>NC_064560.1:190549692-190862577 GCF_937001465.1 Orcinus orca | reverse complement strand
TTGAGCACCTGAACCACCAAGGGGAGAAGGTGTTTTCCCAAATTAATGTTATAGTCCATAACCTGAAATAGGAAAAAACGTAATAACTGAAGGAAAACTATAAAGAGCATTTATAAGCCAAAAGGAAAACTTTGAACCATCAAAACACGGGAGAAATATTTTACAGGTATCTCACAAAATAGTAATAGTAACGGCCAGTACATATAGAGGGGGAAAAATCCTAGCTCACAAGAAATTTAATAACTTGTAACTTAAATAGTTTTAATCTACTTACCTATTTAATTTATCTACTTAATTATCTGTTGAAAATAAATTTTATCTTTTAAAATGTCCTATTAAACTATTAACTAGAATTAAACTAGAATCAATGAAAACACATAGTATTGGTAATTATGTAGGGAAATGGGCATTCTCAGACACCACTAGCAAGAGTATTTCTCAACGTTTCAGGAGAGCAATTTAGAAACATGTACTCAGAAGTAGGAAAAAGCACATAGCCTCTAATACAGCAATTAAATATATCCTAAGGAAATAATCCGACAGGCATTCCCAGATGTATGCATAAAGATATCCAGCATTATAGCCACCGCAAATTGAAAACAACCTCCATATTCAACAATATGGAATTAAATAAAAGATTGTTTATATGACAACAGAATACTGTGTAGCCATTAAATGGAACATGGTACAAATTTATTTACGTAATATGAACTTCATAATAAATTTTAGGTTTAAAAGATACATATATGTATATATATACATATTCATACACACATCAGGCACATATATATATCAGTATGTATAAATGATCCCATTATTATAAAAAAATATGTGCACATATACATATACACACATATGTATGTATGCATGTATATATGAATGTATGTAAATCTGGAGGCAGTGACATACACCAAAATGTTAGTAAGTTATATTTGTCATGGGTTTCCTGGAGATTTGCATTTTAAATTTTTTCTTATATATCTAAAATAAATATGCATAATGTGAATATAGAAAGAGAGAAGTGAGGGAGGAAGGGAGGTAAAGTTTGGTATCTGAAATGATGTATTCTCTCTCCATCATAGACAGCTGAGTATTAGTGAAGATCCATCTAGTTATCAACACCAGCAAGAGACGTACATATTGCTCCCCCTGTGCTTCTCTGTGTTCATTATACTAACGATCTATTTGAGCTAAATAATAACAGCTACCGTCACTGAGTCCCTACCATGAGATAGGCACTGATTAAGGCGTTTGCAATATGTTGTCTCTAATCTTTCCCCCCAAAATCTATTACCAGTGAGCAAAGAAGCAAGGATGCTTAACAGTTAATAACAGTGGCAGAGCTGAAATTCATATCCATTTCTCTCTAGCCCCAAGTTCTACACCCTTTGCAGATTGGGACAGCCATTTCGGACAGTGAGATTTGTAACATTGGTCAAATTAGGCATATATATACCCAATGATCTGTTACGTCTGCTCCTGGACCCATATCCCAAAGGAATTCTTACACTGGTGAATAAGGTGCACGTACAGAATGTTCATTACTGATCTGTATAGGGTGGTGAGGAGTTGGGAGCAATGTAAGTATCCATCACTGGGGGACTGGATAGTTAAATCATGGAAAATGTATACCATGATGTATAATACAGCAGTTAGAAGTAGCAGAGAAACATGAAAAAAGCCAGTGATAAGGTGACATGAAGTAAGTTGGGTGATTAACTCAACTCTCCACTTGAAGCCAAGAAAGGAAAATGTTTTTTTAAAAAAAACCTACAAACAAAACTTCCACACTTCTTTATTGTTTAATGGGTAGAGTTTCAGTTTAGGATGATGAAAAAGTTCTAGAGATGGACAGTGGTGATGGTTACCTAACAATGTGAATATACTTACTGCCGCTGAAGTGTACTCTTAAAAATGATTAAAATGACAATGGAATATTACTCAGCCATAAAAAGAAACGAAATTGAGTTATCTGTAGTGAGGTGGATGGACCTAGAGTCTGTCATACAGAGTGAAGTAAGTCAGAAAGAGAAAAACAAATACCATATGTTAACACATATATATGGAATCGAAAAAAAAAAAAAGGTTAGGTTATGAAGAACCTAGGGGCAGGATGGGAATAAAGATGCAGACCTACTAGAGAATGGACTTGAGGACACGGGGAGGGGGAAGGGTAAGCTGGGACAAAGTGAGAGAGTGGCATGGACTTATATATACTACCAAATGTAAAATAGCTAGCTAGTGGGCAGCAGCTGCATAGCACAGGGAGATCAGCTCAGTGCTTTGTGACCACCTAGAGGGGTGGGATAGGGAGGGTGGGAGGGAGGGAGATGCAAGAGGGAAGAGATATGGGGACATATGTATATGTATAGCTGATTCACTTTGTTATAAAGCAGAAACCAACACACCATTGTAAAGCAATTATACTCCAATAAAGATGTTAAAAAAAAAGATTAAAATGCTAAGTTTTCTGTATGTTTTACCCCCCCAAAATCCCCAACTCCCTTTATGATATCAGGCGGTTGATGTCCTCCACGTACCCCTGCCTAATAAAGTAACTTGTGCAAAACTTTACACTTAACCAATGTCAGCTAAATGGAATTTAATGACTTGTTTGTACTAAAAGCCTAACGGCATGACTCCTGAAAGCTTACACTTACTTGGGCAATTCCTGCAATAAACGCATTAAAACAAGTTGACAGGCGCATTTTTTGAGGTGCAATCATGAAGCAACCTTCCTGCTGGTCGTAGCCAAGTAAGACATACAGGTGCCGCTTGACCGTGTTGAAGGCCTTGGCGCTGCTGATGTCTGACTCGGCGCTGCTCTCATCCTTGGCCATGAACTTCATGAGCACGGTAATCAGCTGGTGCACTGTCTGGTGGTCGATCCCAGCATCTTCAGGGAGCAGGTCCTTGATGGTGTTGTCATTCTCAGGGGATTGTTGGCCTGTCAGTACAAGAAAGGCCATCGGTGGGTGGTTCCCCCACAGGTAAGTTTACACTAAAAACTCACTGATCAATGAAGCACCATAGCACCCTGTTTCATTCTTTATATCGATAAAGCCTCTAAATATTTAAAGGTCTGCTCTAGACAAACTTAAAGGCACAATATGGCCTACTGAGCAAAGCACTGGTCCCAGGGTGGAAATTACAACGACCAAGTAATTTGGGAAGAATAAGGGAATGCAAAAAAAAAAGGAGACACTATAAAGCAAAGTTATCTTCAAACAGCAAGACAAATACCTACACAAACTTTGCATTTAGCAAATTTTTGAATATCTTGGCAAAGTTTTATCCTCACTAATAAAGAGAAGTTTCCCTTCCAGCTTTGTAAAATAAGCGTGTAAGAATAACCACAAAAATCATTTTCCTAAAATCTACTGAGCGACTAAAACATCCATTGAGTTATTTTGTCTAAATTATAATCTCAATTCAGTTACGTTCAAATATCAGCTGATGCAAAAAGAAAAGTTTTCTTCTCCAAATCCTAAGATATTAGCAGTGTGTACTCTTTGAATGATATAGTCAAAATTAGAAATAGCAAATTATAAGCCCTGCTGTATGTAATGAGAAACATATAAGGGGTGGGAGGGCACAGACAGAAAGAAAGAAGCATGAACTTTTAAAAACAGAGAAAAACACCACATGAAGGTGAGCTGAAAGTTCACATGGAAAGAAAAAAAAACCTTAGCCCTTGACTTACTCTTAACCTAACAAATAATTATATCTGAGTAGGTCCCTGACATTGACTTTCTCTGTTATTTCTCAAAGTCAGAAATTATACCCTGTCTCCCCTTGTTTTCTGCCTTTTCTGATCTGGTTTAGTTTAGGACTTTGAGGGAAGGAAGAGTAAGATTTGCTCTTCCATATTTATGTTTATGTTTTGGGCCTTATTCAAAATACCCTATATGCATTCTTGTCCTTCCTTTGACAAGCCACATGAGAATTTCTAAATTGGAAACAAAGTTTTTGCCTGGTGGGTTAGACCCACACACCAGCATTCTCATCTCTCATCCTGAGAGGAAACGTTCTAAATAATGACAAGCTTTGGTTACAAATCATTACAAACCAAACTTTGATTCTATCCATTTTAATTATGGCATGCAGGATACAACCAAGGGTTAGGTAGTAATTTATATCCTTTAACGCCTCAACTAATTTGGCAAAAATCTCAATCTTCTAGGACCAGCCAAGAGAAGCAAGATAGAAGAAATGTTTCCTGGAGACCACAGAAATTAGCTGTCTCAAGCCTAAACACTTTCTCTGAAGTAGTGGCATGAAGGTAATGTCAAATTCCAAATTTACTAGTTTAGAACTGCACGTAAGGTTACATGCTTGGTTGTCTAGTTTTCCCAAGATGATCAGAAGAATGTTGATCTTTTCAAAAGTGATACACTGAGATGGGATAGTTGACAATGAGTGAAGAGGCAGCAGAATCAACTAAGTCTAAGAACCTCTAGTATAGGGGAAATCACCTAACAAACTTCAATATGACTCTCGGACATTAACAACATTTTTCGGTCTCATAGAGTCTGTTCACAAAGGAATAAATGTATGCAATGTACTTTAGAGAAGTTTTAACCAAAAATTATTCAAATAAAACCTAAGGATTTGTTTATTACACTGTTTCACATGCAGAGAGTGGTCAATAAATTGTTACTATTATCATTATTTATTAGGCATGCATGACCCATCAGGAAAAAAAAATCAATTCATGTGGAACACCCTATTTCACGAAAGGTCATAAATGTAAAGCATTACTGTGTATTATAATTAAATTAAATGTCTGAAATAGAAGATCAGACCAAATCCTTATTTTAAAAGTTTAAAGAACTATCTTTTCAGCATTGAAAAATATTTAGTCTTGATTTTTTTTTTTTTTTTCATCAGAGTATTACTTTACAACTAGCAGGAGGGTAGTGCTCTGGGCAAGCTTGGGCCAAGAATGTGACAAGTGTGAGAATCTAGGTTACCTGCAGGGTTCAGTGTTATTGTAGCAGCAAGCAATGGCTGTTACGATGATATAGCTTCATTCCTCAATTCGTTTTAGCTCTGGGGGGCAAGGTTTAGGGGAGCATGTATCACTCAGCCCTGCTCAGCCACCTCCAAGTCTAGACTGGCTTGACTCCAAAGTTAAAAATGGAACTGAGGAGGAATTGAGAAGGAGATGCAACTTTGTTTTTTAGCCCTGAGAGTCTAGGGGACTCAAACAGAAGAAAGGGAGATCCAGACAAGGCCCAGCTAGGAGGACACTGGCTCCCTATTTCCTCCTATCTAGTTCAAGTCTAGAAAATACACTATCAGGCTTCAAGTTTAAATATTTCAAATCTCTTCGCCCCATTGCGAGTAGACATTCATTTTCAAAGTGTGTAACCTTAGTTTTTCCCATCAAATCATCTTTTCCTAATGACTAAGTATCATTCACAAAGGCCCCATCCTCATTTTGGATTCATCTTCATCGATCTGCAGTGGTTAGCTCTAAGTTTGCTGCTCTTTGCTTTCCCTGAATAGCCAGTAATGAGTGATCTTTCACAAACCATTAAATGTACTGAAAAAAGAACTAGTTAATGGAACTTTTTGCATAAAGTGAAAGAAATCTCTTTTCATTCCAATAATTTACCCCTCCAAATGTGGGCTTTGCAAGTCTATGCTTTGTATGTTGTCTTTCTTTAAAAATAGTGTAAGCATGTGACTGACACCACTCTTCATCAGGAAAAGGTACCTTAATCAAATCCCTAAGAAAAATGAGCTTAGGAAAGCTGAAATTTTCTTTATGGATGAAGACAATATTACTGTTTTAGTTATCTATAAAAGATATAAAATTTCCAGTTTAAAACTAAATGCCTATAATATTTTCTCTAAATGTGACAATTAAAACACTTCCTTTTGAATTCTAGTCTGTGAAATTCCTATATCTGTTTTAACTATAGAGATTTAACAGGTTAAGGGATTTGATTTTATCATTTTTGTAAAGAAAAATGTAAAAATCTTTATTCTCATAGGGGCAGAGCTACTCCTACCCTCACTTTAACATGGACCGGGTCCATCATGACCTGTCCACAGAGTGGCACAGCTGATTGAAACGCCACAGTATAATACAGTTTTATTTATTTATTATTCAGAAGATGTGAAACCAGGCAGGACCAGGATCTGCTTTTCCAGACTTATCTCCTATTGCTCCACCCTAAATGCTCCACAGTCTTACACACGGGGCTACTCCTGGATCTCAGAACGGGGCCAGCCTTTTCCCACCTTGGTGTCTTTGCTCGTGATGCTCTCTTCACCTTGCACGGTGGTCCTCCACCCGCACCCCCAACTTTATCCTATGGATCTGGTCCCCAGAAGCCATTCTTATTAACATGCCCACCCTCCTCTCAGCAACTGGGGTCCCTAAATCTATACATCTACAAAAACAAAAAAGGAGGGAAGATGGGTGAGAAAGAGTGCAGGAAAATTTCCTTTAGCATTTCCCAACTCTCATGTGGCAAATAACTATTATGCGAGGCAGAACTTTTTTTTTTTATCCATTTGCTGTATTTCCCCTGTGAGAACAAAGACTCCTTGAAGGCAAGTGCTATGTCTTATCCAATTTTACATCCCTCACAGAATACGGGACAGTGTTTGATATATAGTAGATGCTCATAATTCGTATATGTTTAAAGTGCATTGAATTCAAATAAATATTTCATATCTTTTCTACATGGGCAAAAACCTGATGAAGTCCCCAAACAGCAAGGAAGTGGGTAGGGAAATAGGGAACATTCCTCTTTGTAAGTCGACTCACTGATCCCTCTGTCAAGCCGACAAGTGACAATTAGGTAGTGGAAGGAAGTTTCTATGAGTTTACTCTGCATTTGGTCCAGAGAAACCAATGATCAAGCACTATAAATGAGTCTGCATTACGTTGGTAGTTCTAACTACACTGCCTCACTGGTCTCCGTGGCTCATTAAAACAACTTAAGGCTTCGTTCACAGCAGTTCTGTCCTGTATGCACAGAGCCACAGGAGGGCCGTAAAGCTGGGGCTGGTTACTAGCTGCATAGCCTCATGTGCTCCCCATCCCTGCCTTTGCCTCTCCTATCCCACATCCTATCACCATGCATTTACCTCCTATCCACCTGTCTAGGCCTGGCTGAGTCACCTGTCCACAAAACCTTCCTTGTTCCCTCCAGCTCTCCTCCCATTGCATTTGACGTGAACGATCCTGTAGTACTATCACTTTCACACGAGATGAGAGTTCACCTCTGTTCATACTTTATCTCCCTTACTTGACTATAAGCAAGTTGAGAGTACAAGAATTTCTGATGTATCTTTACATTCTTCATATTGTCTAGTACAGCAGGTGCCCAGTAAGTGTTTGGTCAATAGAAACTGTCATTTTCCGAAACTATCATTTCAATCAAGGTCATTCCTATAAAAACAATTGAATTCTTTGATTTATTGGCTCTTAATGATCAATAGGCATTTTGCAAGTTAGTGAAGACATGAAATGTAAACCACCTCTGGAAAGAAAGAGAGAGCCCAAAGAGAAGTAATTTGGAATTCTAGGCAGGACATTGAGGGAGGCGGGAAATACAAGAGAGTTTTACCAGTGCTACCCAGTACTGGGTACCTTCTCTTGTTGACACAAATTCAGACCAGGAGATCTCAAGATTTCTCTGCAGGCTGGAGTAGAATTGAAAGTATATATGTCCCTTTAGAGATCAGGATAGCTCTAGACCAATCTATAAGTCCTGGTCGGGAAAGGTCCTTTGGTCTGGACACTCATGGGCTTAAGTCACACTGGAGCTTGAGTGCCCAAGTCAGCTCCCTGATAAGACTGGTGTCCTCACGTACCCCAAGGCAGGGACACCCTAAGACCAATTTATTGAGAAGAAGCTGTAGTGGAAAGAAAGCAAATAAAGTCTCCTGGACTCAAGTATCAGTCTCTATCTAACTAACTAGTTATATGTGATCATGAGCAAATTATATAAGCAGAGTTACTTAGTCCCCCAGGACCTCAGTTTTCCTGTCTGTATGTAAAGTGGAAAAAAAAATAATACTTTATGTATATGCAGAGTTGTTGTGAAATCGAAATTAGATGATTTGCATTAAAAACACTCTTTATAAAAAGGTACTATACATATATAAAGTGCTATTGTCGTTATTAACATTATATACCTACTATTGTTTAATTATTCATCCCAGGGGATGAGGAAGAAGATATAACTAAGTTTCCCATGATCACATGGGGTTGATACCAATTTTCCAGTACGGTCCAATGGTAACCTACCATAACTGCTGCATTATATTCAATTAATATTCAACAGGTGTTCTGAATCACCAAAAGCAAAGATTTCCTGGTTCTCACAGCATCAGTGAAAAAACAGCTTATATCTAATTATAATTATACTAAATTCAGACTAGCAGGTAAAATTGTATATTTCATCAATTGGGATTAAATGAAGGTGCTGAGCTCCTGCTAGCATTACCACACATGCCTTGCAAGAGAGATCAAGACATCTGGGCTTGAGACCCAGATCTGTCACCAACAAGCTTGTGAAACTTGTTCCTTTCTGGGAACCTCAGTTTCCTCTTCTGGAAAATGAGAATGTTAACATATCTCTAACGTTTCAGCTATGACAGTCTATGAATTTTACTTATATGCACAAAGGCCTTTGATATGACTCATAAAAGTCACAGAGGGGGCTTCCCTGGTGGCGTAGTGGTTGAGAGTCCGCCTGCCGATGCAGGGGACACGGGTTCGCGCCCCGGTCCGGGAAGATCCCACGTGCCGTGGAGCGGCTAGGCCTGTGAGCCATGGCCACTGAGCCTGCGTGTCCGGAGCCTGTGCTCCACAACGGCAGAGGCCACAACAGTGAGAGGCCCGCGTACCACACACAAAAAAAAAAAGTCACAGAGGAATGCAACTCTTCAGTAGCCTTGCAGAGTTTACCCTCTATACAAGTGCATTTCTGCTGCAAAATTTGCTGTGGGCAATATGTAAATGCTAAGATCAGAGAGCCATAAACTGTAAATCCAGTGTCCAAAAGTTCAGCCTAAAGAGCAACTAAAATTAAGTCTTGCTGCATAATTAAAGGACACCTGCTTTATTTCAGGCCTGATCAATAAGAGGTGTTACACAGAGGAGCTCATTACTTGTACCAAACAAAAGCATGTTCGTTAAATAGCAAGGTCTTCGGTTTCCATTTAATTACTATCTTAAACCACTCTGTACAATCTTGTGATTATCCTGGCGTGTTTTGCTTCCAAGTTAAAACACTCAGTGTTCAGTAAATAATAATGCAAAAATGAAAAACTACTTTGAAATTGCCTTTAAGCTGAGCCACCTGTTTCCAAATCTAAGCAAGTTTTGCTTATGGTGGTGTCATGTAATTATCTTTCCAGAAGCATTAGCTTTATACTTAATTTAAACAATACTGTTATCTGCCCCTTTTCCATCTGATCACTTTTGATGGGACAATTAGACGCCTAAGGGCTTTTCTTCAAGAAACATATGTACATGTTTTTCCAAAGAGATGTGAGAGGACTCCTACGGTTGGATTGTTAAAATGGATAATAATAATCAAAGACTAGCTTTTCAACTAAGCCTTAAGACAAAAAGAAAAGACAGGGTAAGATAAAGGTAACTTATGAAATTGCATAAGACCAATCTCAAAAAGACCTAACTGAAGGGAAAATGGAAATTTTCACATTTTAAATGAAGCTCAGGATCAGAAATTCTTTTTTTATTCTTTTTTTTTTTTAAATCCCAGCACAATTGAGGCCCGAGTGATGCTCAAAACAAGGTAGAGGGACTCTGCCAAGTGTGTGCTCCCCTTTTCTCATCAATTTTAAAAGCAAAAATGCACTTAGGCCAACATCTGCCATGTGCATTCACAGTATTTAGGGCTCTCCCTCTTCCCCTCGTCTCCCACGCCTAACTGCTTCTCTTTCTACCATCGTTTTTACAACACATTCTTGAAAGTCTCCTTACTTGAAATACTCTCCTTCTGAGAGTATCGGTACCATTCTGAAAAGTTTATTTTAAAACTACTCTTAGATGAAAAGCCAAACGTTGTATAGCATGATACATAGGTGGTAGTTACCAGGTTTGTTTTGGACAAATAAGCAGGTATTCAGAACCTCCACAATTTTCCCAGCAAGTATGGCATCATGTGTGTAGATAACATTCAGTCTGTAACAGGCTCGCCAGCGTCCCTTCAACCCTTAAGATACTTCATGATAAGTTAATCTATCAAGAACGTCAAAGGACAGTTACACTCTACCAAGCAGAATATGATCCCATGGTCCTCTAAACAATGGAAATCCTCCTTTCTCGAGAGACAGAAATGCATGTAAGAGTTGCAAAGAATCGGAAATGGCTAAGGGGATGAGTGAATGATGGTGGTTCAAATGTATAACCTTTTAAAATGTAAATGAAATGTTTTTCCTAGAGCAGATATATATGAACATAATATTTCTATGTGTAAAAACACATACAAATATAAGTACTAGGTATAGTTCTAGTCATACTGGCTCTCGGGGGAAAAGTGCATACTCAGGTAACATGATGCTTCTTACTGGACCATAAGTTAACAGGATCAAAAGTCATCTGCCAATTTTAAGATGGAAAGAATTGCCATGTCAGGGGCTCAAACACTTGAGCATCTCGAAGGGGTAAAACCCTTCGAGCTTTCAAATCCTAAATACATCACTCTGGTCCAGTTAGAGACATCGTATTCTTTACCTCGTCCACCTGTGATAGACACTTGCACACGGCCCTTCAACGTCAGAAGTACCCACCTGGCATCTGTTCGGGTGTCCCACCGAGAGCTGGAGCAGACTGCTCATGCCTGGTCAACCTCACAGCTTAAAAATCAACAACAACTCTATTTAAATAAGCATTAAAAACAACTTGAGCCTAGAAAACATACTCAGTGCTAACTGCACTGGATAGCAGGAGCAAGTTTAGTTTTCATATTTGTAATTAACATCACATACAAGATGTTTACGTCACAGAAGTTCTGTGGCTTTCTTTGAATCTAAAGAACATCCTTTAATGTTACTTCAATTCTTATTCTTCAAAATTGTCATGTGAATCAATTAACAAGAAATAACAATAAATAAACTTTATATCCCAAACTGATTAGTTAGGTTATAAAAGAGCTGGGAAATTCATATAGAAATTGTAATTTATTGAATCTAGCTACTGGTTTCTAGAATCTGATGCAGTTTCACTGGGCCTAGCAATGCTAAAGGTTATTCTTAAATGGCCATCTGTTATTATCTTTGCTCCCTGAAAAGCTGGGTCATTGATTGCTTAAAGAGCTTTCATTGACTCTTCCAAAGTTCAAAATACCACATTTCCGTAGCTTGTCATAAAATAGAGAGAAATGCAATAAAAAAAATAAAATCATATTTATGATTAAAAATGGTTATGTTACATATAGCTGACTTCTAAGAAATGTCAATGAAAAAACAAACATTTCAGCTTCTGACAGGATAAGAAAATATGTTTTATGGTGTTATTTTATTAACTACATGACATTATTTAAAAATTAAATCATTTAATAAATGTTACAAGTTAGTATTATATTTAATGTACTTATTCACTAATATGATGATTTAGTTATGAATTTTTAATTATTTGTCTTTCATGAGCCATTGCTAATCATTACAGTTCATCTAGTCATTTGGTAATTTTTTGTTTTCTTTAAAAGTGCAATATAAAAAAAGACCTTTAGAAAACAAGTATATATGGTCTTTTTTTAGTTGGCAATGATGTTTGTTTTTATTTATAAATTATCTGGTGAAGTTGGGCAGAAATTCAACTTATCAGCCTGTTTTTTCTATTTTGAAAACACCATTATTATTGGTTTTCTAGGAGCTTGTTGGCTGGCTTTGTCATTCATGAAAAAAAAATGCATTCCAAAGTTCCACTCTACCCTCTTAGTTGCCATGGGTCTTGACAAAGTCTCATCCAGGAAGCTCTTAGGTTATAATGGTGGTAGTGGAAACTTTCATATTCTAGGACTTAGGAGCAAACGCTTCTCCTGCGTCTCATGCCATGCATCAACGGACTTAACTGCCTTCTACATTTCAAAACCATCTGCTGCTGGATCGGGGATTTGTTTCACCAGCAACTGGGAAAAGCCACCCAGGGCATTGAAACATCTGAGGGGATCCTCTAGGGAATATGAAGGCCAATGCAGCTGAAGGAGCTCAGTTTGCTAAATACACTACTATCTGTGAACATTCAACAAGACATGTCAGCCTCAGAAAGACATCAAACAGATTTAAGGGAAGGATGGAAGAAGATACTCAACGGATTTTGGAGGTTAGGGTCTCAGGGAGGGAGAGCGCCCTCTTGGACTCCGCGGGCCCTTTCACGCTGTCTCTGAGGGAACGCACACTCTTCTGGCGGTTCCTTGCAAAACGAGCCCTCTTGATCTTCCACAATGCTGCATCACTGAGATTAGCGACATTGGTCCTCACAGCAGTGATAGCTTTGCAAAAGGAATTAGAGGTGATCATTTTCCTTAACTTGCTATGTTATACAAGTAGTTTGAAACAATCCATCTGTGTATATTTTCAATATTAAAAGTCATCTTCCATGGATACATTTCTCATTCATCTATCTCCCTCTATAAGCCTTATATTAAAAAATCATGGCTATTACCTATTTTGACTATCATTTATCATTTTTCTGTTTAGACCATAAGATTAAAGTATCTAATTTTGTTATCACGGGATAAATAGTTGAGTGACCAAAGTCTTTCCTCCATCTGTTTAGAGCTCCAGGTAACTGATTACTAAGCATGGAAGAGTAAATTTACAAAGTGCAAATATATCTCACAAAATTGCTCACGGACATTACAAACATGATGGTTGAATAATATTTAAGGAACACAGAGTCACAAATAGTTCTCATCGGTCCTCAAATAAATGAGATTTTTTTTTTCATTTTTTTTTTTTTTGGCCACGCGACATGGCATGTGGGATCTTAGTTCCCCGACCGGGGATTGAACCCATGCCCCCTGCATTGGAAGCGTGGAATCTTAACCACTGGACCGCCAGGGAAGTGCCTAAATGAGAAAAATTTTGATGTTGGAATGCCAGAAAATAGTTAACCTGCAGATTACCTCAGTAGATATTCAATAAACATTTGATGAACTGAGTACATGAAGTCAAGGTATCCTCCATAATGGGAAATTAAACTACATGCGGAGTATCTTCTGTTTATCCAGCAAGCACCAGAATAGGAACTGTGACTGTTTAAAGCAAGTTCTTTGTTTTGCTTACTTGTAGGAAAAGGAAATTCTTTGTTACAATCCAAATGTAGCTGAGCTTCCAAAGAAAGCGTTTCAAATCTGTTGACAAAGAACTCCCAACTCAAAGCAGGAATATCTTGCTTAAGAAAATGCAAGAGTAAAAGCTTGCTCAATATTGTGGGTCGATCTTTAACCACAGTATCAAACTGGAAGTCAAGACAAAGACACAGACCCTGGGGAAAAGGTTAAAAAAAAAAAAAAAGGCAAGTCAGATGTAAATACACCAAGCAAAGTCAGTGAAACAAGGCAGCCTCCTCAATCCATGCTTACAATGAAGAATGATTCAACTGAAATCTTCTTTGATTGCATTTTTGGTAGGGAAAAAAAAAAAACGCAGAAGAGGAGCTTCTCCTAACTGTTGAATATCTCTTGAATTTTGACTCAGAAATCTGAGCTAAATGTATATTACTGATTCTTCTGATGCATCGAATAATAACCACTTAATCCAAATACCCTCAGACCAGTGTTTCTTTCTTTAATGTCTGTAGTTTCTATTAAGAGAAGCGTACTTCCAAAACTACATTTTAGAATACACAAGAATATGGTCTTTAAATTCCCTTTCAATGCTAAATTCCATGATTCTACAAGAAAGGAAAGTCATCTTGTCTTCTTGGAATGTGAGTGGAACATAGAATCTTAAATCCAAGTTGGAATGGACTGAGCATCTATTTCTCTAGTATGTGAGTCTACCGTTTCCCTTTTTTTAACTGAATGAAATTTTAAAACTAATTCATCCAATTATGCTATTAATTCATTCAACTCTCATCTAATGAGTGCCTCCTATGTTCCAAGCCCTGAGCGGGGGTTAGACATACAACTACCTTGTCTTATTAAGACCAACACAGAAGGACTATCCAGAAGACAACTGGGAATTTTTACATGGGGAGGTATGGGTCCACAAGCAGCAGAGCTCTACAATTTTTCAGATTCTGCATAGTTTGCCCTTTCTTCTTAGTCTTTTTTACAAGAGAAGCTCTCACACTGGTTTGAGAGACCTTGTGTACACACACACATACACACACACACACACACACACACACACACACAATTAAGAACATGGACATTATTATGAGTCAGACCTGAGTTTGTGCTGCCACTTATTAGCCGCGTGACTCTGAAAAAGTTACTTAAACTTTCTAACCCTCAACTTCTCTATCTGTAAAATGGGAACACACACAATATTATTGTGAGGATTAAATGAAGTAATGCATGATGGGACACTTCTCATACATTGCCCCGGAAACACAATACCTGTTTGACAAATGTTAGTTCTTGCCATTATTATTACTTTTAATAATAACAATATAATAATAAATCAGGTGCCAATGTGGAAAAACAGTAGATCAGGACTTTAGAGGTTCTAGTCTTGGTTCTCCCATGAATTCACTCTGTGTTCTTTGAAAAGTCACATTATCTCTCTGAGACTTGGTTTTTTCAAGTATAAAATAAAGGTGCCAAATAAGGTAAATAAACAACTCTCTCCAGGTCTCATATTTCATGTCTCTTTGATTTTACTTTGTGGTATTTCATTTCAGTAGTATATTTGCCATCTCTTGTTTTGCTTTGGTTTATATTATAATTCATCTGATTTCTCTTTGCATCTAGACTCAGTGACAAGGGCTTCTGCCCCAGGAGCCAGCTGAATGGTATAAAATAACCAACCTAGTTTAAAAATCTGCCACACACACAAAATTATACAATAATTACATCTGTCAGAAGCGATGGCAGCATAGGGACAAAGACTGGAAAGAAAGAATCAACAAATAAAAACAATACAGTGTGGTTCTGGGATGCTTTTCTCGATGTAAAAACTTCCACTGTTACCATCATCATCAGTATTCTATGTGTTTATGTGACAAATAATTCAATGAATTAGTAGAGTAGAGCAGAGCACCATCCGCAGAGCAGATAATGCACATCTGAGGGACGTCACCTGCAAGGCTGGCCTCTTTATGGTGTCAAGCAGGAGACCAGCCCTCGTAGCCACAGCTGGGTTGACGTCCTCCACAGCCGTCAGAAAGCAGCAGAAGGCGTGTGCCAGGGAGTACTTCAGCAGGTGGTTTTTGGTCACTGAATGAATATCCAGAAATCTACAAATTACAGCCACTTTTTCCACTGCAATGTCAAAGGCAGAGAACAAAAAAAATTGACATTTATTTAGACGGTCTGAGAAATGAGCCCACAGAGAAAAAGCTAACTCTGGGCCCCCCTACACTGATGTTAAATACCAAAAGGAAATTCTAATGCCACCTTTTTTTTTTTTAATTAATTTATTTACTTATTTTTATTTTTGGCTGTGTTGGGTCTTCGTTTCTGTGCGAGGGCTTTCTCTAGTTGCGGCGAGCGGGGGCCACTCTTCATCGCGGTGCGTGGGCCTCTCACCGTCGCGGCCTCTCTTGTTGCGGAGCACAGGCTCCAGACGCGCAGGCTCAGTAGTTGTGGCTCACGGGCCCAGTTGCTCCGTGGCATGTGGGATCTTCCCAGACCAGGGCTCAAACCCGTGTCCCCTGCACTGGCAGGCAGATTCTCAACCACTGCGCCACCAGGGAAGCCCTAATGCCACCTTCTTTAGTGTTCCATTTTATCTGTGCAGCAGAGACCGTTTCTACGCAGTGTAGTATTTTTATGGCAGGCAGCCTTGATTTAGTTCTGGGTTTTCTTTTCTTTTCTTTTTAATGGTCTTTACCTTTGTTTAACTTTCAGCCACATTTCAAACTTTTCAAAATGCCTCCATGCTCATACCTTTGTCCATTCTATAGAGGTTCTGCAGACCACACAGGGATGTGGGACGTGCCCACCAGGGCTGGCTCTAAGTCCTTAATATGTCATGAAGTGATATGACAACCAGTCTTCCTGGGGCTATAGAAGCCACATATTTCTTCCATGAAACAGATGCACCATTATTCTGCACATCTATATTAAATTATTCCAGCCACTCTTCAAACATAGCTTTATAAAAAGTTATAATGAATAGTGAAGCATTATAGTTCCATGCAAAGACATTTCAGGACTTTACTTGAGCTGTTTCAGCAGCCTAGATAGAATATTCTTTCTATTCTTTTCTGCTTATTGACATTCTACCATCCTTAAAGAGTCTGCTGCTGAAATTCTACTGTTCTGTAAAGTCACTCTGACTTCCCAGAGTGGCCTTTCCATCCCACGAACTCCTGCAAAAATACTATTCATTTACCTATGGCATTTGTGTGTTCATATATAGCTATATGACATATCTTCTGTTGTCTGAATTATATCTATACCGTTATCTTCTGTTGCCTTGAATTATATTTATACTGTTATAGTTTCTTAACCTCTTACATGTTTATATTTGATCTCATCAATTAAATTAGGAGCTTCTTGAGGGCAAGAATCTGCTCTTACACTCTTTGTATTGCTCCCATGATAACTAGTACATACAGTATTTATTCAATAAATTCACTGATTCACTTATTTTTAATTAACCATAATGGAAAAGAATATGAAAAATATGTATAGGGTTTCCCTGGTGGTGCAGTGGTTGACAGTCCACCTGCCGATGCAGGGGACACGGGTTCGTGCCCCAGTCCGGGAAGATCCCACGTGCCGCAAAGCAGCTGGGCCCGTGAGCCATGGCCGCTAAGCCTGCGCATCCGGAGCCTGTGCTCTGCAATGGGAGAGGCCACAACAGGGAGAGGCCTGCGTACTGCAAAAAACAAAACAAAACAAAAAAAAAACTTCCCTCTTAGAACTGCTTTTGCTGCATCCCATAGATTTTGGGTCGTCGTGTTTTCATTGTAATTTGTTTCTAGGTATTTTTTGATTTCCTCTTTGATTTCTTCAGTGATCTCTTGGTTATTAAGTAGTGTATTGTTTAGCCTCCATGTGTTTGTATTTTTTACAGATTTTTTTCAGTAATTGATATCTAGTCTCATAGCATTGTGGTCAAAAAAGATACTTGATGTGATTTCAGTTTTCTTAAATTTACCAAGGCTTGATTTGTGACCCAAGATATGATCTATCCTGGAGAATGTTCCATGAGTACTTGAGAAGAAAGTGTATTCTGTTGTTTTTGGATGGATGTCCTATAAATATCAATTAAGTCCACCTTGTTTAATGTATCATTTAAAGCTTGTGTTTCCTTATTTAGTTTCATCTTGGATGATCTGTCCACTGGTGAAAATGGGGTGTTAAAGTCCCCTACTATGATTGTGTTACTGTCAATTTCCCCTTTTATGGCTGTTAGCATTTGCCTTATGTATTGAGACGCTCCTATGTTGGGTGCATAAATATTTACAATTGTTATATCTTCTTCTTGGATTGATCCCTTGATCATTACGTAGTGTCTTTCTTTGTCTCTTGTAATTGTCTTTATTTTAAAGTCTATTTTGCCTGATATGAGAATTGCTACTCCAGCTTTCTTTTGATTTGCATTTGCATGGAATATCTTTTTCCATCCCCTCACTTTCAGTCTGTATGTGTCCCTAGGTCTGAAGTGGGTCTCTTGCAGACAGCATATATACAGCTCTTGTTTTTGTATCCATTCAGCCAGTCTATGTCTTTTGGTTGGAGCATTTAATCCATTTACATTTAAGGTAGTTTTCGATATGTATGTTCTTATTACCATTTTCTTAATCGTTTTGGGTTTGTTATTGTAGGTCTTTTCCTTCTCTTGTGTTTCATGCCCAGAGAAGTTCCTTTAGCATTTGCTGTAAAGCTGGTTTGGTGGTGCTGTATTCTCTTAGCTTTTGCTTGTCTGTAAAGCTTTTAAGTTCTCTGTCGAATCTGAATGAGATCCTTGCTGGGTAGAGTAATCTTGGTTGTAGGTTTTTCCCTTTCATTAGTTTAAATATGTCCTGCCAGTCCCTTCTGGCTTGCAGAGTTTCTGCTAAAAGATCAGCTGTTAACATTATGGGGATTCCTTGTATGTTACTTGTTGCTTTTCCCTTGCTGCTTTTAATATTTTTTCTTTGTATTTAATTTTTGATAGTTTGATTAATATGTGTCTTGGCGTGTTTCTCCTTGGATTTATCCTGTATGGGACTCTCTGCGCTTCCTGGACTTCATTAACTATTCCTTTCCCATATTAGGGAAGTTTTCAACTATAATCTCTTCAAATATTTTCTCCATCCCTTTCTTTTTCTCTTCTTCTTCTGGGACCCCTATATAATTCGAATGTTGGTGTGTTTAAAGTTGTCCCAGAGGTCTCTAAGACTGTCCTCAATTCTTTTCATTCTTTTTTCTTTATTCTGCTCTGTAGTAGTTATTTCCACTATTTTATCTTCCAGGTCACTTATCCGTTCTTCTGTCTCAGTTATTCTGCAATTGATTCCTTCTAGAGAGTTTTTAATGTCATTTATTGTGTTGTTCATCATTGTTTGGGAGGTGGCATTTAAACGGAACCTTGAATAGAAGAGGATTTCAGATGGAGAGCACAGAATGGCCAACACATGGATGAAGGGAAGCAGGAAGCAATGGAGAAATAGCAATGGTATATGTAGAAAGAAGAGTGGGAAATGAGGCTGCAAACACTTGCAGTTAGACCATGGAAAACTTTGAACGCCAGTTTAAGGAGTCTGAACTTTATTCTCTGGGCACCGAAAACCCATTAAAAATTTTTGAGTAGAAAAGCAACATAATCGGAGCTGTGATTCAGAAGATTAATTTGGCAATAATCTAATCCTTAAATTGTAATGAAAGAGCATAGTTAAATATTTACCTGCCTTATTTGTATTCAAATGCCTATAAAATGTGGCCAATACTATGTAGACTTTTGCTAGAAGGTTTTACTCTAATTTCATACAACATTATGTGCTATCACATAAATAAACCAGCCCCTGGGATTCATGGGGCATTAAAAGCAGGAACTCTTTGAAGTGGTCAGTTATTAGGGAACTGAACTCAAAGTAGAGTAGTTAACTCACCTGATGGAAGTTCCATTTCTCTGCTAAATTTTTGAGACACTAAAATATATGAAACCATTCTGATAAGGCACAGGTTGGTATGCCAACCCTGCTTGCTGCCCCCTGAGAACGGGAGTACCAGCAGATTAGGGTGACAGTGAGACCAGCAGATGCAAGACTAAGAGAGCACATCCCAATTCCTTCCTTACCATGTTCCTCTGGGAACTTGCCATTCTAAGCAGTAGGAATTATACCCATCACTTCACCAGATTTGGTCACTGATGCTCCAATGGCAAGAGTACAACAGCAGAGTTTCTCAAACTTCACTGAATTACCTGGAGAACTTGTTAGAAAATATAGACTTCTGGTCTCACCTCCTGAGATTCTGATTCAGTAGGTCTAGGATGAGGCCCCCAAATATGCATTTTTACCAAACATTCCCAGGTACTCAAATGCAAGTAACCTATTAGGTGACTACATAATTTATTATTCAAGCCAGGACCCATTTGAGAGTAAACAAGGGTGCAATTAATAAATACACCTGGACAACAGGCATAAACTAGGACTATCCCAGACAAAACTAGACATGGTCAACCTACCTAAGGACCACTCTGAAAAATTCTATTATCAAGGGCTCAACTAAGTAGAGCCATCAAAGAACACTAGCAAGCAGGACAATGCATTCTAAAAAGAAGGGAGGGGAAGGGAGGGCCAAAAAGAGATGTCATGACTAGACATCTGGTTTACCTTGTGACCCAGAGAGAATTTTTAAGCTAATACAGAGGTACCTGCTTCAAACCTCATCTTCCAGTCTTTGCTGTTGAAATTGCCATTAATGATTGTCCAAAAGATGTCAGCACCATGAGGAAGTGACAAAGCGTGAAGAAGGAGAGGAACTGCCAATGAAGATAGCTGGGAGAATTCAGATTTGACGACTCTCCACAGGCTGGGGAATCAAGAGGAAGCAAAGTGGTTACAGTTATGACAATCTTTCTAGGAAAAGAATCTTATTATCTTAGTTTGTGGGAAGTATAGTTAACAGAGGGCTGGTAGGGATGCTTTTGGTGAAATTCCACTCATTCACAAGAGTATAACCCTTGGAAAACCGTTCCTATGCTCTTTTCCTATGTTAATTTTTTTAAAGAAATTACTTTTATGTAATAACATAGGAGAACACTACCAGTTAACAGTGCATTTTTAACATAAAAGTTAAAAATTGTATATTATAAATGAAGGTACATAATTGAACAATGACTGTTAAATAATAACTGATATCAGTTATGTTAAGATGATGGGGTGATAAGTGATTTTTTTAATTTTTCCTCTTATTCTAGCAAAGAACAACTCTTTCTCTATTAAGAACAGCCTCTCCACCAACTGGCAGGGCTGTCAATCAAGTTCCCCCACCTTCTCTATCCTAATAATGAACACAAAACCCAGGGTGATCAATGTCATGAAGAGTGATTAGTCCAGGGGTGGGCACGTGACCCAAGCATGAGAGTGCTAGCATCCTTTTTCCAGGTTTTGATATGCACTCTGAAATCTCAAGAATGAAGTGTAATGTCAATCTAGGGCTGCTAGCAACCCTCTCTCTTTCCCACCTCACAGGAACAGCCTGAGGAGAAGAAGCCAGCACAGAGAGAACTAGGCTAAGTGATGGGGAGGGAGAAAGGGGCGGGGAAAGAGAGAGAGAAAAAAACAGAAGAGAGAGGTATCCCTGGTAACATCTTATGAGTACCTGCCATTCTTAAAACCAGACTACTACTGGTCAAAAACATACCTTAGCAAGTTTAAGCTAAGTCCCTATCATTGCATGCCAGAATAGTGCTGACTATATATTTCTAGTAATAATGTTTTCAAAATTTTTATTCAATTATTTAAAGTATGCCTTTTATTTCTTTTTGTTTTGTTTTCTATTTGGCTCCAGAGTTAATATCAGAATCAAAACTATGTTTGACTTTAAAAACTTATAATGCAGCACTAAGAGAAAGAAGAAGTGACACATTATCTCCGTTTTACAGAGAACATATTGAGGTACATGTCACTAGAGAGCCTTGTTTTTGAGAAGACGTACTAAAGCTATGGAATGAAAAGGAGTAACTTTCAAACACTGTGTGCTTCATCTTAATAGTAGAAATCAGACAAATATAGATCTAATCCCAACCCTGCCATTAATTGGCTGTGTAACCAAGCATAAATTTCTTAACTTCTCTGAACTTTTGTTTCCTCCCAATGCTGGTTGTATTAAATGAAATGATATGTAGTACTTATCACATAGTAGGTACTCAAAAAGCTTGAGCTACTGTTATTGTGTGATGAAGGATGATGATGCTTCCAGAGCACAAAAGTAGGTCTTATATAAGAAGAATGTCCAAACAATTGCCCTCATGGAGCCTGCAACTTAGTTGAAGGAGGCAAAGCATATATATATATATATATATATATATACACACACATACATACAGCACTAGTAGAAAACCGTCTCAGTGACAAAAAATTCCGGATTTGGCCAGTAACATATAGCTCTCCCAGTTCTCTAAGGCAGTCTTGTTTGAAAAATGGAAGAGTGTCCCTTCCCCAAATCCCTACATTGTCCACCATGGCTTTTGTGTCAGGGTGGTACTTTGGGGGAAAAACCTGGGATACAAAGCCCAAAGGCTGAGGCAGAGATCCCACGGCATCAGCAATCCAAATGGCCTGGGTTCATATTTGGTAGAGATCGCTTTAATAACAACAAAAGTCAGCCCACCTAGAGTACACAATATTCTTAAGCCATCTAACAACTGAAAGGCATAAAATAATCCTTCTTTTGCCTTTTCTACTTCTAAAGTACCTAGCAAAGACAATTACTATTCTTCATATTGACATACTCAAAAATTAGACTACATAAAAGAAAGAAAAGTAGTTCCCATAGGTAATTAGCCTGTGCTAGCTGAGAGAAATAACCCAATGAGTTGGTAAGTCTTATTCTAAAATTGATTTTCACAGATAAAAGCCTAAAATATGAACAAACAAAAAACTACTAGAAAGACATACCTTGCAATCAACATATGATCCTGAATATAGGCTAAAAACTGAGGATGATCTTTTTTAGCGCTGTATAAACACTCTCCGTGTAGACAGAGGATCTTCAGGCAATTGAGCATATTAAAAAGAATGTCTGGCTCTTCAAACTTGGCCATTTCCTATGCAAAGAACCACAAGTTTACTGAGTTATCTAAAACGGCAATGCTACTAAATATAATATTCAAATATTTCAAATAATATACCTGGAAAATGGTGTATATTAGTCTCAGCGTTACTGGAAGCTGCTGGTAGCAAAACTTTCTTTCAGTATCATTCTTTATTGCTGGGAAGAAATAATTACACAAAGGTTGGCATAACTCCTTCCCCTCACCGTTCATGAATTGATCAAGACCATAAAACAAAGAGGAGTAAACACAGAAATAGAATATATTAAAAAGTGTTCATGTAATGGGTTTATCTGTTCTCCAAGGTAGCATGTATCCTTTCCACGATGCAAGTGCAGGAAACCTTCTAGATTTAGGATCCTCAGCTTCCACCTTCCACTGTGTATTCAGATGTCTTTGATTCCCTGAGGCAACCCCAGCCCAGCCTATGCTCCTGTGGACAGCTATTTCTGCTGATACCTGGAAGGGGCTTAGGGCCTGCCGAGGTTTGCCCTTCTAACTGAAAGGGAGATAAGCAGGTATTAAAGAGAGATATGCAACTTATATTAGCACCTAAGGAGGGATTTACCCCAGGACTCAAGTGTGCACTCTTCACACGTGCACAGGACCCCCATGTGCAAAGAGGGAGGCTTTTAAAGAAGTCAAGCATATTCAGGTCACAGCTACTCATGGTTTTATCCTCCTGTGAGGAGCTCTAAAAAGACCTTTGGGACTTCCCCCGTGACAAAGTGGTTAAGAATCCACCTGCCGATGCAGGGGACACAGGTTTGATCCCTGGACCGGGAAGATCTCACATGCCGCGGAGCAGCTGAGCCCGTGAGCCACCACTACTGAGCTTACGTGCCACAACTACTGAGCCCACGTGCTGCAACTACTGAAGCCCAAGCACCTAGAGCCCGTGCTCCACAGCAAGAGAAGCCACCGCAATGAGAAGCCCGTGCATCACAACGAAGCGTAGCCCCTGCTCGCCGCAACTAGAGAAAGCCCGTGCGCAGCAACAAAGACCCAACGCAGCCAAAAATAGATAAATAAATAAATAGATAAATAAATTTATTTATTTATTTAAAATAAGTAAATAAATAAATAAAAAGACCTTTGCCTCTATAGTGGGTAGTGGTGGTATATTTTACATGAGGCATGCTAGAGAAAAGAATTCAAAAGTTAACCAGATATAGAAACTAACGTAAAATGTTTTCAAATCACCATTCTAAGTTTTGGCCATTCCTAGGATCATAGACAGTGAGAGTCAAACCCTCTTGGTGTATATACTAGTTTATTGGGGATCTTCCACCCCAATGTATTTTAAATACTTGTTATCAGCACTAAACTCCATTCGGTCTAGCATGAAAGAAACTTTTAACATTTTTAGTGGAGGACATCTCTGACTGCTATAAGGAATAGGCACCAGGCCACAAAATGCAGAAACAGGAAATACTCTAGAATGAGAGAGGGAAACCGCTGAACACGCGTCAGTAGAGCACCCATCTGTTCTCTGACAGAGGAGCTCAAGACCAACACCTGGAGACCCACAGAGCAGAAGCAGGGTCAGCATGCGTAGCAGCCAGGATGGCCGGGCTTGGAAGAAAATTCCTCTTCCCTGAGGACACAAGTGATAACTGTGTCCTGTAAGACAGCAGAAAGTAAAAGAAGGAAAACAGACCAGAGGCTGTGACCAGAGCCTGAAGTAGTGTTTGGGGGAGATGAATAGAGCAAGGGTTTAAATAAGTGGAGTTTACAACAATTAAGCAAAGGAAAGAGTAATTTATAAAAACAAATTGCTTCATTTTAACCATTGTTCAAATAAAATGTTACATATAAATTAAAATGGTAGTGAACTGATTTGTGTGCTATGTCAGGTTTAAAAATATATATTTACATCTAAAGAGTACAGGTTATTGGATCATAAGTGAAATCGTTGCTTCCCTTAGGCATCAATGCCTGATAGAAACATGGCCCTGGGATCTAGTCTCAACCCTGCCACTAACTAGTTGTACAATATTTGGGTTTCCAATTCCCAGTCCCCCGCCCCCAAATATGCCCAGAATCAGGGGTGAGCAGGTGGAACTCATTTCATTTTGTGTTTCAGCTCCTCAGATGACCCTGATGCTCTATTACAGTTTTGAAATCATGTTAAGCATAAAGCATAAATCAGGGCTTCCCTGGTGGCGCAGTGGTTGAGAGTCCGCCTGCCAATGCAGGGGACACGGGTTCGTGCCCTAGTCCAGGAAGATCCCACATGCCACAGAGCGGCTAGGCCCATGAGCCATGGCCGCTGAGCCTGTGCGTCCGGAGCCTGTGCTCCACAACGGGAGAGGCCACAACAGTGAGAGGCCTGCGTACCGCAAAAAAAAAAAAAAAAGCATAAATCAGGAATGAATAACTTGTGCTATATGACCATGGGCAAGTTGCTTAACCCATCTTGGATGTACTTTCCTCATCTACAAAGTGAGAAGGCTGACCTAGATCCGCAGGTTTCAAATTCCTTGCTATGGAATCCTTTGTTGAAAGAAAATCTTACTTAGAACTCCAACATAGGAAATAGCGCAAGTCAAAACACTCTGGTTGAAGCAGGGTGGGGAGCCTGGGTCTTTATCATTTGCCCACATGTTCTCACCAATTGCCACCCCAATTAAGGAAGGTCAAAAGGAAACAACACAGAGATTTACAACTCCAAGTACACACTCAAAACCAATGAAGTAGGTTATCTCAGGTGTTCCCTCATCTAAGTTTCAATGGTTCTAAATAGTGTGAGGCAACATATACATCCTCAACTGACTAGTTACACAATCATGCTGAAGCAGTTAGTTTCAACCAAGCATTTTGTACTAATGATGTAGTTATCTTGGTCTGATAAGACACCCCGTGACTTGCAATGAGCCCCACAAAACAGTCACTTAATAATGTTTGCTGTCCACTGAAGAAATGATGGAAAGCTTCCCAAACTTTGGTTCTGGGGAGTAGGCTCCCCAGGGGTCAGGTATTCTAACAATTCAGGATAGTGGAAGCAAGAAGATAAAAATTCCGAGAGTGTCACAGTGCAGATCCAGAAACCAGGCTTTCTCAGAGGCACGTGGAGTCCCATCCTAAATTCCTGAAACTCCTTCAGAGTTTGAGGAGCTGGAGATGATTCCAGGCCTGCCTGCCACCTTGCTGGTCCCAATTCACCTACATAGAGCCTTTAAGCAAAGTAGAAAGAGGTCACCTCTCTTCCCAGCTCTCAGCAGAGCCAACTAGCCTTAGAGTACGACTTGTACAGCTATTCACGGTGAGGCCATCCAGGATTACAGCCAAGCCCCTGGGGCTCAGAAGCTGCACGAGCTCAACTTTGGTCACCACTATCCAAAAACACTGTGCTTTGGCCAAATGCCCTGAGTGGCTTTCAAGAGTGTTGGCAGCCTCCACTTGGGCCCTTCAGCCTTGATTCACAGCTACTTCTCCACAGAGAACGTGATTCACTATATGTAGAGGTGATGCTTTCACGGACAGGGTAGGTTTTTATCGATAGCAAGAAATATGCTCAGTGACCTCTCTTCTGTGAGAAGCACAAGCTGGATCTGTTCACTTCATAATCCTGAGAGAAATGGTTCATGTGCACAAGTCTGTACTGAGGAACCCGAGTCTGAGCTTGCCCAAGCCGATGGTGACCTAAGAAATCTGGGCTCTGAGCGTTAGACCTGTGCAAACTGGGATGTGCACACCTCTCTCCCCATCAGCCAGAGTCCACCTACCAGCACGTTCCATGGGCTCGGTGCGATTGCCTGGGTTCTCCTCATGCTTAGTTGCTGGGTTCTCCTCGTCCTCACCTTCCGGGCCTATAATAAACTCTGGTCTGGAAGAAAGGAGGCTATCCTCAAGGCTGTCTGTGGGCTCCTGAAACAAATACGACAAGCAGCCAGATGAGCAGCCCTTTGGGGATGTAAAGAACGGTTCCACTTAGTTCCACAAAGATGGATGAGCGCCTGCTGTGTCCCAGGCCCTGTGCTGACCCCAGAGGGCAAACACATGTGCCCCCATAGAGACTTGAGTTTATTGCCACAATGGTTAAAGGAAATTTGGATCAGCTGTTTTCTGAAATATTTTCATTCCCTTAAAATAAATATGGAAAAAATCTCAAAAACATTGTTAAATCTTCCTAGGCCTGCTTTCTCATCTCTGCTGTAATCCCTGTGAGCATGTCTCACTTGCCAGGTGATTCCAATCCATGCTCATTTTGTTTAATCACAGCACTTAATTAGCAGAGAATAATAAGGGGTTCACACCAATATATTCAGATACAAATACTGGTTGCTGGGGGAAGTCAAATTTTTAGGAGCAAGAAATTTCTATAATATGTGAGTTAAAGAGAGCAAGGTACGGCAACCCAGGTGTCCATCAACAGATGAACAGATAGACAAAATGCATACAACAGCATATTATTCACCCTTAAAAAGGAAGGAAATTCTGACACATGCTACAGCATGAATGGACTTTGAGGACATTATGCTGAGTGAAATAAGCCAGTCAAAAAAGGACAAATTTTTTTTTTAAACATCTTTATTGGAGTATAATTGCTTTACAATGGTGTGTTAGTTTCTGCTGTGTAACAAAGTGAATCAGCTATATGCATATGTATATCCCCACATCCCCTCCCTCTTGCGTCTCTCTCCCACCCTCTCTATCCCACCCCTCTAGGTGGACACACAGCACCGAGCTGATCTCCCTGTGCTATGTGGCGCTTCCCACTAGCTATGATTTCACATTTGGTAGTGTATATATGTCCATGCCACTCTCTCATTTTGTCTCAGCTTACCCTTCCCCCTCCCCATGTCCTCAAGTCCATTCTCTACGTTTGCGTCTTTATTCCTGTCCTGCTGCTAGGTTCTTCAGAGCCATTTTTTTTTTTTTTTTAGATTCCACATATATGCGTTCGCGTACGGTATTTGTTTATCGTTTTCTGTCTTACTTCACTCTGTATGACAGTCTCTAGTCCATCTACCTCACTACAAATAACTCAATTTCATTTCTTTTTATGGCTGAGTAATGTTCCATTGTATATATGTGCCACATCTTCTTTATCCATCCATCTGTCGATGGACACTTAGGTTGCTTCCATGTCATGGCTATTGTAAATAGAGCTGCAATGAACATTGTGGTACATGACTCTTTTTGAATTATGGTTTTCTCAGGGTATATGCCCAGTAGTAGGATTGCTGGGTCATATGGTAGTTCTATTTTTAGTTAAAAAAGGACAAATATTGGATTATTCCACTTATATAAGGTATCTACAGGAGTCAAACTCATAGAAACAGAAAGTAAAATGGTGATCTCCAGGGGTTAAGGGGAGGGAGAAATGGGCATTATTGTTTGATGGGTATAGAGTTTCCATTTTGCAAGACAAAAAGATTGGTTGCACAACAATGTGAATATACTTAACACTATATCTGTATGTCTATATATAGATATATAACAAGCTGAAAAATGGGTGAAAAAGAAGATTTAAAGAGAGAGAGAGAATGTACTAGGAATAGCTACCGTTTAAAATATCCATCTCTAGTTATCCTCCTATTCCAGTTTTATTCTCTCTTTCAACTCCCACCTTCAAATATCCTCTTCTAAAATCATCCTCTTTTAGGGGAAAGGTTGGGGGAGGGATAAATTAGGAGTTTGGGATTAACATATACACAGTACTATATATAAAATAGATAATCAACAACGACCTACTGTATAGCACAGGGAACTGTGCTCAATGATCTGTAATAACCTATATGGGACAAGAATCTGAAAAAGAATGGATATATGTATATGTATAACTGAATCACTTTGCTGTACACCTGAAACTAACACAGCATTGTAAATCAACTATACTCCAATATAAAATAAAAATTAAATAAAAAAAATTTTTACATAAATAAAATTTTAAAATATCCTCTTTAGCTAACACTTTAACCAGTAATTACTTTAACCAGTAATTTGAAGAATTACTTGATAGCCAGCTGAAAGCAAGAAGGAGGTAAAGATTGATGGGATACACGAAGGACACCAAGAAGAAAGAAACCAGTGCTAAAACGGTGTCTGGGAAGGTTCTGAAGAATATCTTTGCCAACTTTGCAGTTTTGCTGAGGCTGGCCCTGTTCCTTGGTCACCCATGAACAAGACACTAAATCAAATTATAAACTGAGTTTCATAAAATTCGATATGGCAAAAAATTTCCTGCTGCATACACCCAGTTTTCTTCGGCATACACCCAATAACTCACGTATAATTTTCTGTAAATGGAAACATCATCAGCTCCCAAGCCAGAAAACATGGATTTGTCCTCAACTTTTCCATCGCTAAACGCTAACTAAACACCAAGTGCTGTTGATTCTCTTTCCTAAAAATCCGTCAGGTCCACACCTTCTCTTTATCACCACCATCATTGCTTTAGTTAAGGCTCCCCTGTTTCTCCCCTGAGCGACAGCATTACCTTCTGACTAGATACCTGTCCCTGGCCTCCAAATCCTCTAATCTCTCTCCTCCACTGGCAGAATTTCTCAAATTCATCAAATTATATATCACCACCCTGATTAAAATTCTTCAGGATTCCCCCATTGTCACCAAGACAAAATCCTTACCTCTTAGTTTGGCAGACAGAGCCCTTAATAAATGTGACTATAAAACTGAGTCTACCTTTTACTCCTTTGCCATCCTCCTCACTGCTCTAGCCACAATGAACTACTCGTAGTTTCCTGAGTGTATCATCACCCCCTTTCCTCTGTATCATTTAAACAGAGAGCTTCCTGGGTCTCAGCAGTCCTCCTCTCCTATCACCTTCATTTCATTAACTCCACTCCTCCTTCAAATATGTGCTCAGCAGACATCTCCTCCGGAAAGACCTTACCTATCCCCATCACACCTCTAACCTAGATTCATCCTCTCTCTGTCCTCCCATAGTTGTCTTGTTCATCTCTTTCTCACTATGATCATCGTAAGCATCTTAGGTTTTTCATTTACGTAAACGTCTTCCTGATTAGGCTCTAAGCTAGACGATGTTTTCGAACCATCTATTACTGTGACTGCTTTAGACTATATACCCAATGACGGTGTTAAAAGACCGTACTACAGGAACATTATGTTGTGGCAGGTAGGACTAATGAGTTACGTGGGCTGAAAGGTATTTAAAAACTGAAGAAACACTTTACTGCATATATACTATACATCCCCAAAGAATTTTTTAAAAGAAGTCGCTTTCTACCTAGACAAACACTAGGGGAAGAAAAAGAGAAGATGGCGAACACCGGCTCAAATGATTCAGGTTCATCTACCTATGATGCTATGTGAGTATTTTGGTGATGTGTGTATCTTAGATGAAAAATAGGCTAAACAGGGAATAACTAATATATGGAGTAGATAATTCATGGCATATATTAGCTGTTCCCTATTTAAACAATTTTCTTAAAAAGCAGAAAATGAAATGAAAGCTTTATTGGTTGTTGATCAAGTCAATTGGTGTTATACGCTGAGGTGGCCAAGGAATTTTCAGCGTCCATATCCAATCTACTTACTCAATATTTGATGTCTATATTTTGTAGTATTCATTTTTATCTAAACTTTGTAATATAACTTTGTGATAAAAGTTATTTCAAGAATACCAGTAATGCTTTGTATTTATGAAAACTGTATGAACGGATATACTACAACCCTAACTCAAGACTCAAGAATTCTGTGTAATGTATCTCCATCTCATGTCTCTTTCCAGGAGCCTGAGTTAGCAGAAGGAACAGGGAAACTTTCTTTTAACGCAATCTCACATATAACCCAGCATGGAGCATAAGATAATACTGGAGGAAGACTCCATTACACCATCTACTGCAGTCTTTATTACCATTAGGCATGGATCATCTCACGTCTTCAACTGCTTACCACCAGCCGGCTTTCTTCTTTGGGAGCCAGTCTCTCCAGGAGCTCACAAGCAAGCTGATAGCAGAGAATACTAGACTGACATAAGTTACACTCAATTGCTTTTTCTTCCTTCTGGCAGGTGTGGGAGCCCCCCCAGGGGGCTTGGAAGACATTGTTTATAATGGAAATAATGTCCTTTGATAAGCTGTGTTCTAAGCCCATCGTGATCCCATCATCTTGTAACTCCATCTGAAAGATACCAAAAAAAAGCCAAAAAAAAAAAAAAAAAAAGAAGAAGAAGGAGTTTGGTCCTTTTGTCCAATATTTCACTGGCACACTAACTGGGGACAATTTTCACTAACTGATGACAATATAAATTATTTAAAGATGATAAGGCTTACAGACCATGAGCATACATTACTTTCCATGGAATCTTCTAAAAAGAATATAAACACAATACAAAGTAATAGGAATTATTTTTTAAATCATGTAGGACATTTAAAAGAGAGTTCTTTTTTAAAGCCATCACTTTGTGAGATTTTACACATTTAAAAAATGCTGTTCCTCACCTAGTGTCCAGATCTTGGTTTCTAAATACCATTATCCACTAAAGGAACCAGGACTCCTTGGAGAAATGGCTGATTCCAGGGTTGGGGCTAGGAAAATATAAAATGAGCCTGGAACATTCTGTCATGTGAGACATTAAGGAAGTGTTCAAAGAATGATGGGAATATGTCAAAAGAACACAGAAGCCAGTTTGAAGGGACTCTCATTGGCCAAATGTGGGATGAAATGAGCCTCAAAATAAATAATCATAGTAACAGATTTTAGCCCACTGAACAAAAGAATCCATGACTACATTCGGGTATAAGTAGATTAAACAAATAAATATATAAATGGGAGAGGCAGGGAACCTGCTCCTTCAGTAGAATGCCAGCTAATAAATTAAAAGAAATGATGGAATTAGAATATTATCATTTGGTAACCAACAGAGTAAAAATTGATTCAGGCATGAATCATCCATGGATACTAAAACTAGAAGGTGAAAGTCTGATGAAAAACAGGAAATCTGTCTTAAAGTACCTCCCTACAAGTTAGTTATTAATTACAAAGGGGAAAATAGTGGCTTTGTAGTAGAGAAATCTGGCAGAAATCACCTTAACCAAGTTATTACCACCAGTAATGGGACATTATCATGTCATGTGCCCCCCGATATCATGCACTGAAAACAACATAACATCACATCTGTGGTATGACTGACAAAAATGCTTAACTCAAATTGATTCATAAGGAAACATCAGACAAACTCAAATTGAGAAGTATTCTATAAAGTAACTGGACTGTACTCTTCAGAAATGTCAAGAATATGAAAGATAAACAAAGATTAAAGGACTAATAAATCAGGACAAATCACTGTAATGAGTGATGCTGGATTGTGTCCTCAGTCAAAAATAACTTTTTACTTTTACTATAAATATGGTATGATTATTATATCAATTTTTAAAATGAATAATTTCTGTAAGTTTTATAATAGATAATAATATTATAACAATATTAATTTCCTGATTTTGATAACTGTCCTTGGTTATGTAAAAGTATGTCATTTTTTAGAAAATATACTCTGAAGTATTTAAGGATAAAGGGATATCCTGTTTGCAATTTACTTTCAAATGGTTCATTAAAAAATTCTACAATTCATACATACACATAATTAAGAGAGAGAGGAGAAATAAATGTGGTAAATGTTGACATCTGGAGAATTTGGGGGAAGTACTTGGGAATTTTTTGTAGTATTCTTGCAGTCTGAAATTATTTCAAAATAATAAGTTAAGAAAAAATGTTCTCCTGACCAAACCCTTTTTTAAACTTTTCTTTTAAAATTAACTTCAAAAATCAATTTATATAATATATTAAAATCAGCCCATCACTATTGAGTTGTACCTTGCTCTTCCCCAAAACAGCATTACCCAGTTTGTTCACCAAATTTGTTCAACAGAATCAATTCTAATGATGCTAGGGTGTTTCTAAAATTCATAACCATTCTCATGTGTCAACATCATTGAAGTTATTCATACGTATAGTATTTTTCAGACTCCTTAGGAAATCCCCATAGAAGTTTGTGAAATGTCTTAAGCGATGCTGCATCATTTCAGTAAGTGCCAAGATGTCCAACACATAGAAATAATCACTATACAATGCTTTCCCTCATTCTTCACCTCTGAACTAAAGGAAGTTCATGCTTCAGCTACCTGCTTCAGGAGAAGATCAAACATGAGGATGAAACAATTTAGATTCATTTCATCATCTTCACAATCAAAGTCAATAGTCCTTCCTCCTTGATGTCCAAAATTCTTGAAAGGACTACGAAATGGGCTACGCATAGGACTCCGAAATGGACTCTGAAAAGGACTATGAAATGGACTCAGCATATTGTGCTGAACTCGTCGACCAGGATCAGAGGCAACACTCACCTAGAAGAAAAAACATTAACACACATAAGTGAACTCACAGGAGCTCAAATGGCTGTACAAAATATTTGAGGACTCTGTGTAAGGTATTTCCAGCTGTCACACTGATTTCCTTCCTTAGCCAATGGCATTAGTACCTCCAAATCCTATGAATCTTCTCAAAACATAAAAATAAGAAATAAAATATCTAAACTTTCTAATTGTCAGGTGAATGAAACATAAGTACCCTGAAGAATGAAGGCAGCTCTCTTTGCCATTATATTTTTCATTCCGTAAAACATTTCCAATTAAACTAAACTGTCTGCATTCTACTTAAAACCATAACCTGAAAAATGATAACTTACAGAAGTAAGGCATTGCAAGATCACTTTTAAAATCATTAGCACAGAATCTCAGATTGACATGACTGGTTAAAGAAAAATGGTCTCTGGGTATAATAAGTATTAAACTGTCATGAAAAAACAATATATGTCAAGCCTGCTGTACTGTTTATTCTCCGTTTGCCAACCCAATCCTTCCCCCCCAGAAGGCCCTCACTGCCCTCTTCTGCCCTGTTCTATGCCCAAGGATGCCCAGGACTGAGTCTCTCCTGGCCCTCTTGCTGGCTGGCTTCCAGTTGGGTTCAGTTACTGAGAGGCACCAGTGGAAGACCTGAAGCTGAAGGAGCGAGAGGTAGGAGTTATTTCTTCCCACTTCCTGCCTCCTTTGATGCTACATCTTTGGCAGTATCTCCACCCTCTATAGTTCCTCTAGCCAGCCTTTCCTTATAATTTCAGCTCCCAAAAGGCCCAGGAAAATTTTCCCTTGCTCCTTCAGCCCTAGGGGTATAAAGGCTTCCTAGTGAACTACTGCTGGCCCCTGGGTGCCTCACCAACCCCATCGCCCCCTTAACCTTTCCCATAACTCTATAGGCAGAGTATCCATTAAAATCTCTTCATTTGAACCATCCAGGATAAATTCTGTAGCAGGACGCTGACTGACATACCTGTACATCATTCTGAAATCATCTTTTTTCTCTTTAAGATCTCTCTAATGATCAGGAATCTCCTTGAACACCATATTTAAAATAAAAGAGTACCCCCATTAAGAATCAGAATACCTGGATAATGATAGCGTTATCTATGGCAAATCACTTCAGTTCACTGAACCTCAGGTTAAGTAGTTGTAAAATGAGGCTCATGAGCTCTTCCCAACTGCCTCACACAATCCTGTGATGTCATTAAGTGTGAATACGTTACACAGTATAAAGTGCTAATAATGTACTGTAATATTAAAGATTACTGGACAGATCAATAAAATATAAATGTTTGGCAGCTGGCTCCTATGAGGCAGATGAGAAAAGAAGTAATGATTTTTTAAAAAGAAAGCACTGAATACAAACTATGATCCCATGATCACGTTATATTCTCATTTTCTAATCCCTAGAGAGCAGGTAGCATGACTGGGGGCCTGCAGCATACAACTGGGAAAATGTTATGGGGAGGCTTGGCACGGAGACAGGTGAGAACAGTCCCTGCCTTGGAGACGTTGATGAGAGTCAACCTCTCCAAAACTGATCATGGTCTGGGAATGTCAGAACAACAGCAGAAACTTTATCAGGTCCTCCATAGAAAAATTATCACAGATGTCCAATAGTTCTTGTGCACTGTACACCAGACTATATTTTCTCATCCTCAAAGGTACAAAGGGGTCAATAAGATGGGCTCAGTTAGTTTACAGTGACAACATCACTCACAGTCACCCCTAGTTGATCATCTTTTCCCAAAACACAATAGGGAAAAACAAAGAGCAAGCAAACAAAAATATCCAAACTGCTCATTCCCAAAGTGAAGCAGTGATCTGCCCACTAGCTGGTAAAGAATTCTCATTCACCAGAAAACAAAACAGAACAAAATTGGATAGTACCCCAAAAGCTCAAGCTACTCTTTTTGGTTTATCGAGGATGAAAGGTAGCTAGCAGAGATGTGTAGGAGAAAAACTCAAAGGAAAATGAAAACTCAATAACTTACTGATTACAGACTATACCAAACATGTCTTAGAACAGTGTTTTCTGTTATTTAATGTGCTTAAAAGGTTAACAGAGTGAGTGGGATAGGATGAAGAAAGCATTTTCAGAGCAGTTTATGAGGATGTGACTTTAAGGCCCACTATAATTGACAAGAGCTTTCAAAATCTTAACAAGTAAGACAAAAACAATTGTGGCAATAATTACCCTTCGAGCTGCAATGTTCCCTGCCAGTTCACTGACTCTTGATTTTCTTTGATTTGCCAGTTCTTTAACAGAATTAACTCCATCAGAAAACATACTGATTAATAGTTGAAGTGGAACCATGATGTCTAACTCCGATAATACCTGGGGAAAAAAGGCATATGTCCCCCAAAATATAAACAATAAAACTCAAAAAAACTATGTTTAACATTTTTCCCTAAGGTGACCTATTGAACATAAGGACATTTAGCCTCACACGTATTCTATCTGCGGTCATCCTCAATTATTCATGCTAAAAAGTTCAAAGCTATCATTGAACATTCCCACTCCTCCACTCCACACACCCGATAAATCGCCATGTTCTTTCTATTAAAACTTCTAAGTATCTCCTGATGCTGTCCCCTCCTTTCCATACCACTGCTGTTGCCTTAGTTCATCACTTTTCTCCTGAACTAGTATAATCTGCGAGCAATCTTCCTCCAATCCTTCCCCACTCTGACCTGAATGCCCCATCCGACCTTGCTCTCTGGTGCAAGCTCAGGTACCCTTCTGTCAAAATCATGTTACTTTATCTGTAATGAATTTTCTAGAAATAGATGCCTCCTTCCTTCAGACAGAATTAATCCATCTGTCTTCTCCGCTTTCTTAAAACTTTGTACATACCTTTATTAGAGCAATTATCACTTTTTATTATATTTGATTATTTGATACTATCTCCCCACTGTGAGTTCCTTGAAAAAAGGAAGTATGAGGAAAGGATCATTTCTTATCCCATTTTTATCCTACTGCCTATTACTGTGCCTGGTACATAGGAGCTCTATAAATGTTTCTATAATTAATTAATAAATGAGTCAAGCCAATCACTGTATTGTTCACTCTATTCCCCAAATGGTTAGACCAGAGGTTTAAAACCTCCTTCAACTACAGAGTGCTTTGAAGCACTCTGTCTTCAAAGCAAAATTGTGTCAAAGCCCAGTCTGTAAAACATATAAGCTGTAATTGCTCTAGCTATGGAGAACCTCTATGCTCTGGAGGTTTACAGGCCTGTCTGCTCACCTCCAGATGGCACAGCTAAAGGGTGTATAACTGAATAACGGAGGCGCTATCTAGCCATCTGCAGAAGGATGGGCTTTGCTAAAATGGAAATTATCTTATGCAAGTCTACTCGGGGATGAAGAGTTAAAATTCTGAGTCCCAAAAATGACTTTTTTTTTTAAATCCCTTTACTACTTGTCAGTTATGAAAAATATTATTCTTTAGTTTACAACCCAGAAAGGCATCTCCAGAACTTGAAAAGCCTTTGGGATCACATCCTTCCATGATACAGAAATGTATCTGCATCCATAGCTAATCTAAATATTGACTCTGTCCTCCTTTTCTGAAATTGTCCAAATTTTATAACAGGAATTCAACTCAATTTAATACATTTTTAAGAATGTACACTAAATAATAAAGTATGTGCCAGATGCTGAGAGGAAAGGATGAGGGAGTTATAAATTCAAAAATGAAAAAGACCTGGACCCTGCAATCCAGGCATTTGTAATCAGGAAAAGAGATAAAAGTTAACTATAATATTAAACAGAAATAGAGTTTACACAGAGAACCTATATGAATACTGGGGGAAGGAATAATGAACTCTAATGGGAAGATAAGGGTGTGACATAGGAGAAAACTTCATAGATAATTTCGGAGCTGAATTTTAAAGAATAAGCTAGAGTTCACATATGGAGACAGGAAATGAAATCATTCCAGGCTGAGGGAATAGCATGAACTACTCCCTAAATCAGTAACTTTCAACCTTTCCAAGTAAAGGACCTATTTAATATCAAAAACTTTATCAGAATCCCACAAGACAGCTATTACACTTTTAGTATCTATTGATAGAAAAAATATAAGAACCAAAAGCTACTATGAATTCAGTAATAGTATTGCACAAATTTGCATTTTATTAACCACAACTATAGCTAATATATTTGAAATATAGCTATTTGTCTATGCATATGAGTTACTAGTCTACAAATAGTCCTGAGCAAACATACGTGTTTAAGGATTCTTTGCAATAACTCTCTGCCCCTCTAACCAAGGAGCTAAAGTTCATAGGCTAAAAACTAGTGCCCAAAATGATCAAAAGTATCATTTACTTACATGAAGCCACAGTAAAGCTTGTTCCTGCACAGAGGAAGGGTATCCTGTGAACCGACAACTAATAAAGCCAAACATCTCTTCCATTGAAAAAGGTAGAGGACAAAGCTCAATGTCAAACATTTTGCTGAAAAGCAGAGCAACAAAAGTAAATGACCAATGGGCATATAGTAGGGTCTACTGTTGCATTTCCATCTATATCTTATTTGGGGAGCCAAACAGTTTAGTCTGTGTTCTGAACTATTAGCTTGTTTCATTTTACTGAAAAAGCTTATGTCGTTGAAATAGATATAAATAATTCATACAGTTGTTAATAACATTGGGGTTCATACTCATATCAGGTTTAACAGAAGGAATTGCATTTCTAGGGAATTGCACTTCTAGGGAATTGCTCCCCAGCATCTAAAAACACTGTCCCTTTGTACTTCTCCCACTTTATCCAAATCATAATTACATTTGAAAATAAACAATATGGTGTATCTTTTTATTATCCCGTAAGAACGAAATCCTTTCTGAACAATTACAAATCATCTTAGCACAATTTATAGCAACTATTTCATTTTGAACCTTCCAATTTTTCTATAGGATCATTTAAAAGTAAATGAGATTATACAAAATGCTTAGCACAGTGCCTGGCACACAGTACATGCTCGATAAATGTTAAACATCATAATTAACGGTCACTTCATTAAACTACTTACCCACCTTAATACTTCCCTGAATTCTTTTAACTGATTATCTGGGACTTCTGTTCTGATGGCTTCCAGCCATTCTGGCATGATACACTCCCACACGGACTGACTGATCACATTGTAGGGAATCAGGCAGAGGATTCGGTTGAGACCTTCCTTCAACTGAGTCACTGTGCTACAGGACTTATCCCAGTATCCACCAACCTGATGGCATTTCCACAGCCACAGGGGAAAAGAACAAAGTGCACTTGTTACATTTATACTCAAGGAAATACTACATGAAATGGGTACAAAGACCACTATCCATTACATCTGAAACCTGGGCCAAGTATATTGAGTAAGATTTGGAAAAAACTACAAACCACCAGGATCCCTTTGTTACCAAAAAGAAACCATAGTTACACATAGGTCCAAATAATGATCACAGACTGAATTTGAACTATTCTACTGCAGACTTCTCAAATCACACATGAATTAAAATTCCAAAGATTTATTCCTAGTAGGGTGAACAGGCTATTGGAGTGTTTTTCCTAAGGTTTGACAAACCCATTGCAAATATGTGCAGTTACACCTGTGTTTCAAAGGAACACAGATTTCTACTACTGTACACTTTGTATTGAAGATTTTTCATATGGAAAACGAAGGGACAGAGAGTACTTTTTTCCCCTATGCTGCATATTCTGCCACAATTTTTTCCCTAAGAATCTTCTAAGGCTGGTTGAATCCATGACTTTTTTAAAAGCTATATTTTTTACTAAATAAGATAGTATATTAATTTTCTAATGCAGAAAAACTTAAAATTACAAACTGAGGTTCTGTTTGTAATTCTGATTTTAAATAAAGATCCTATATTACTATTATACGTATCAAAGTAACAAAGGGTTGACTGGTCCTAGATCTTTACTATATAACACAAGATTTGTGAGAAAATATGTTATTTTTTTCCTTCCAGTTTTATTGAGTTATAATTGCCATGCGGCATTGTATAAGTTTAAAGTGTACTGTACACCATAATGATTTGACTTACATACATCATGAAACGATTACCACAATAAGTTTAGTGAACATCCGTCACTACAGATACAAAATTAAAGAAATAGAAAGATATTTTTCCCTTGTGATGAGAACTCTTAGGATTTATTCTCTTAACAACTTTCACATGTAACATACAGCAATGTTCATTATATTTATCATGTTTTTACATTATATCCCTGGTACTTATTTATCTTATAACTGGAATTTTGTACCTTTTAGCTGCCTTCATCTAATTCCCCTTTCCCCCACTCCCCACCTCTGGTAACCACAAATCTGCTCTCTTTTTCTATGAGTCTGTTTGTTCGTTTTTGGAGTATGATTGACCTAGAGCACCATATCAGTCCCTGTTACACGACATAGTGATTTGATATTTCTATATATTTCAAAATGACCACCCTAATAAGCCTAGTTACCATCTGTCACCGTATAAAGATATTACATAGTTATTGACTATATTCCCCACACTGTACATTTCATCCCTGTGACCCATTCATTTTGCAACTGGAAGATTATACCTCATAATCTCCCTCACCTATTTCTCTCTTCCCCCTAACCCTCCTCCCCTCCTGGAACCACCTGTTTCTTCTTTGTATCTATAACTCTGTTTCTGTTTTGTTATGTTTATTCATTTGTTTTGTTTTTTTAGATTCCACATATACGTGAGATCACACAATGTTTGTCTTTCTCTATCGGACTTATTTCACTTAGCATAATGCCCTGTAGGTTCATCCATGTCGTCACAAAAGGCAAGATTTCATCCTTTTTTATGGTTGAGTAATATTCCATTATATATGTACCACTTCTTCTTTATCCATTCGTCTATTGATGGACACTTAGGTTGCTTCCATATCTTGTCTATCATAAATAATGCTGCAGTGAACATGGGGATGCATGTATCTTTTCTAATTAGTGTTTTTGTTTTCTTTGGACAAATACCCAAGTGGAGTTGCTGGATCATATGGTAGCTCTATTTTTAATTTTTTTGAGGAACCTCCATACTGTTCTCCATAGTGGCTGCATCAATTTACATTCCCACCAACAGTGCAAGAGGGTTCCCTTCTCTCCACATCCTCACCAACACTTGCTATTTGTCATCTTTTTGATAACAGCCATTCTGACAGGTGTGAGGTGATATCTCATTGTGGTTTTGATTTGCATTTCCTGATCATCAGTGATGTTGAGCATCTTTTCATGTGCCTATTGGCCATTTGTATGTCTTCTTTGGAAAAATGTCTATTCAGGTCCTCTGGTCAATTTTAATCGGATTTTTTTATAAGAGTTGTATGAGTACTTTGTACATTTTGGATATTAACCCCTTATCAGATATATCATTTACAAATAGCTCCTCCCATTCAGTACGCTCTTTTCCTTTTGTGAACGTTTCCTTTGCTGTGCAAAAGCTTTTTAGTTTGATGTAGTCCCGTTTGCTTAGTTTTGCTCTTGTTTCCCTTGCTTGAGGGGACATGTCTAAAAAATATTGCTAAGACTGATGTCAAAGAGCATACTGCCTATGTTTTCCTCTAGATATTTTATGGTTTCAGGCCTTACGTTTAAGTCTTTAATCCATTTTAAATTTATTTTTGTATACTGTGCGAGAAAGTAGTCCAGTTTGATTCTTTTGCATGTCTAGTTTTCCCAACACCGTTTATTGAAGAGGCTGTCTTTTCCCCATTGTACATTCTTGCCTCCTTGGTCATAGATTAATTGCCCCAAAACTATCTTATTTTAAATGAATCCAATTTTAAATATTTAATTGTTATATCTAGAATTCCACATCATTCAAAACAAATAAACTCAATTTAAAGTTGAAATATCTATTTGGTATCATATTGGCCAACACGCTAGATGATTGACTAGACATTTTCAGGAAGTGACTACATTTCTGGGGTTGTTGTTAGTTACATAGACTCAGCAGAGCTACCACTGATAATGTTGCGATTGTGGAATGTATCATTACTGAGGTCCCTTTGGCTATTTAATTTATGGTTAAGCCATATAAAGGCCTATTGGTTTTGGGTCACATTTTGGAACAGGTATCCTTATGGAGATACTAAATTCTCAGTGACCAGACAATGGATCCTTTGATTTGGAAAAGTTTTTATGTTTAAAAGGATTTTAGAGAGTTCTCACCCTAAATAAATGTCCTCTTACCAATGGGGAAGGATCAGATTGACAGAAGCACACCAAAAAAGGATCACAGCTAGCCTAAAAGACTCCCTTAACAAAACTGAAGAACAGAAATCTGATTTAGAAAGAAAAATAAAATCCACACCCACCCTAAACCTCCCCCCTCCACCACCTCCCTCCTACGAATGACCCAGTTGGAGGTTGACATTCAGAGCCTGGTAGGAGCCATTATAAAGGCCTTCCCTCAGAAGTTTAATTGCGCTAAAATGGAATGATCTACTTGGAGAAAAGGAATATATCCTAAAACCTTTGTCACACAATTTATAAAAAATATTGCAAAGGCACACAGCTCTAAATCTACAAATCTCAGATCATAGGAGTCTTTTGTTTTCTACTTTAGTTGAAAATCTCGTTTCTGATATAAAGAGGTTACTTCAAAGTAATGTGGTTGCATGGACAGGCCAGCTCCCTAATGTTATTATTGAGGCTGTCATCTAATTCTTTGAAGAATTAAAAATAAGTGGCCTTGCCTTACTAATTGAATATTTACAAAAACTAAACTGTGGCTCTAGAAGAATCCCAAAGCTCATCCATCCTTCTTACCAGCCCCAAAGCCTCCCCTATTCATCTCAAAATGATTGCAGCTACCGTAAAAAGGCAGGACATTGGAAAAGGGACTGCCCTGCCCTTCAGAAGAAGAAACACTTAAACAGCAATTGTCTTAGGCCCAGCCTCCTCAGACAGGCTCCTCTGAGTCCTCTTCTCAACTAAGGCCTCACCTTGGACCTGTTAAAAACTTCAGACTCTCAACACAAATAATTTTGTCCACCTCCCATGAACCTCCTCAAAATGCCTGCTTGTAAAAGCTCAACGCTGCCAAGAGAATTTATTGTTTGTCCCAGTCAAAACCTGTTAAGAGACAAATCTGCCCTTGAAAACCCTCTTAGATTGTTATCTAGCAAGCTTGCATCCTTTCTCTCCCTCTTTGACATTTAAATCTTCTACCACCCAGCACTATCTTCTCAAGGACTTGAGAATCATCTCTTTAAAATGCAAATGTTCAAGGAATTAACTGTGGCTCTCTAAGGGGTGCCTTGCTTTTATTTGTACTATTGCCTCCTCTCATAAAATAGGAGAAATTTATTTCTCCTCCTGATAAGCATCACTTAACACTCCCCTTAACAAACCTCCAATGCCTTTTTCCTTAGCATACTCCAGCCTTTAAAAAGTAACTTCTTAGTCAACTAAAACAACTGTCTAAGGCTGAATCACAGCCTCTATCAGATTATATATCAGGGCAAATAAAAAGCTCTTAAGGGTCTCCCCCTACAAATACTGCTTAAAAACTTTAACACTATATTGAACAGATTAACTAACAACTTGGTCCATCTGCTAGAAACATAATTTGAATAAAAGTGAGGTAAAGATGAGAACCAGCTCTTATATAAACTAGTGAGTTTTGTATTAGGTCTGTATTTTCTATAAGGTCTGTATTTGTGTCTGCCTGTAAGTTTATGTATGTATGGTATGTATATATGGTATTTTCTTCCTCTGGATGGTTTTGCCAAATTATTTATAAAACACCTTAAAAGATCTCTATTCTAAATGGGCTTAAAAAATATAAGAGCTTTTAAAAATTAAATATTCCTCCAGTCCCTCCCATCAGGAAACTTGCACAACCCTCTTAGATGGCCTTATCCACCAGAGGGCAGACAGCAGAAGCAAGAAGAACTACAATCCTGCAGCCTGTGGAACAAAAACCACATTCACAGAAAGATAGACAAGATGCAAAGGCAGACGGCTATGTACCAGATGAAGGAACAAGATGAAACCCCAGAAAAACAACTAAATGAAATGGAGATAGGCAACCTTTCAGAAAAAGAATTCAGAATAATGATAGTGAAGATGATCCAGGACCTCAGAAAAACAATGGAGGCAAAGATCGAGAAGATGCAAGAAATGTTTAACAGAGACCTAGAAGAATTAAAGAACAAACAAACAGGGATGAACAATACAGTAACTGAAATGAAAACTACAGTAGAAGGAATCAATAGCAGAATAACTGAGGCAGAAGAACGGATAAGTGACCTGGAAGAGAGAATGGTGGAATTCACTGCTGCGCAACAGAATAAAGAAAAAAGAATGAAAAGAAATGAAGACAACCTAAGAGACCTCTGGGACAACATTCAACGCAGCTACATTCACATTAAAGGGGTCCCAGAAGGAGAAGAGAGAGAGAAAGGACCCGAGAAAATATCTGAAGAGATTATAGTCGAAAACTTCCCTAACATGGGAAAGGAAATAGCCACACAAGTCCACGAAGCACAGAGAGTCCCACACAGGATAAACCCGAGGAGAAACATGCGGAGACACATAGTAATCAAACTGACAAAAATTAAAGACAAAGCAGCAAGAGAAAAATGACAAATAACATACAAGGGAACTCCCATAGGTTAACAGCTGATTTCTCAGCAGAAACTCTACAAGCCAGAAGGGAGTGGCATGATATACTTAAAGTGATGAAAGGGAAGAACCTACAACCAAGATTACTCTACCCGCAAAGATCTCACTCAGATTCAGTGGAGAAATCAAAAGCTTTACAGACAAGCAAAAGCTAAGAGAATTCAGCACCACAAAACCAGCTCTACAACAAATGCTAAAGGAACTTCTCTAAGTGGGAAACACAAGAGAAGAAAAGGACCTACAAAAACAAACCCAAAACAATTAAGAAAATGGTCATAGGAACATACATATCGATAATTACCTTAAATGTGAGTGGATTAAATGCTCCAACCAAAAGACACAGGCTTGCTGAATGGATACAAAAACAAGACCCATATATATGCTGTCTACAAGAGACCCACTTCAGACCTAGGGACACATACAGACTGAAAGTGAGGGGATGGAAAAAGATATTCCATGCAAATGGAAACCAAAAGAAAGCTGGAGTAGCAATACTCATATCAGATAAAATAGACTTTAAAATAAAGAATGTTACAAGAGACAAGGAAGGACACTATATAATGATCAAGGGATCAATCCAAGAAGAAGATATAACAATTATAAATATATATGCACCCAACATAGGAGCACCTCAATACATAAGGCAACTGCTAACAGCTATAACACAGGAAATCGACAGTAACACAATAATAGTGGGGGACTTTAACACCTCACTTACACCAATGGACAGATCATCCAAAATGAAAATAAATAAGGAAACAGAAGCTTTAAATGATACAATAGATCAGATAGATTTAATTGATATTTATAGGACATTCCATCCAACAACAGCAGGTTACACTTTCTTCTCAAGTGCGCACGGAACATTCTCCAGGATAGATCATATCTTGGGTCACAAATCAAGCCTCAGTAAATTTAAGAAAATTGAAATCATATCAAGCATCTTTTCTGACTACAACGCTATGAGATTAGAAATGAGTTACAGGAAAAAAAAGTAAGAAACACAAACACATGGAGGCTAAACAATACGTTACTAAATAACCAAGAGATCACTGAAGAAATCAAAGAGGAAATCAAAAAATACCTAGAGACACATGACAATGAAAACACGACGATCCAAAACCTACAGGATGTGGCAAAAGCAGTTCTAAGAGGGAAGTTTATAGCTATACAAGCCTACGTCAGGAAACAAGAAAAATCTCAAATAATCTAACCTTACACCTAAAGGAACTAGAGAAAGAAGAACAAACAAAACCCAAAGTTAGCAGAAGGAAAGAAATCATAAAGATCAGAGTGGAAATAAATGAAATAGAAACAAAGAAAACAATAGCAAAGATCAATAAAACTAAAAGAAAAAAAAATTTAAATATTCCCCAAACTCTCAGAAATATAGGAAGCAACCCAAATGTTTTTCAAGTTCATGTGATTTTGAAACTGAGCAGAACCTTGAGCCCCCACCCCACCCCCAAGTACAAAGGCCCCTCTATGTCCCCTGCCTCTTGTTTGTAGAAAAGCTGAAGTCTCCCAGGCCTCCCTGAGTCACCAAAAAGCAGGCTCAAACAGTTAATGATTAGGACTAGAGTGTCACAGAATCTTTCAGTGTCTGGTGCACATTCCTGAGCTGTTTTACAGATACTCTAACTGCCACCAGAGGGGAAAAGCTGACTGCATGATGACCAGACTGTAGCCATGACATAAGGTGCTCCACTTGAGCAGTACTGAATCTACGGCTAGTACATTTCTAAGAACTGGCCTCAAAAGAATGGGATTAACATTATTGCTCATAATAATCTATATCTTTGTGGGCATCAAAATAATTATAGCTTGCTCTGCCCATATATATAAGTGGGCAAGTAAAATTGTCAGCAAAGAAATGCTATAGACCCATGTTGACATCTTTCACTCTGAGAATACAGTGCTCTATGTCAGCATGAAGAAGTTACAGAGAACAGACCTTCACCCCTAATCCCACAGAAATGGAATGATGTCTGAAAAGTGGGGATTTGTAAGCAGCTCTTTTGCCCCTTTCCTGTTTGCCTATTTCTGTTCCCCTCAAACCTTATAGGAACGAGATCACTAGACAATTTAACCTAACTCCTGACTTATGCTCTCCTGAGTGCACACCATGCCTTGCCTAACCTGTGGATTCTTCTCCTGGATTAAAAGAAGCAAGAATGAAGAATTAAGGAGTTAAAGAATAACAAGCTCTCTACCCCCAGCAGCCCCCTTAGCAATCCTGCAGGCAGATCACGCAGGCAATATAACATCTGAAGAAAGAGTCAGCCAGTCTGCACCCAACGGGGAATGATGCAGAACCCAACTTCCTGCCTCAGTGATTCAGAGATTCTTTCCCCTTTTTCCTTTTAAAAATTGTCATGGGGCTTCCCTGGTGGTGCAGTGGTTGAGAGTCCGCCTGTCGATGCAGGGGACGCAGGTTTGTGCCCCGGTCTGGGAAGATCCCACATGCCGCGGAGCGGCTGGGCCCGTGAGCCATGGCCGCTGGGCCTGCGCGTCCGGAGCCTGTGCTCCGCAACGGGAGAGACCACAATAGTGAGAGGCCCGCGTACCGCAAAAAAAAAAAAAAAAAAAAACTGTCATGGCTGAGCACAATCTTCCAACTTGGTCTTGGGACATGAGTTCACCTCTTCAGATTGCTGGCTTTTCTAATTAAAGCAACTTTCCTTTCTACAAATACTTGCCTCTCAAGTATTGGCTTTTGAGAAGTGAGCAGCCAAATCTGAGTTCAGTAACAATTTGTGTAAATCTTTGATAAATAAGACTATTTTAATACTGTTGGTTTAATAAAAACAGCTGCATCTTCTGAGTTATCAGCACTGAGTATGATATGAGCATACATTTTTATTCGACGTGGGTTTACTAGTCAAATAAGCTCATATTATATTTACTAGAGGTTTAAGATTATAAAATTTATAGATTCCATTTTAATCAAATTAAATTATTATTATGACAAGCTTTATTTCAACAGTAATTGTGTGTTATAATATGTCTTCTTAGAAGTAGGTTCCAAAATCTTTTTGGTAACCTGAAACTAAATTTATATTGAGTTAAATAATAGATATTCATTGAATATCTAGATCATTTCTAAATAAGATAAAACACCAAAACATTAACTACTGAATATAAGTTTAATTTTATCTACTTTTGGCTTCTTATTTTTACAGAGAGCTAAAGCTGTTTGGATCTGTTAATAAATGTGTTCATTTTGCCACTCTGAGAAATTATACTATGAAGAAGCATATCCTCTAGAAGTTATGAGATGGTATAATCATAAAATTTGCTAGTATGCTACAAAATGCTGGTATGTGACAAGCAATTCACAATTGTTTACTTCCTGGTCTTCGTGGAAAAATAGAGGTTATTAAGTGTTGAAAATTATAATCAACATATAAATGAAACTTCTAGAAATGATAAGGATGAAGGAAAAACCTCTTTATGCAAAATATTCAAGGAATGAGGGGTGTTCTTGTCAAGGGAAAAGATTGTAATTCTGTCCTAAGGTATCAATAGTGGTTTAGAGGTTGTGTGAAGGCTTTCAGATGAGAAAGAGGAAAGTGAAGGACAAAAACCTGAATGAAAATATGAAGTTGTAAAGGAACTGTGTGTGTGGGGGGGGAACATGTCTTCATCATGTCCTCAATTATTTAAAAGAACCGAGTCTTCTCGATTTTAAATTATGTTAGATCCCATATTTACTTTTGATATCTGTATTGCCATTTTGGTTAAATGGATAACTAAGTATCATTTCATAGTGACCTGTCATCCTGGTTAATTAAGTGTCCAAAACTTTCGACATTTTGACAACTTTTGATATTTTGCTTCCCCAGATCAAATCCTTATGCTCGCTTCGGCAGTACATATACCAAAATCAAATCCTAAATAAAATCCTGATCTCAAATTGACTTTGAGCCTTCTGAGAGGGCCTCTGGAAAACCTCAAAGGATTTGTTCTCTCCTAGTAAAAAGAGATGTTAAGCTAATTAGGTCTATTTAATATGTTGAACTGCATGAAAATCATGGTCAAATAAGAAGAGATTCTTAACCTTCCCTAGCTTATATCTGTATAGGTAAATGTTTTTAACATAAATATTCCAGGAATTAGATGTAATTTCTAAAAATCTGTCAACGCCTTTTTTGTTCACTATTATATTCTTATGCTATTTTGCCTGATAGTATACAATAATGGCATAATTTTATCATCATAATTCCAGTTGCTCTCATCAGATCTTTAATACAGCCATTTTAAGACTTTATCATTCACAGTTATTGTTTTATTCCAGTGTTTTCCAGAAAGCTCTTGCAATCGGCTACTATCCAGAATGCTTCATCTTCAGCAAAAAGGACTGTCTCTGAGACCCATGGAAAGGACTATAACAGGTAATCTGGGGTACAGACTTCTGATGGAATTGCTCAAGTAACTTTGAGACCATGCCACTGGACTGAGTAAAGATTCCAGAACTCTAGTGGAGAAGCCAATGGGTTCATAAAACTGCTAACCCAAGACCAAGCAGAACAAATAATTAATTACATGGGACTGAATGAACTGCTGAAGGAAGATGGTAATTTTTATGTGTTTTTTACTGCTGGTTCATTAATATTCTGTTTTCTGGGTATAAGATTTCTCTTAAGCTATCTATAACTCATGACTATTTAGTAGATTATACCTTTGTAAACAAAAGCAAAACATTTCTTTTTCTCCCTACCTGAACCTCCCAGAATTCAGAAACTCTTACAATACTCTTATTTATATGGCAATATAACTATTTCCACAAGTTCAGTAAGAATCTGTTCTCCTTGTAACAGGACATAATTGGAAAAATTGGTTATATTATCAAGGCTTTGACTGAAATGTCATATTTGAGAAAGATATGCATAGAATCAAATATGACCAGACAGCTTTAAGGAACTAAGGTTGACATCATGGAACCAATGCTTATAAAGCCCTCTTGGAAAAAACCAGCCTGGTACCTGACTTATGATGTTCCCAGCCTACAGGCAAATAAGAAAAGTCACTTCTTGACAGGCCCAGGAAACAGAGTATTTTGGGGACCTCAAGAAGAGAAATTCACCCAAATCTATAGGTACTGAAGATAAGTATGATGACAGATTGGCTTCCGAGCGTGGAGAGGCTTTTAAAAGTCCAATCTGAGGGACCTTCCTGGCAGTCCAGTGGTTAAGACTTCACCTTCCAATGCAGGGGGTGCAGGTTTCATCCCTGGTTGGGGAGCTAAGATCCCACATGCCTCGTGGCCAAAAAACCAAAACATAAAACAGAAGCAATATTGTAACAAATTCAATAAAGACTTTAAAAAATGGTCCACATCAAAAAAAATCTTTAAAAAAATAAATCAATAAAAGTCCAATCTGAGATTCTTTAAAAAAACTTCCAGCAAAGCAAATTTTTAAAGGCCCATGGGGTCAAATACCATTTTTGCTGCACTTATGCAAATAATCAGGCCAAATTTAATGAGACTAGACTTACGTTGTGAACAAGAATCATCTTACTTTGATTTTCTTTGATCAAAATGGTGGTAATTGAGAGACAAATTTTATGCTTCAACAGAAAACTATAACCCATCCTGTGGATTTTCAGATTCTAGTTCTGTTCATTGCCTTTGAGCTATTTTTAACCTCTTTATAAACTGGATCCTGCTGTCTTGCACATTTTCATCAATTAATGTTTCCAATTTTTCTACTACCCTCTTCACTTGGTGTCACTAAGAACTAAAACCTGACTGCCCAGTTCCTCATTGAGACTCTAGGTTGTCTTGTCCCAAAGTCCTGTAAGCTGAAGCAGGACAACTTGACATAAACTTCAAAGGACTTATTGCTGCAACAGTTTAGGTCACTGAGGAAGTTCACCAAACATCCACATCTTCCATGCTCTGCTCTAGGAAATAACCATGACCATGACACTGATGGTCTCATTCATCATCTAAAGATGCTTCAAGCCCAACATCTAGAAATCTTCTTGACTGGCTGCCCTTCGGACTCAGAAACTAGGTTTATTGTCTACTCTAACCACTAATCTTTGTTTTCTTTTTGTTTCCTTGTTCTAATTTATGCTCTTTCCCTCCTTTTCAGATCTCTTACCTAGCACTTCCTAACTCAAATCTTCTTTCCAAGTCAATCAACCTAGATTCCTTTTTGTGTGAAACTTCTAGGGAAGTTACAGATAGGAGAAATGTGGGGACCCACTCAGACCCCCAGAGTTGGTATAAAGATTATTTTTTATCTTTATGAAGTGAAGATTAAAAAAAAGTGAAAACATTTGAGCTAAAGAAGATGTAGAGAGAAACCTTATCTGAACTTCCCTTACCTGACTAAAACAGAGCCTCCAGAAAAACATGGCTGCCATTAACCCCCTTCAAAGGAAGTTTCCTGTGAATTCAGCTGCCTTGGAGACAGGCTGCCCATTTCCATTGGCATCAAAATGCCCAAAAGAACTTTCCATATCTTCCCATTCAAGCCTCCTCCGAAATGCCTCCTCCCACCCCCACCCCCCGGAAGTTTGGTATATAAACCTTTTATCTCTGGTTATTAAAGAAATAACCCGTCAATGAAGAGTACTCCTGTGCATAAATATTAATAAATTTTGTCTCTTCTCTTGTTAATACGTCTCTTATCAATTAATATGCAGGCTCGCAACCACTGAACCCAAGCTATAAGAGGAATAGTTTTCCTCCCAACATAATCACTTCTTCTTATCTTTCAGAATCAGATCACACCAGTCCTTTACTATTCCAAAAGGAACAATAATAGAAAACATATCAACACAGTCAAAGAATGCCAGGAAATGGCATTCTTTGCACATTTCCATCATGCAAAAATCTAATTTTATATATGAGTCAGTAGGTGGCACCAAAGAAGAAAGAAATGTATCTTGGTAAATGCAAAGAACGCTCTGACTCCTGGAAATCTAATAAAACCTACTCTTTAGAAGGTCTGTGTTCTGTTTTATCCTTAAATATCTTATTTAAACTGAAAACTGGGACTTCCCTGGTGGCACAGTAGTTAACAATCCGCCTGCCAATGCAGGGGACATGGGTTTGAGCCCTGGTCCGGGAAGATCCCACATGCCGCGGAGCAAATAAGCCTGTGCGCCACAACTACGGAGCCTGCGTGCCACAACTACTGAAGCCCACATGCCTAGAGTCCGTGCTCCGAAACAAGAGAAGCCACCACAATGAGAAGCCACGCACTTCAACGACGAGGCCCTGCTCACTGCAACTAAAGCCCACGTGCACCAATGAAGACCCAATGCAGCCATAAATGAATAAATACATACATAAATAAATAAATAAATGAAATAAACTGAAAACTGCCTCAAGACTTCATTGAAAGTAAACCCAAAAATCACACAAAAAAATTAAAACTTAGAAAATACCTTGAAAAAAAATTCATATATTGCTGCCAGAAACTGATTCTAGATATCCATCTTGCTGGGTTAGACACAAATCATATTGTATTCAAGAAATATGATGTCTTACCAGCTGTATATCTGAAGCCTGTGATCCACCGAGGCAGAAGCAAGAGGATAAGCACAGAGAAATTTGTCCTATAAGCCAGAGGAAAAGGAGCATTGTGGCAGTTCCTAAATCTTTTGGGCATTCCAGATGGGAGGGCAGGGACCATTCATCTCTAGAAATATATGTGAAACCACAGAAATTGCCCCTAGTCAAATGTTAGCCTTTCCACAGACTGTAAACCAGAAAAGGACTGAGCTCTTGCCACCTCATGGAAAGGCTTTTTTATTTTCTCCTGTTTCTTAATAAAAATATTCAGCGATATCAGGAAAGAATATTTCCTTAAATTTCTTAAAGATACTTTGCACATTCATCTTGCCATTCTTCCCCATCACAAACTATCATCAAAGCAGCACATCACTTAAAATGTAGCTACTAAACTCACTTAGCTATAATAAAAATTAATATAAATAAATAAAAGACTAAGTTAAAGAGAGATGTCCCTCTTCTACAGTCACTGATAATACTCTAGCGGCTAAGGTAGTGTAAACAGATAGGGTAGGGTGTCCCCAGAGAAAGAGAACCAGGCATGGCTTTTTGACAGAAAAGGAGCCATTTCACCTAAGCCATTTTGTGATCTAAGCCTGGCCACAATGCTTGGCCTTGAACAGGTCTCAGTAATTAATGATTTTAAGGGCAGGAACAAAGGAAAAGCAGTCAAGAAACAATAGTTCAGCAATAAAGCAGAGTCCTAGTTCCTCCTCAAGAATATACATCACAATCTGATACATATTTTTGAGTTCTGCAGGAACTAAGCCCCACCCCACCCCCACACCCCCTACCAGGTAGAGGATGGTAACTACATGCTGAGACCCCAGACTGGTCGGAACCTAAGGAATGATGATGTTGACCTTTTCTGACCCCCTGACTTCTACCCACTAAAGTCTGGACTCTGTCCATCTTTGCCCCAATTCTATGCTGAATTCTCTGCTCAAGCCCTTCATGAATATGCACATACCCTTAGCTTAAAACTTCCCCAATTTTGCTGTTTGGAGAGACACTACTTTGGGAAAGATCCCTGGTGTTCTCCTCACTTGCTGCAAGTAATAAATCCCTCCTTCTCCAGCTCTTTGCCTTGGTTGTGTCTTTTGGCTCGACACCCACCAAGAGGCAAACCCAGTGTTTCTGTAACAATAGTGCTTCTCCCTAAGTCCTCCTCTCCAACAAGGTCCAAGCTGTAGGACTTGATGAAAACAATTCATATTTTATAGCAAGACAAGAAAATTTTAAACATAAAATTTTTCTCTGGGCTTCCCTGGTGGCGCGGTGGTTCAGAGTCCGCCTGCCAATGCAGGGGACACGGGTTCGTGCCCCGGTCTGGGAGGATCCCACATGCCGCGGAGCGGCTGGGCCCGTGAGCCACGGCCGCTGAGCCTGCGCGTCCGGAGCCTGTGCTCCGCAACGGCAGAGGCCACAACAGTGAGAGGCCCGCGTACAGCAAAAAAAAAAAAAAAAAATTTTTCTCTGCCCATTTGGGCCTCCTCCATCCCCTTTAGTGTGTGTTGTGCAACTGCATTAACCAGACTTCCTTAGGAGATAACATTCCTTCTTAACCTCATCAAGGGTCACAACTCCTTAGAAGATAACTTCCCTTCTTGATCTTGTAAAGGGCCATGATGACCCATGACCCACTACGTGCTTTGTATGTGTAGATCTGGATTCTGTAAACTGTCAATAATACATCATTTGATGTAAAACCCTTTGTCTCAAAATTTTACATACCTGGGCTTTGACCTCTAATGGGCGGAACAGTCCTCAGAACTTTCTGAAAGACTCTCTCCTGGGTTATAATCCTCAGGTTGGCTCAAATAACATTTTCCATTTCTTTCTTAGATCGATTATTGATTATGTTTTTTCATCGACAGCCTCCACTTACCCTGGCAAATTCCATTGGTTTGGGAAGAAGGCACATGACCATGACATCAAAGCGAACATCACATACTGTCTTCAACCACTTGGTGACAAACTGAGGCTTCAGCTTTTCCACTAAACTTCCAACTTCATCATCCATCATATACGCTGTGGAGTGAAACCACTGAAACACCATGGCCACCAGCCTGGCCAAGCTTTCCGTAGGAGTGTTCTCACTGGGCGTGCAGAGGCTCACCTGGAAATAGGTAGATCAGACTCTCCTTCAGCCTCCTTACATAATTATTACATGTTTGGTAAAAGACGAAAACAAAAGAAAGATGCCCCGTATAATCCATTTGAAATAGGCAGAGTTTTTTTCAGGGGGTTTTTTGTTGTTGTTCTTTGAACCCTTTGAATGCCTATTTATTTATTTAAATTTTTGAACCACTTTAAGAATTACTGAAATATGATTTGTTTAAATTCTTATTAAAACTACATTTATGAGTAATTGAAATCTCCCCCCCTTGACAGGAGTGACATAATACCACTGTAGGGTAACTGCTTTACCTTGTCCTTCTCTTCTTGACATCTGCTGCAGCTTATTCACTTAACAAGAGGTAGAGGCCTTTTCTGGTTTTTGGTTTTGTTTTTGTTTTGTTTCATTTTTTAATGTAAAACTTGTCAATATTTGGCCAGGGAAACAAGTCTTTATAGCAATTGTATCTCTATCTTTTGGGCCAAAGTTTTTTTTGTTTGTTTGTTTTTTGTTTTCTGTTTTTTGGTTTTTCTTGAATTTTATTTTATTTATTTTTTTATACACCAGATTCTTATTAGTCATCCATTTTATACACATCAGTGTATACATGTCAATCCCAATCTCCCAATTCATCACACCACCACCCCCACCACTTTCGCCCCCTGGTGTCCATATATTTGTTCTCTACATTGTGTCTCTATTTCCACCCTGCAAACCGGTTCATCTGTACCATTTTTCTAGGTTCCACATATATGCGTTAATATATGATATTTGATTTTCTCTTTCTGACTTACTTCACTCTGTATGACAGTCTCTAGATCCATCCACGTCTCAACAAATGACCCAATATTGTTCCTTTTTATGGCTGAATAATATTCCATTGTATATATGTACCACATAATCTTTATCCATTCGTCTGTCAATGGGCATTTAGGTTGCTTCCATGACCTGGCTATTGTAAAGAGTGCTGCAATGAACATTGGGGTGCATGTGTCTTTTTGAACTATGGTTTTCTCAGGGTATATGCCCAGTAGTGGGATTGCTGGGTCGTATGGTAGTTCTATTTGTAGTTTTTTAAGGAAGCTCCATACTATTCTCCATAGCGGCTGCATCAATTTACATTCCCACCAACAGTGCAAGAGGGTTCCCTTTTCCCCACACCCTCTCCAGCATTTTTTGTTTGTACATTTTCTGATGATGCCCATTCTAATTGGTGTGAGGTGATACCTCATTGTAGTTTTGATTTGCATTTCTCTAATAATTAGTGATGTTAAGCAGCTTTTCATGTGCTTCTTCAGCATCTGTATGTCTTCTTTGGAGAAATGTCTATTTAGGTCTTCTGTCCATTTTTGGATTGGGTTGTTTGTTTTATTAATATTGAGCTGCATAAGCTGTTCATATATTTTGGAGATTAATCCTTTGTCCGTTGATTCATTTGCAAATATATTCTCCCATTCTAAAGGTTTTCTTTTTGTCTTGCTTATGGTTTCCTTTGCTGTGCAAAAGCTTTCAAGTTTCATTAGGTCCCATTTGTTTATTTTTGTTTTTATTTCCATTACTCTAGGAGGTGGATCAAAAAAGATGTTGCTGTGATTTATGTCAAAGAGTGTTCTTCCTATGTTTTCCTCTAAGAGTTTTATAGTGTCCGGTCTTACATTTAGGTCTCTAATCCATTTTGAGTTTATTTTTGTGTATGGTGTTAGGGAGTGTTCTAATTTCATTCTTTTACATGTAGCTGTCCACTTTTCCCAGCACCATGTATTGAAGAGGCTGTCTTTTCTCCATTGTATAGTCTTGCCTCCTTTATCAAAAATAAGGTGACCATATGTGTTTATCTCTGGGCTTATCTCTGGGCTTTCTATCCTGTTCCATTGATCTATATTTTTGTTTTTGTGCCCGTACCATATTGTCTTGATTACTGTAGCTTTGTAGTATAGTCTGAAGTCAGGGAGTCTGATTCCTCCAGCTCTGTTTTTTTCCCTCAAGACTGCTTTGGCTATTTGGGGTCTATTGTGCCTCCATACAAATTTTAAGATTTTTGGTTCTAGTTTCATAAAAAATGCCATTGGTAATTTGATAGGGATTGCATTGAATCTGTAGATTGCTTTGGGTAGTAGAGTCATTTTCACAATATTGATTCTTCTAATCCAAGAACATGGTATATCTCTCAATCTGTTGGTATCATCTTTAATTTCTTTCATCAGTGTCTTATAGCTTTCTGCATACAGGTCTTTTTGCTCCCTGGGTAGGTTTATTCCTAGGTATTTTTTTTGTTGTTGCAATGGTAAATGGGAGTGTTCCCTTAATTTCTCTTTCAGATTTTTCATTATTAGTGTATAGGAATGCAAGAGATTTCTGTGCATTAATTTTGTATCCTGCAACTTTACTGAATTCATTGATTAGCTCTAGTACTTTTCTGGTGGCATCTTTAGGGTTCTCTATGTATAGTATCATGTCATCTGCAAACCGTGACAGTTTTACTTCTTCTTTTCCAATTTGTATTCCTTTTATTTCTTTTTCTTCTCTGATTGCCATGGCTAGGACTTCAAAACTATATTGAATAATAGTGGTGAGAGTGGACACCCTTGTCTTGTTCCTGATCATAGAGGAAATGCTTTCAGTTTTTCACCATTGAGAATGATGTTTGCTGTGGGTTTGTTGTATACGGCCTTTATTATGGTGAGGTAGGTTCCCTCTATGCCCACTTTCTGGAGAGTTTTTATCATAAGCGGGTGTTGAATTTTGTCAAAAGCTTTTTCTGCATCTATTGAGACGATCATATGGTTTTTATTCTTCAATTTGTTAATATGGTTTATCACATTGATTGATTTGCGTATATTGAAGAATCGTTGCATCCCTGGGATAAATCCCACTTGATCATGGTGTGTGATCCTTTTAATGTGTTGCTGGATTCTGTTTGCTAGTATTTTGTTGAGGATTTTTGCATCTATATTCATCAGTGATATTGGTCTGTAATTTTCTTTTTTTGAGTATCTTTGTGTGGTTTTGATATCAGGGTGATGGTGGCCTCATAGAGTGAGTTTGGGAGTGTTCCTTCCTCCGCAATTGTTTGCAAGAGTTTGAGAAGGATGGATGGGTGTTAGCTCTTCTCTAAATGTTTGATAGAATTCGCCTGTGAAGCCATCTGGTCCTGGGCTTTTGTTTGTTGGAAGATTTTTAATCACAGTTTCAATTTCATTACTTGTGATTGGTCTGTTCATATTTTCTATTTCTTCCTGGTTCAGTCTTGGAAGGTTATACCTTTCTAAGAATTTGTCCATTTCTTCCACGTTGTCCATTTTATTGGCATACAGTTGCTTGTAGTAGTCTCTTAGGATGCTTCATATTTCTGCAGTGTCTGTTGTAACTTTCCTTTTTCATTTCTAATTATATTGCTATGAGTCCTCTCCCTCGTTTTCTTGATGAGTCTGGTTAATGGTTTATGAATTTTGTTTATCTTCTCAAAGAACCCGCTTTTACTTTTATTGATCTTTGCTATTGTTTTCTTTGTTTCTATTTCATTTATTTCCACTCTGATCTTTATGATTTCTTTCCTTCTGCTAACTTTGGGTTTTGTTTGTTCTTCTTTCTCTAGTTCCTTTACGTATAAGGTTAGATTGTTTGAGATTTTTCTTATTTCCTGAGGTAGGCTTGTATAGCTATATACTTCCCTCTTAGAACTGCTTTTGCCACATCCCGTAGGTTTTGGATCATCGTGTTTTCATTGTCATGTGTCTCTAGGTATTTTTTGATTTCCTCTTTGATTTCTTCAGTGATCTCTTGGTTATTTAGTAACATATTGTTTAGCTTCCATGTGTTTGTGTTTTTTACTTTTTTTTCCTGTAACTCATTTCTAATCTCATAGTGTTGTAGTCAGAAAAGATGCTTGATATGATTTCAATTTTCTTAAATTTACTGAGGCTTGATTTGTGACCCAAGATATGATCTATCCTGGAGAATGTTCTGTGCGCACTTGAGAAGAAAGTGTAATCTGCTGTTTTTGGATGGAATGTCCTATAAATGTCAATTAAATCTATCTGATCTATTGTGTCATTTAAAGCTTCTGTTTCCTTATTTATTTTCATTTTGGATGATCTGTCCATTGGTGTAAGTGAGGTGTTAAAGTCCCCCACTATTATTGTGTTACTGTCGATTTCCTGTGTTATAGCTGTTAGCAGTTGCCTTATGTATTGAGGTGCTCCTATGTTGGGTGCATATATATTTATAATTGTTATATCTTTTTCTTGGATTGATCCCTTGATCATTATGTAGTGTCCTTCCTTGTCTCTTGTAACATTCTTTATTTTAAAGTCTATTTTATCTGATATGAGTATTGCTACTCCAGCTTTCTTTTGGTTTCCATTTGCATGGAATATCTTTTTCCAACCCCTCACTTTCAGCCTGTATGTGTCCCTGGGTCTGAAGTGGGTCTGTTGTAGACAGCATATATATGGGTCTTGTTTTTGTATCCATTCAGCAAGCCTGTGTCTTTTGGTTGGAGCATTTAATCCATTCACATTTAAGGTAATTATCGATATGTATGTTCCTATGACCATTTTCTTAATTGTTTTGGGTTTGTTTTTGTAGGTCCTTTTCTTCTCTTGTGTTTCCCACTTAGAGAAGTTCCTTTAGCATTTGTTGTAGAGCTGGTTTTGTGGTGCTGAATTCTCTTAGCTTTTGCTTGTCTGTAAAGCTTTTGATTTCTCCATTGAATCTGAATGAGATCCTTGCCGGGTAGAGTAATCTTGGCTGTAGGGTCTTCCCTTTCAACACTTTAAGTATATCATGCCACTTCCTTCTGGCTTGTAGAGTTTCTGCTGAGAAATCAGCTGTTAACCTTATGGGAGTTCCCTTGTATGTTATTTGTCATTTTTCCCTTGCTGCTTTCAATAGTTTTTCTTTGTCTTTAATTTTTGTCAGTTTGATTACTATGTGTCTCCGCATGTTTCTCCTTGGGTTTATCCTGTGTGGGACTCTCTGTGTTTCGTGGACTTGGGTGGCTATTTCCTTTCCCATGTTTGGGAAGTTTTCGACTATAATCTCTTCAAATATTTTCTCGGGTCCTTTCTCTCTCTCTTCTCCTTCTGGGACCCCTATAATGCGAATGTTTTTGCATTGAATGTTGTCCCAGAGGTCTCTTAGGTTGTCTTCATTTCTTTTCATTCTTTTTTCTTTATTCTGTTGCGCAGCAGTGAATTCCACCATTCTCTCTTCCAGGTCACTTATCCGTTCTTCTGCCTCAGTTATTCTGCTATTGCTTCCTTCTACTGTAGTTTTCATTTCAGTTATTGTCTTGTTCATCCCTGTTTGATTGTTCTTTAGTTCTTCTAGATCTTTGTTAAACATTTCTTGCATCTTCTTGATCTTTGCCTCCATTGTTTTTCTGAGGTCCTGGATCATCTTCACTATCATTATTCTGAATTCTTTTTCTGAAAGGTTGCCTATCTCTACTTCATTTAGTTGTTTTTCTGGGGTTTTATCTTGTTCCTTCATCTGGTACATAGCCCTCTGCCTTTGCATCTTGCCTATCTTTCTGTGAATGTGGTTTTTGTTCCACAGGCTGCAGGATTGTAGTTCTTCTTGCTTCTGCTGTCTGCCCTCTGGTGGATGAGGCTATCTAAGAGGATTGTGAAAGCTTCCTGATGCGAGGCACTGGTGGTGGGTAGAGCTGACTGTTGCTCTGTTGGACAGAGCTCAGTAAAACTTTAATCCGTTTGACTGCTGATGGGTAGGGCTGCGTACCCTCCCTGTTGGTTGTTTGGCCTGAGGCAACCCCACACTGGAGTCTACCTGGGCTCTTTGGTGGGGTTAATGGCAGACTCTGGAAGGGCTCACGCCAAGGAGTACTTACCGGAACTTCTGCTGCCAGTGTCCTTGTCCCCATGGTGAGTCACAGCCACCGCCTGCCTCTGCAGGAGACCCTCCAACACTAGCAGGTAGGTCTGGTTCAGTCTCCCCTGGGGTCACTGCTCCTTCCCCTGGGTCCCGATGTGCACACTACTTTGTGTGTGCGCCCCAAGAGTGGAGTCTCTGTTTCCCCCAGTCCTGTTCAAGTCCTGCAATCAAATCCCACTAGCCTTCAAAGTCTGATTCTCTAGGAATTCCTCCTTCTGTTGCTGGACCCCCAGGTTGGGAAGCCTGACGTGGGGCTCAGAACCTTCACTCCAGTGGGTGGACTTCTGTGGTATAAGTGTTCTCCAGTCTGTGAGTCACCCACCCAGCAGTTATGGGATTTGATTTTACTGTGATTGATTGCGCCCCTCCTACCGTCTCAGTGTGGCTTCTCCTTTGTCTTTGGATGTGGGGTATCTTTTTTGGTGCGTTCCAGTGTCTTCCTCTCAATGACTGTCCAGCAGCTAGTTGTGATTCTGGTGTTCTCGCAAGAGGGAGTGAGAGCATGTCCTTCTACTCCACCATCTTGGTTCCGATCTGTCCAAAGTTTTAAATGTACACTTTCCTTCTGGCTATTAGGAATTGTATGTTAAGAAGTCCAAGACTGGCCTTCAGAAGAAGCTGAATCAGGCATTCTCTGCCCCTCAATCAGAGTTTGGGACTAGAGCTGTGTCCCAACCACCTTCTGCTACTAACTGGTTGTTAGCAGTGACTGTGGGCAAGTTGAACTGCCTCTCTGGGCTTCTCTGTCCTCATCAGAAAAGTGAAGGGGTAAAATAGGCAGTTTTTAAATTGATGGAGGACCACTTAGCCTGGAAACTGTGTTCTTCTCTACAGAGAGAGATGGACTGTAAGAATTTCCCCTCGAGATTGCACCTCCCTATAAGCTTTTCCCATATAAGAAATCTGTTACATAATCTGCACTAGATACTTTTAACAAGTTAAGTCTACAAAGTGAAATTTCATAAATATCTTCAGTAAAAAATAATCTATATATATTTCAGTTCTAAAATGATCAGATTTAGCCAAGAATTTCCTATCAGTAATAATTCTGAAACCTTAGAGCCCCCCCAGTTCACCATATTATAAATAGACTTTCCAAAACTGCTCATCACTTAGTAATTCAATCATTCGGAAATAATCTCTTATTAAGCACTGAAGTAGCGTTCAGGAATATAAGAAATAAGTAAAACGCTATCTTTGCCTTCAGGAGTTCACAATAATAGTCAGTATGTCATTAAATAATAAGTTCTAGCAGCAAGACATGCGAAATCAACAATTAAACTCCAATTTGGCAAAACAAAACAAAGCAAAACAAAACCAAAAAAATGTGTGAAAGCATAAAAGAGATGTATCACTTTGGAGACTTAGCCCATGTCTCCAACGGACAAAAACAAAAGTCTGCTTTTCTGCAGAACTGGCAAATTCAGCATGCTTGGAACTTTGGATCTGTATGTTTGATCTTTCCTGAATGAATACTGCAGTTGAATCAGTCAATAGCAATCAAATTCCTTGCATTGGTTTGGCTATAATTTTTCTGGCTGTATTGCAGACTTGCCATAAATACACAAAAAGCTCCACAGAGACTGAACTTTCAAGCAAACTTTCATGTCGATCGGATGAATGATCTGTAAATTATATTGAATCCAATATTTCACAATATACCCTAGCAACTTTCCCACTTGTTTATTGTCAAACTGTGCATTTCCAACAGTTTAGGGTCTGGCACGGTAGGTTTCAACACCTGGCTATTCATTAGAATCAACTAGGGAGCTTTTTAAAAAGGTCCCAAGATTCTGGGGTGGAATCTGGGCAATGGCATTTTTTAAAAGCCTTCCCAGGTAAATCCAATGTGCAGTCACTGTCCTAGAGTATAGAGTCCCTATGCTAAGTTTAATTTTTCACTATTTACTATTTACTTCTTTAAAAAGAACAGAAGAAATTCCTCATCAGCGCAATGTTGGAATGAAACATAAGAAAGCAGAGAAGAGTTAACTTCTTTTCTTACTAAGAACCATATCCCAAATTGACTGAGTAGCCGCTGGTCGTGTTTATCATCATCTTTGTTGTCAAAGTCAGCGTTATCCAGGGAATGGTGGGAGGAGGAGAGGCCCAGCTGCCGCCGGCGATTGAGCTCATGTTCCCGCTGCTCAGCATGGAACTCGGCTTCTTTCAACAAGCTGCCAAAGGGGAGAGATTTCAAGTGAGACTGCCAAAAAACACATTCGAGATTATGACCTATTCAGAGCAATTACTTCATGAGTACTCAAGCATTACTCATTGCTCTCCTTTAAATTAGAAGGAGCCTAATTTCCTTACTATTTTCTACTCCGTCCCCATTTCAAAGATGAACAAACTGAGGCACAAAGAGGCTACTTCCTCCAATCAATTAGAATCAAACAGAACTGATGCCTTCTGGCTTCTAGTTCACCAACCATCCCACTATATGTCAACGCTTCTCCTATATCTAATATGAAGCTGTGTGGACATCAAATGCATAATACAAGGAAAGACTGAGGAACTGGTACCCAGATGGAAAACTATTTAATATCTAGTATTCAAAGACCTGACAGTGAGCAACGAAGATTCCTTTTTCACTTGCTAAGCAAATGACAATTTAAAAACATAATACCCAATGTTGGCAAGGGTTTAGCAAAAACTATCAGTTTCATACAGTGATGTATGAAATTCACATACACTCTTGGAAAATCAGTTTGGTAATGTATCAAGCACCATTAAAATATTCAGACCCTTTGACCCAGTCAACCACATCTGGTCATCTACCCTAAGAAAAAAAATATACGAACAGCACTATACACAAAAATAGTTATCAGAGTTATTTTTAACAGTAAAAAAAAAAAAAGGAAGAAATTGAAATATCTACTGGTGGAGGAAAATAATCTAGATAAATATTATGTAGGCACTAAAAAGGATAAATGTGGAAACTACACAACATGGAAAAGAGCTAATGGTATAAAGTTACATCAAAAAGAATGTGGATACACTGTGATTACAGTTATATAAATAAAATATGCATTTGAATAAACCTAGAAGAACATGTGCAAAAGTGATGATGATGACAGCAGTATGGTTGATTTTTTTTTCTATTTCCAAACTTTCTGTAATGTTTTATTTAGCAAACATTTATTGCACTTCTACATGTATCAGCCACTGGGATAAGAGAAACAGAAGACTTAGTCCCTAGCTTTAAAACTTGCATTCTGGGGCTTCCCTGGTGGTGCAGTGGTTGAGAATCTGCCTGCTAATGCAGGGGACACGGGTTCGAGCCCTGGTCTGGGAGGATCCCACATGCCGCGGAGCAACTAGGCCCGTGAGCCACAAGTACTGAGCCTGCGCGTCTGGAGCCTGTGCTCCGCAACAAGAGAGGCCGCGATAGTGAGAGGCCCGCGCACCGCAATGAAGAGTGGCCCCCGCTTGCCACAACTAGAGAAAGCCCTCGCACAGAAACAAAGACCCAACACAGCAAAAATAAATAAATTAATTAATAAACTCCTACCCCCAACATCTAAAAAAAACTTGCATTCTAATATTTTTTCTTAATTTTTAAAAATCTTGCCTCAGTGAATATTATACAAAAAGAGAACAAATCTAGAGGTTATCACTTCTAAAGCTTCCTTTTTTGTGTGTGACAGAAGGAGAAAAAGCCAGAAGCCTGCAGGATCAGGCCCCTGCCTTACTCCACAGCCTTCTGGTTTACTCCAGTACCGAATTATCTAGAGCTCTCCCATCCTTCACTGCTATCAGTCAGGTCTGGGACAGCCTTATTCCCACCTCTCACTCTGACTGGCGCCTCCACTTCATTCCCCTAAGACCCCCTACTCTGTGTTGTCATTGTGCTCACCACACTGGATTGCAATTTCGTTCTTCTGTTTTTATAGTCCCTACATGGGTAACTTGAAAGCAGAGGTTACATTTTACTCTCTTCTGTCTTCCAAGTGTCTGATACATGCCTGGCACATAACTGGCATTAGATAAAAGTATTTGTTGAATGAATGAATTAAAACATCGTCACTGCAACATTGTGGAAGTTGAGCTGCCCAGCTGAGGGCACTTGAAGTTGAATTAAATTTGCACAACTCGGACTTCCCTGGTGGCGCACTAGTTAAGAATCCGCCTGCCAATGCAGGGGACATGGGTTCGAGCCCTGGTCCGGGAAAATCCCACATGCCACAGAGCCACTGAGCCCGTGTGCCACAACTACCGAGCCTGCGCTCTAGAGCCCGCGTGCCACAACTACTGACGCCCACGTGCCTAGAGCCCGTGCTCCGCAACAAGAGAAGCCACCGCAGTGAGAAGCCCGCACACCGCAACGAAGAGTAGCCCCTGCTCGCCACAACTAGAGAAAGCCCGCGTGCAGTAGCAAAGACCAGTGCAGCCAAAAATAAATAATAAATAAATAATTTTTAAAATAAAAATAAATAAATAAATTTGCACATCTCAATGTGAACAGGGTGGCTCAAAGCAAAGGCAGTGTTTTCAGGGTAAGTTTCTAATGAAGCTGTTACCTAATCACCGCCTCCACGGCGCAGACAAGTTCCTCGGCACCACATTCTCGAGTGTTGATGGGTGGAGGGGAGGTCTGATAGAGGTGGGTCTCCGAGGCAGCTCCCAGTTCGTTACTGTGATGATTTGAGTGGCATCTTTTGCAGTACCGAACAGGCCTGTTTCCGTGACGACCACAACACCCTGCTGAAAAGCAGGTGACAACAGCTCTTCTAACGTGGGAACTGCAGTTCTAGAAGAAAAAGAGTGAAATCAATTAAAAGTCACCACTGAGGTAAATCTGGCTACTAATTGGAACAAATGGAAACTTAAAGGGCCACTGGAAGTGGCAGCGCATTTCTGAAGTGCCACTAGTTTCCAAAATGCAGGTCATCTCTAACCAGTGAGATTTCAGCTATAGTTAAAAATAAAGGTGAGAAGTGGTTTCTATTAGTGTGAGTGGTAGAAACGTTCTAAATATGAGTGAAACTGTTGAAAAGTCCTCTGTAAAGTGACCTCAGCCATGGGGTATGGGGGTCTTCCTGGATTATTTCAAGTTAGCATTTCAAGAGTTTTCAGCAGAAATATGAAAAAAAATTAAAACTGTGGTCCAGAGAGAGTGCATCACAGCACATCAGAGTCGGAAACAAACAATTTTAACCCCTAAAATAAACTTTCAAAATTATTTTATCCACCACCTAAAGGGCCGATTTCCACTGCAGCTCATCTGTCCTTGGTGCGTTCAAGGACAGGCAGGGAGCTGTGCTGCACCGAGCTAATGACCCCAAAGCTGGCCTGTCCATCCCCACCGGCACTCTTTCTATCAAGACCTAAAGAATATGTCAGTGGACACCACAGGAACATCAAAATACAGCAAGAACCATTCACAGACTCAGCGGCTGACATCAACTAGAGGAAAGGAGTCAACAGATGAAGTGAGAAAGGTGGTGCAGTATAAGAGAGATTCTGAAGCTCAGGGGGGTTTATTATCAGAGCTGCCCTGACAAGAAGCAGGGGAGAAAGGCAGCGCCCACAGAATGCAATTTGAGGAGCAATCAGGAAATATCCCTGACCTCTGCACAAAACTGTGCCCAAGCCTTTTAGAGATGTCACCACCACATAACCAATGTCTTGTGTCAAGAGAGCATTTCAGTCTTTCAATAGAGCTTATTAAGATGGAACATACTGAAAAAGAATGAATATATGTATATGTATAACTGAATCACTTTGCTGTACATCTGAAACTAACACAACACTGTAAATCAACTATAATCCAATAAAATTTTTTAAAAGATGGAATATAATAGGGGAAATAATATCCTAAGCCATTATGAACTCAGGGCTTGAGGAAGACTGAAAACCTTCCATGACAGATATCTTGCGAAGTGCGGAGACAGAAGAAGGAAAAAGGCAAGTACAAGACCTATATCCAAACATTGACAAGGTACTGAATTGCCTATCGGAACAACCATTTCAAAGTCAGGCTTGTTCCACTTCGATTTTAGCACAAGGCTTTGGATACGAGTGCTAGGAAATCTCATTTTCTGAACAGGACCCAGGTCAATAAATCATAAAAGCAAGTTTAAATTTTTTATGATCTTTTTTCCCTTTTATTAACAAGTTTTTTTTTTTCCAAAAATAAACAAATTTATTTAAAAAAAAACAAAACTGTTCTTGTGAGGGTCAACAGTGACCTCATTGTTACTAAATCTAATGGTCAATTTTTAGTCTTCTTTTATTAGCAGCATTTGATGCAGACCATTCTTTCCTCTCTGATACACTTTCTTCCCTTAATTTCTAGAATACCATGCTAATTCTTCTCCTACGTGACTGGTTGTTCCTTTTCAGTCTCCTTTGCTGGTTCTTCCCTTCCCAGACCCTTCCCAGACTTAATGTTGAAGGAAGGGTACAGGTTTGGTCCTCGGTCCTCTTCCTTTTACTGCCTAAACTCACTCCCTTGATTATACATCTAGTTTCAAGGTTTTAAATATAATCTACATTCCATTGATTCCAAAATGTATATCTTCAACCCAGACTTCTCTTCTGAACTCTCTATGTATCTTCCACTACTTCGTTAACAAGTTTTAAAAAATTATTTGTTAAAATACAGTGTGCTTCCTCTGCATCTGAAGCCCAGGTCTTCTTCAGCATCCAAGTCAGCCCTGACTTCTCCAAGTGAGGTGTCTTTCCTGCTTTGTGCCTTTTCTTTCTCTTTCACTTACTAAATTTCATTCTGGAAGCACATGAATCCTTACTGGTTTGGGGCTTCTCCAAACCAAACCAAACCAAACCCAACCACATCACTAGCAGGGTGGGTTATATCGGAGTACATTGTTAGTGTTTATTTCTTCCTTTCAGTTATAGTTAGTCTTTGTTCCTCTGGGATTCCCACTGTTACATAAACAATAGGATGTGGATATGGGTTTAGTGGGTAGTTATTAGCTATAATAAAGTCCCAACGTTTAAGGCCTGCAATTTCCAATCCTATTTTCTGGTCACAAATTATTTACATTCTTCCCACATGCAAATTCCTGGCTGGAGGTCCAAGGTCTTCTTGTCTAAATTAAGTCCAGCTGTGGGTGAGGCTCTTTTGGTTTAGTTCCTCAGATATGCTTTCATGAGCCTTGAATCTGGATGGGCTGTGGCTGCTTCAACCAAGAGAGCACGGCAGAAGTGATACTCACAGGACTCCCAAGGCAAATTCTAAAAGGACATGCAGCTGCCAACTTGCTGTCTTAGAATATTCTCTCTTCAGAAGCTTCCTCATCAGGATACTCTTAGAACTGTGCCATGGTCAAGGCACATGGAGAGGCAATGTGTAAGTCTCTACTCTAAGCCCAGCCTTCAAGTCACCCCATCCCAGAGCCCAAACATACGATCTAGATGTCTCTAGGTAATTCCAGCCCCTAACTAGTCAAGTTAGTCTTCCCAGATGAGGCCCCAAACATCATCAAGCAGAGATAGGCTGTGGACTGTGTCCTGTCCGAATCCCTGACCCTCAGAATCTGTAAGCATAATTAAATAGTTGTTGTTTCATGCTGCTACATTTTGAGTGATTTCTTAGGTAGTATCTGGACATACTGTGTATGTTAGTATCTGGAATATCAACTAAAAGTCAACCTGCCTTATCCCCATGTGCCATCAATTCTAAATAATATCAGCAATAAAATACTTTGCCCCTAAATAACCTTTGGTTGGTCAAAGTTCTAAACAGTTGCTGTGGTTCCTACTAAGTTTTAATAATATATTTCCAAGCCACAATCAGTCCTAAACCCTGTGGACTCAGCTACATGCATTCATTTCAAAAGTAAATTAGAGAGATTTCCCTTAGGTTCAGATTCAGCTGGGCATGTTTTCAAAGGTTCGCTCTAGCCACTCTGTTTCACTGCTTTGAATTTTAAACATAAATAAATAATTCCAAGTGGTCTCACAGAACAGCAGAATTGAAATAAAGCATCTGTCTCTTGATCCTTATTTGATACAATTTTTTAATTTATTTTTTTACTGAAGTATAGCTGATTTACAATGTTGTATTTGATACAATCTTGATGTTTATCTCAAACCTACTATTCAAATGTAGGAATATGTGGTACTGAATATGTAGTACTGAAAGACACAAACTTTGCCCAAAGCAAGCTCAAACAATTCTGATCTATTAGGAACTTAAGGAAAGTTCTCCAAATTAACTTTCATATAAAACACAACATTTATTAAAGGATAAGTAATAAAAATGTGCTAATTTTAACCTTATTACTGAAAATAATTTTGTCATATAAAGGAGGGGAGTGTTAAAAAATGATCCACCCTGGGTGTCAAGTATGTTATGTATACCACCAGAGCCAGGAAATGCCAATTTAGAAATAAAACTGTTTCTCATCCTAGTCTCTCCAGCTTGTAAAAGATTCTCAAAGTAGGAAATAGCCTCGGAATAAAAATGAAATCAAAAGTATGCTGAATGACTATATGATCCCTTGTTAAAACTTCAGAAAGCTATATAAGGCGATGCCCAGTTGAGCCTTTCAGCTAGAACAGGGCTTCTAATAATGTTAAGGGCTGAAATGCCCAAAGTATAGAAGGCATTTCTATACTCAAAAAGAATTATAGATGTGCCTTTGAGGGCACTGAACCCCAATTAGATTCATTGAAAATCCACAAAGTTTTAAAGAGAGGCATACTAGCAAAAGTACCACCAGCAGACCAAACGGGACAGACACAGTTCAACACGAAAAGAGGACTATGGAACCCCAACTTCTACATACAGGAAGCAGACTGAGAGGGTTACTCAGCTGCAACATGGGCCATTTCTTATTATAAAGGAAAGATGTCTTAAAGAGTGGAGCAAAGATCCCAGGAAAGAAATGACTTAGGAAGCTATTCCCAGGAAGCAAAATCAGATCCTAATCAAGGCATATTTGCTATTCCTTAAAGACAGAGGAACTGTTGACATGTTCCTGGCTGGAGCTGCTATTGACTAGTAACAGCTACCTGCTTCCCCTTCCTCTTTCTGAACAGAGGTCTATTGCTGTTATCCAATCCCTGTCTCGCATTTTGTGTTGGGTATGTAACTTGCCTTTTTAGTTCACAGGTCTCTGGTTCAAGAAAATTCGTACCCGAGGGGTTTCATCAGTGACCAGACCAGATGCAGATCATAAGACAATGGACTTTAAGCCTGAAGCCATAAATGGGTAAGACTTTTGGAGGTCTTATAAGGTGCTGAGAGTATTTGGTACATGGAAAGAATGTAAGTAATGATGCCCAGAGGGTAGATTGTGGTACATTAAATATGACCACAAAATTCTTGCTGCTCCTTCTATAAAGAAGAGGAGTCTATTTCCCCACTCCTTGAAACTGAGCTGTCCTTTGGACTTGCTTTGGCCAATGGAATGCAGCAGAAGTGATGCTGTGTTAGAATAAAAGGTATAGGATACAAACTATGATTTAGAAATTAGTAATGAGTGTTCTTCTTTCTATAGTATAACGCTTGGAAACGCAGCATCGTAAATGTGATAAAACATAACATTTAACATTGTAAAAAAAGAAAAAAAAAGAAGTGATGCTGTGTGACTACTGAGCTTCAGGTTCAAAAGGCCTTGCAACCTCCTCTCTCATTTTCTCAGAACACTGATACCTTGTGAACAAATCCAGCCTAGCCTCCTGGAAGATGAGACACCTAATGGAAAGAGGGAGGGCCAGACACCCCTGTCATCCCAACCATTCCAGCCATCCCAGCTGAGGCCCCAGACATGGGAGTAAAGTCATCTGGGACCAACCAGTTGCCAGCAAACCCACTAACTGACTGCAAATATCAATACATGAGTGAGCCTAGAGGAGTTTATCAAGAGAACTACCCAGGCGAGCATAGGCAAAACTGCCGATCCACAGCATTGTGATCAAACAAATGTTTGTTGTTAAAAGCCAGTACATTTTAGGATGGTTTATTAGGTGGCAATAGATAACTGAAACAGCCCTGCAAAGGTATCCACTCATAAACAGCTCCCAAAAAGCGTAAATGACTTGTACATAGTCTCATAGCTAGGTGGGAATAGAGCCGACCAGAACCCAAGTATCACAACCAACTAGTGCAAAGTTCTTTGTATCACACCATACTACCTTCTCTTGTACTTTTCAACAACTGGAGCAAGAAAAGAAGATGGAAATGGCTTAGGGAAACTGTCATGAACAGTGGCTATTCAAAAGTGGAATCGTTAACTAGAGATATCATTCAACTTACATATAAATTAATATTTTCCATATATACTTGGTCTGGGTATGTTTCTGACACACATATATTGGACTATTTGCATTCCACTTCCAAACAATAAAGACTTTTAGCAAACACGATCATCCTTTACCAAAGTTAAGTTGCATGTATTGCATTGTCACTCAAACCTTTTTGTATTTAGACTTCTATCCCAGAGTTACACATATGCTTTTATTTCAGATTACTTTTCAGAAACACTGTGCATAGATGGGTAAGCAAAAGCAGAAATGTAAATAGAGACCATCCAGACACAGCAATCTTGCATGCTGAATTATTTCCTTTCCCCCTTCACAAATACAGTGACATGTACACACTGGGAAACCATGGTGCAGAAATGAGGCAGATGTCAATGAATGAATTTACATACAAACACAGCAAATCATGCCCCACCACACAGATGGTTTGCTCTTACCTTCTTCTGACATATAGCAGATATTTCAGCTGTAAGGGGAAGGTACACAAAATATCAACAAAGAAAGAGAGCCCGTTTTAAATAAGGGCAGCCACCAAGGTGAGCAAAAAACAAGCTTAGTAACACAACCTCCAGACTTGGCCAAAACAGCTTCTCCCTTCTCTCATAAACTGTCATCTAGTTATGTTTAATGAGGCTAAAAATACCTGTGGTATGTTTAATGAAGCTGCAAATATTTTCACCTATCCTTAGAAATAATTCAATCTTCTCAGACATGACGTAGAATTCAGATCAAATAACTTTAACCTCACCCCCTCATTTGACAGAGAACAAAATTGAGGGTTACATGGCTTCTTCAGAGTCACACAGGCCATCAATGGTACAGGCCAATCTGGAGCAAATGTCACTGGATTCCCTGTCTACTGTTTTTCCATTATGCTATGACACTGAGTTGATGTGATATGCTTAGAGTTTCACCATGGAGATGATTTGCTATATCAGAACTATAGAAAAAAACTTAATAACTTGGATGAATTAGACTCAAACTATCAACTTACATCAGTCTTTAACTAGTGCAAAACCAGCTGCAGGCTTATTTAAGAGAAAGCAATTTCAAACCCATGGATTGGCCAGCTGGAGTAAAGCTGTCAAATTACTTTAGTACTTCAGGATTGACTTTAATAAATGGATAAAAACTCTTTTTAGTGGGCATGCCAATTATTTCCATGAAAACTGATGCTTGGGTGTAATTGAAAATAATTTTTCCAAGAATCTGTTAACATTTCCCATGAAATAGTAAGTGCTCAAAAAATAGACTAAATGCCTATGTCACAATTTATTAAAAAGATCAAAGATAAATGTCTCCCAAACTGTGTCTGGAAATTATGAATTAGCGGATGGCAAATCAATGAAATTAACAACTCAGTTGTTAAAACTGATTTTGTATAATTAATGGTTATTTAACAGTTTGATATCTTGGAGTTTATCTTAACCTGAGGTTAATGGGTCACATCTCTGGATAAATAATGAAAAGTTATTATCAGTTTTCTTCCACAGATGAATATCATCTGCAGATCATGGCCAGAATTCAGCAACATATCTGAAATTTAAAACATAGTTTAGAACCTGACTATGGGTTTTACCTCGGAGCACTGGAAGTTCACTAATTTAAGGGGAAAAAAAGGTTACCTTTACCCATGTAAGCCCAAATCTTTTTACAGATATTCTTTTTTTTTTTTTTTTTTTTGCAGTACGCGGACCTCTCCCGTTGCGGAGCACAGGCTCCGGACACGCAGGCTCAGCGGCCATGGCTCACGGGCCCAGCCGCTCCGTGGCATGTGGGATCTTCCCGGACCGGGGCACGAACCCGTGTCCCCTGCATCAGCAGGCGGACTCTCAACCACTGCGCCACCAGGGAAGCCTCTACAGATATTCTTATATAAAATTTTTAAATGTCTCTTTAAAGGATATAGAGGCTGACATTATTGACCCATTTTACAGATGCAGAGCACTCACTAAACAATTTATTTCTTCAGGTTGAGATAACCTAATATTAAGAGTTAGACTACAAAGAAGGAGTGTAATTATCATCAGGCAAAGACCTTAAGTTTTGAAAAAAGTGTTTACCGAATTTAGTTAACATGAGGTTTTTACATTTCTTTTTAAGTGAGGCCTTTCATAAAAATTCTTTTATTATCTACCTCTGAAGTTATAGATCAAGTTCTTCCTGGGTGCCTGATCTGTGCTCAGTATGCCCCCAGCTTTTTCCGCTTTTCATCTTTCCTCTGCTAAGTATTTTTCCTGGTCATTTCATCCTGCAATTAGGTGGCTGGAATACCTGCTTCCCCATGTGTAGGGAAACACTCTGTCTGCAACCTGCCAACTTATCAGGCACAGCTTTCAGAACTCTAGCAAACTGCAAGCATTACAATCTCGTCTTTTCACTGAGATGGGTCAGATATATTTATCCCCATTTTACTGAAGGGGAAACTGACTCTCAGAGCGATTAAATAATTTTCCCTAAAAACACAGAGCTGGTAACCGTGGCAGGAGAAAGACCCATTATTTATGCTCTTCTCACTGATGTTCCTTATTTCCTTTCTGATGTGCACAGCAAACTTGCAGGCAACACCTGTTATATACACAGAAAACCCCTTAAGGCAGAATCCAGCTTTGGTCATACAGAATCCTAATTCCAACACCTACCTCTAATTGTGGTGGAGATGATACCTCTTCCCTCATTATTAAATGTGTGGGTATATTACAAGCAAGACACTGATATCATGCTTCATATCAGTGAATATGCACAGAAAGTAATACTTTGGTTGCTGTCTTTGTAAAATAAAACAGTACAAAAGGAGAAAAATCAACGGTGCCATTAGTCATGATTACTCATTATTCATCCCTTCTGAAGTAAGCCATACCTTGCGGCAGAAGAACGTCAATCAACCATTCACTGTGGTCCCTATAAAGAAAAACAGAATTCATTTTTGAACTTTGTTGCAATGTTACCCTTCCACATGAATGCTTATAAGCTGCATGCTATTGCTAAAAGGCTTTTACTATAAAGGATGTGTAATTAAGAGCACTATCATAATAAACTTTTTAAATGCCGAATGCATTCCAGCTAAATTATAAATTATAGGCATTTCATCATATTCAGTTATCTTTAAATGATACTTTCCAGATGCTAATTAAGTCAACCAAAATACAGCATGATTTGTACAAAGCTGAGTGTGATTCTGTGAAACGAACAAGCATAGAAAACCCATATGAATTTTATGTCATGTTTGAAAACCACAGCTTTCTTTTCTTTTGCTCTGCGGCCTTTTTCACAGGGTCACTTGAAGAGTGGAGCTGTTTTATTAAGTGGAATTGCTTTCTCTTGTCACATGGAGAGAAATACTGCAATTTTTCAGAGCTGAAATCTTTTCAAATGCAAGTTTGATATATATTAAATATCTGACAAACTAACCTTTAAAAAACAGAGAGGCTAGTGGAAAATGAAGGTAACAACCAATTTAAGTCGAAGTGATTATTCTTCTCTTCTCATTGTAGCCCTATTTCCTTTTCTTATACCTACCCTGCAATCCTCTGGCTGCATTCTTCACAGAGATACAATGGGGGTGGTTTATCACCCAAAGCTACAGACAGGGAGGGGTCTATACACATCTGAAACACATGAAAAGACAGAATGAACTCTCCTGTTTATCACGTTCCCTATATCAAGCGCACAAATGTTTCGATAATAGATTTTCGAAAGCAAAGCAGAATAAATATTTTCAGTAAAACCCATTCAACCTATAACTGTTTTCCCACGTTGGAGGTTTAAATGTGGCTGCTGTGGTTTTTCATTTCTCCTGTTATTTGCAATTCAAGTCACAAATAGTGTCAAGAAATCCACCCTCTGGACTTCCCTGGTGGTGCAGTGGTTAAGAATCTGCCTGCCAATGCAGAGGACACGAGTTCAAGCCCTGGTCTGGGAGGATCCCACATGCCGCGGAGCAACTAAGCCCGTGCACCACAACTACTGAGGCTGCACTCTAAAGCCCGTGAGCTGCAGATACTGAGCCACAACTACTGAAGCCTGTGCACCTAGAGCCCTTGCTCCACAACAAGAGAAGCCACCGCAATGAGAAGCCTGCGCACCGCAATGAAGAGTAGCCCCCACTCGCCACAACTAGAGAAAGCCCGCGCACAGCAACGAAGACCCAATGCAGCCAAAAATTAATTAATTAATTTTTTTAAAAAAAGAAATCCACCCTCATTCTATAAAGATAAAAAATCATCTTGTGGGTTTCCCTGGTGGCTCAATGGTTAAGAATCCACCTGCCAATGCAGGGGACACAGGTTCGTGCCCTGGCCCGGGAAGATCCCACATGCTGCGGAGCAACTAAGCCCGTGCTCCACAACTACTGAGCCTGCCCTGTAGAGCCCACGAGCCACAACTACTGAGCCCATGTGCCACAACTACTGAAGCCTGTGCGCCTAGAGCCCATGCTCCGCAACGAGAAGCCACGACAATGAGAAGCCCGCGCACCGCAACAAAGAGTAGCCCCGGCTCACCGCAACTAGAGAAAGCCCATGTGCAGCAACGAAGACCCAAAACAAAAACAAAAACAACAACAAAAAATCATCCTGTTCTGTGGCTGTTCAAATTGCTTCTGTATTACTCATATAGTAACTCCTTCTTTAATGCAGTAAACACAGTAATCTCTCTTTGGGAAAAGGAAAATGTATTATTAAGATTTAAAAATCATAACTGTTACCGAAATGCTGGCAGTAGAGAATTTTGCTTCTCAAGATAGACCTCATTCAGAAAACTTAGCATTAAATCTAACATTGAGTGATTCACTTTTCTTACTCTGGAATAAGTTCTATATATCCAACTTTCAACTTCAGGTAGTTTTTTTTCTTCCACATATGAACTGTAGTTTGTTTAACCCTGTAGTGCTCTGTTCAATTTTGAGTTATTTATGCCTGTTTTCATTAGTGTAAGTACAGAGATTAAAGTATTAATCTTAAATTGATCATTAGGATATTTCAAATATCTGGATGTTTTAAATCAAATGGACAAAACATTCAATGACTAGTAAAAAATGAATTTTGTACTTTGCATTGGTTTAAATGTCTATGACTTACTGAACTCTTTTTTTTTTTTTTTTTTGGCTGTGCTGGTCTTCGTTGCTGCGCTCGGGCTTTCTCTAGTTGTGGCGAGCAGGGGCTACTCTTCGTTGTGGTGCTCGGCCTTCTCATAGCAGTGGCTTCTCTTGTTGTGGAGCATGGGCTCTAGGTGCGCAGGCTTCAGTAGTTGTGGCACGTGGGCTCAGTAGTTGTGGCTCGTGGGCTCTAGAGCACAGGCTCAGTAGTTGTGGCGCATGGGCTTAGTTGCTCTGCAGCATGTGGGATCTTCCTGGACCAGGGCTCGAACCCGTGTTCCCTGCATTGGCAGGTGGATTCTTAACCACTGCGTCACCAGGGAAGTCCCACCAAAGTTGTCCTTTTTTTAAAAATAAACACTTATTTATTTTATTTTTGGCTGCATTGGGTCTTTGTTGCTGCACGCGGGCTTTTCTAGTTACGGTGAGTAGGGGCTACTTTTCGTTGCGGTGCACGGCCTTCTCATTGCAGTGCCTTCTCTTATTGCAGAGCACGGGCCCTAGGCACACGGGCTTCAATAGTTGTGGAGCACGGGGTCGGCAGTTGTGGCTCACAGGCTCTATAGCTCAGGCTCAGTAGTTGTGGCATACGGGCTTAGTTGCTCCATGGCATGTGGGATCTTCCTGGACCAGGGCTCAAACCTGCGTCTCCTGCATTGGCAGGTGGATTCTTAACCACTGCGTCACCAGGGAAGTCTCAAAGTCATTTTGAATTCTGTTCCTGCCCTTCAAGAAGTAATCAATCTATGCTACAGCTGAGTATGCAGTTTACATGCCTAGTACACAAATTCTTCTAGAACTTCACTCTGCCTTTTCTTTAGGCTTTTTTTTTTTTTTAATGATTTGAAGGGGATAAATGAACTGAACTTATGACCCAAGCAGCCTGTCATTTAAAGTTAAAACCCTTAGGAGTTTCAATGGTTGGGGAAGTAAGAGTTAGAATTCCTAAACTTAAATAATTATACCATCAAAATCTGTAAATTATATATTCCCTGGTGCTAAAGGCCCAGTGTGAAAATTTTCCTTAGGTAACTTTCATGCTTCCTTTGATACAGTGAATAACTACTTTCTGGTGTGTTAAATCAGGGATTGGCAAACTTTCTGTAAATGGCCAGGAAGTAAATATTTCAGGCTTTGTGGGGCATAAGTTCTCTGTCACAACTACTCAGCTCTGCTGTTGTAGCATAAAAGCAGCCAGAGACAATATGTAAGCAAAAGAGCACAGCTGTGTTCCAATAAAACTTTACTTGCAAAAACAGGCAGCAGGCCATATTTAACTGCGGCCATAGTTTGCTGACTCCTGTGTTAGCTAATTATCTGGGATTCAAATATTTCATAAAGTGATTTTCAAATAGGACCAAGTAAAACCAAAAAACAGAGTGGGATATAATGAACTATAATTTCCAACATACTTTCATTTTAGGATCCTATCATAACTTTTGGCTCTTGCCTTAAAAGTACTTTTTTGCAACCTACTGCAATATATATATATATATATATATATATATATATATATATATATATATATATAAATGCTTTTCTATTTGGCAAATCATTATGTAACTGAGCAGGACCTTATGGGGCCTTCCCGAGACAGACCCTTCCCCCATATCCTCTGCTGTAGCTCCTCTCCGAAATACCTAGTTATATAACAGTATCTGATGAACATTTCCCGAGTTGTTTTACAGATACTAAAACCACCACTAAATGGAAGAAATTAACTACTTCATGATCACGAGCACTTTGTAGCCCCCAGACCTACTGGCACCTAAGGACTGATAATGTTAACCCCTGTGACATCACCGTGTTACCTCACCATCAACCAATTGGAGAATTGTGCACGAGCTGATCACAGACCCTGCGACCCCTCCCCCCTGCCCCCACCTGGCCTTTATAAATGCTTTGCTGAAACCCACCAGAGAGTTACGGTGTTTTCAGCACTAGCCGTCCCAGACTACTTGTATGGCGCCTTACAATAAATGCTGTGCTTTCCTTCACCACCAGCCGGTATCAGTAGACTGGCTTTACTGCACACAGGCGAGCAGACCCAAGTTTGGTTCATTACTGCCTAGAGGTATAACTCACTATTATGGAGATATTAGGCTTTTTGTGAAAATAAATCCATTTTCCCTGAGTTTTTCCCATGCACTCCATGTAGACCTCTCCTTCAGTATAGGTACTTTACTCTCATTTCTAATGAGTCATTGATACCTCTGTCAGGTAAAGATATTTTTTCATTCCATTCCAAAGTAAAAACTCCTAGGATGTTAGAACTGTGAAGAGTCATTAGAGGTTAGCTAGTTGACCTCTGACATGTTAAATGAATTAACATGACCCTTCAGATTTGTGGCTAGGAGTGTCAATCCTGTTCCGCACTGAACAGGTCAGTTTACATCCACATTAATATGTTCACATCTGACTGTTACATTTAAAAATAGTTATTTTCTGTCTATAAATATAATACATGCCCAAGGTAAAGGCTTCAGATAATGAAGAAAAGGAAAGAAGAAAATTTAAATAACTCATTAACCCTCCATCTCAATGCAATCACTGGTAATATTTTGATGAGAATTAACTGGTTGGTGTTCATTATGAAGATGAACATAAAATTCATATATGTGATTTTTAAACTACATTTGCATCATACTGTACACTTCATAATTTCTTTTTCATTTAACATTATTCTGTAAGCATCTGGATGTTGGGTACCCTTGATTTACATGTCATATGCTCATATCTCTGTGGGTTTGTGGAGTGCTCATATTGTAAAGAAAGAATAACCCTGAGCCAGACCGGTGGTCGTGCAAAAACAGCCTCTGCACAGGAAATGACAAGAAGAATATTCCCTTTCTGGGAAGCATAGAGTGAAAATGTAAAAGGAAGCCCTTCAAGAAAACTGGGATTGAGAAAGTAAAATTTGGGGGGGTGAGAAAAACGTTTAGGAACTAGATAGAGGTAGTGGTTGTACAACATTGTGACTGTGATAAATGCCACTGAACTGTCCACTCTAAAATGGTCAGTTTTATGTTATGTGAATTTTACCTCAATTAAAAAATGACAGAAAGTGGGATGGTTTGGCTTCTCCTGGAGGACTGGCTATAGGGAATGGCCTGTGAGAAAAGTGAGGCCAGGCCAGAGGAGTAGACTGGGCTGTTTGCCTAAAGAGAGGGAGAATTTCTAATTCATGATGACTTCTGCGGGAAGGAAGCCAAAAACCATTACTAATCAGGAAGTCAGAGGACTCCCGAGAATGCAGTCTGACATAAAATCAAGGAAAAAATAACTGGAAAAATTAAACAGATTTTCAGTACCTCCTTTCTGTTGATGTCTGGGTGAACGAAAACAGGGCACTGTAACTTAGGCAGAAAGAGGAAAGGACAGATATAGAAACTACGGGAATTGCGAAAGTCTCACCACTGTGAAGAATTAAGCTGAATACTATATGAACTCACTTGTGTTTAGCTCAAAATGTCCTCACACCAAAGAAAAGTACCTTTGAACCCCAAATGTTTATGGAAGTTCAGAGGAAGAGTACACATCGTAGAATGGGAGAGGACTAAGCTTCCTTTGGTGGGTTACCCTCACCTGCTCTTTCTCAGCATAAATTCATTCAATTTACTTTCATCAAAAGCAGAGATCAAGCATAATAATATAAGGATGTCCTTTGTTGGTAAGATATATCTAGATGACAATGTGATAACTGGCACTCCTGTGCCACTTTTGGTATATGAAATACATGTTTTATTCCATTTAGAGTTCCTTTTGGTTCCATTTATATTTATATTTTTTATATCTCATTTTACCTCTTCTACTCTGTTTCTAAAAATTAGAGTATTATTTTTCTATTATTTGATAATCTTTACAATCTACCTCTCTATAGAACAAGAGAGGCAAACTTCCTTGACAATAGGTTCTAAAAAGCAACTTGAACTCTAATCACTTGCCCTAACTCCCACTCCTCAGAATTTAAAAATTAACCCTTGTAAATCCAGACACAGGTCTCTCCGGCCAAGTGTTGTATCCGACAAATATACCAAAAGTAATTTTGTTAAGTGGTGTAATTATTTTTCTTAATTTTCTACTTCAAAGATTCAGGATTATAACAGGACAGAACCAATTAGATGTGGTAGGAAAAGAATAAGGCTGAGAGTCAAGGTACCTAGTTCTGTCTGCGTGACCTTAGGAGAGTGACTTGACCTCTCTAAACCACTGTTCCCTTACCTCTTTTGTAATTTTCCATGTGTTTGCTGTCCAACTACCTCTCAGTCATTTCAACTAAGTCATATCTGTGATCTGAGCTAAGACTTAACAATTTTATCTGTTTTTGTCCTACGACTCTTGAATTCACATAGTCACACACTAGACCACTCATAACTTGTAGCAAACACATGAAAACAGGGCCAAAGTACATTCCCCTGAGTTTATTAGCCCAGACAGAAATCAGTCAAGGACTATGTAAGTGTTTCACCAGAATTATTCTGATAATTAGCGCAGTTCTCCACAGCACTTGGCTATGAACTCAGAGTCAAATCTGCAGATATCACTATTCATTGCTCTGTCTTGAACCAATCCACCAGAGTACAGTCAGATCCAAGTAGAGAACAGTCATTTGAGATGACCACAGAGTACAGGCTTCTGCTTTACAGAGAAGGATGCAACCTCCATTTCATTCAGCAATTTGCTCCTGATAATTTGACCACTGACAATATAATACAGCACCATGTCTAATCAAACAGTACCTTCACAGCTGGTTTGTTAATTGCATTGTGGCATTCAGTGTGCTGGCAGTGGATGGGGTTCCAAGCTGTAAAGCAAAGCATAGCTGATGAGTATTTCTCACTGACATTATTCATGCCCTAGGAAAAACACAGCAGATACTTCACTAGTTTTCCTTAAATAGAACCATCATCAGAAGGTTTCCTAAAATAATTATTTTTTTTTCAGTCTATGAAGTATTTTTAAATTAAGCAAAGATATCACAACCCCATCCATTTTCCTATGGGGAGAGACAAGCTAATATAAGGTGGCATACCCAATACCATAATATTATTTCACAATGATATACCATTAGTAAATTCTTAGAAGTTTTTACATCTATGTTTTCACTTGATCCTCCCAACAACCCTGTGTGATAGATACAGCAGATTATTAACCTCATTTTATGTGTAAGTTAAAATTTAAAAGGTTAAGTAGTTTGCTATGGTCACAGAGTTAGTAAATGAAAAGCTACGACTAGAACATATATCTCTTGGTTCTCAAAACTGTGCTCTTTTCACTATAGTATACTATGCTAAACATCCTAGATTTTTGGCACCAGGAAGTGTTTCAGATTAATAATAACTGAAATGAGTAGTAAGGCAACCTCCACCATTCCATTTCCCACCCATCCCCATTAAATATGGAGACTGAAAAGATGAGTTTCTTGCCCAAACGAAATGCGTCCCTCTCACACATTAGTCACAGTCTAAACCTCTGCTAGTTTGCTAATACCCAACTCCTGAACACAGTATACACACAGAATGAGGACAAGAACCAAGTGATCTGAGACAGATCAGAAAGAGAATTACAATTACTTCTCATCATCCAGATGATTCTGTAGCCCAAGGCACTTAGTTAACAATATTCCACCATAAAAAAAATGCAATAGGATTTTATGTTTGAAAGTAGGACATTTTTCTAAATCGCCATGTTCTAATCCTATAGGACCATGGTTGGCCTAATATATAAAAATCTGCAGATGAGAAGATATTCTTAGTTACATGTCTAATTATAATCCAAAAATATTTGTTATTAATGATCTGAGCCTAAGTTGTGCTCTGAACATTTTGTAAAATTTTCTAAGAGTGTCCCAACTTCAATTCTTCTATGCTATTGTTAGACCAGGAATAAGACTATGTGTCTGATTTGGAATTCAGGAAAATATGGTCAACAGAACCAGTGACCTTAAAAAAAATACACAATGGGTCTATTTATTTAAAAAGAAGTACAGACTAGAACTACTACTATAATAACATAATATCATATTGATTATATCTTTTGAGAGAAAGAAAGAGGAAATGAATGAGTAAGGAATGGATGAATGAAGAAATAATTTAAATAAAGACATTCCATATTTGTTTCCTACATGTGGAAAAGTCAAGATACAGTAGCAACAAGTTTTCTTGTGTAATTAGAGAAATCTAGAGAAAAAAGAGTGCCTTCAACCAGTACAGAAGTTGCAAATACATGGAACGTGTACCCCATTCCTCCAATCCCAAACTCATGACAGATAAGAGCATTCTTTCCTGCTGAGTCTAGAACTGGCCTTAAAATCTTTCTCAACACTGAGCTCCAGGAAGTCACCACTAATCAAAACAGAGTTGGCATACAAGATGAAATCTGCTAACCATCTCTGAATCCATGTATTATGAGAATATTTGCAGATCACTTTATAAATATTAAGAAAAAGTTCATGACATTTTAAGATAAAAGTAATATTTAAACTACATAACAACTATTATGGCACAGGTACAAGCAAATTAGAACGTGAAATGGCCACAGCACTTGATCAGAGTTCCAAAAACTCCTGCTCTGCCAGAAATTAATGCTTTATATGTGGATGGTGGGGATATCTAAGAGGTCCTACTCCTCTTTTTATTCTATTTTTACAGGGTGTCAGTAACTTAAGCACAGGTTGTAGAATACCTCCTTTAAGTTCACCAAAGTCACACTAGATTTAAGCTTACTAGGCCAGTGATTATTGGCTTTTGTTTTGTATCACAGATCATCTGTAAAGGTTTTTAAAATATGATGCCTGGAACCTCAAAGCCCAGGTATCTGTAACTGGGAAAAGCAACACAGTTGATTCTGATACAAGGACAATCTACATACCTTACCATATGGCAAATATTTTCATGATAGACCTCCCTTTATTTGAAAATAAAAACAAAAATATAGCATAAACATGGCAGACAAGAATTCTGCTTCCAACAATGACAGAGTAACTTGTATTAGACTCGCCCTCTTACCATAAATAACTAGAAAACTAAAAAATACATGAAACAACTGTTTTAAGAAACCTGACTACAGGTAGTACAGGACAATGACCTTTGAGAGAAGAAACAATGAAATGAATCCTACAATTACCCTTGGTCTCTTCCTGGAAGCAAGTTCCAGGTCTTGGTCCTAGAGGTAGAAAGATAAGCACAGTAGGGTGGTTTCATTGAGTTGAGGGGACAAAAAAAGAATTTAGAAAGGCAAAGCGGCTTAAATTTGCTGGGTAGAGTACCAAAAACGAGGGATCTATGCAAAGAAAGAGCTCCAGATATCTGAGTAGGAATCCTTTTGGGTCTTTGGCTTTACACTAAGCTGAGCATGTGTAAGGCAAAACTCCATTAAGCTGCTTAGAGAAAACTACGGGGGATCTGTAAGCTTAATAATTCCTACACCTCATACAGGGCTGAGAGATATTTGAGCTTCAACCGGCCAGAGTGGAGGGAACTCAGTGAAAACCTGCGATATTCAATTGAGACTCTAGGAGGTCACACCTTAGTAGTTGGGCTAAACTAACATTAGGGAAATGGCTAGTCCAGGTTCACCCTAAGAAAATATAAGAACAAGGCTTGAAAGGGTCAAGCTGATCCACCAGTAAGCTGGCTGCCAAAACAAACTTCAATGCACTGTAATGGAAGGCAGCAAAATCCAGACACTCAATAATGTAATGTTCATGAAGTCCAGTCAAAAATTACTTGATATTTGAAAGGGGAAGAAAATATTACCCACAATTAGGAAGAAAAAATTGGCCAATATAAACAAACCCAGAAACTACAGAGATGAGGTAATTAGCAAACAAAGACTTTAAAACAGCTATTATAAACATATTCAAAGTAAAACATGAACACAATGAGGACAGAGATACAGGACATAATAAAACAACCAAATGGAATTTCTAAAAATTAAAAATACAATATCAAAAATTAAAAATTCTCGGAATGGGCTTAAAGGATGATTAGACAATGCAGAAGAAACGATCAGTGAATTCAGAGAGGTAACAACAGATCCTACCCAAACTGAAGTACTGGAAGAAAAATAAATAGAGCTTCAGTAAGCTGTGGGAAAACATCAGGCAATATACCTGTGGTTAAAAGCCCAGAAGAAGCAAGGTTGTGGGGGTGGGGGTGGAGGCAAAAATTTGAAGAAGCAATGGCCAAATTTTTTCAAGTTTGATGAAAACTATAAACCCACAGGTCCAAGAAGCTCAATGAATCTTAGGCAAAATAAAAGCAAAGAAAATAACACCAACACTCATTATAATCAAATTGATGAAAACCAATGATAAAGAGAAATACCTTAAAAACAACCAGGGGAAAAAAGACATTACTTACAGGGGGACAAAGATAAGAATGATCACTGGTTTCTCGTCAGAAACAATGCAAGCCAGAAGACAATGGAACAACATCTTTAATAGGCTGAAAGAAAAAAGCTGTCAACCTATAATTCTAGACCCAGTGAAAATATCCTTCAAAAATGAATATGAAATAAAGACTCTTTGAAGGCAAACACAAGATAAGAGAATTCATTGCCACCTGAGTTCCACTACAAGAAAAGCTAAAGGAAGGTCTTCAGGCTGAAGGAAAATGATACCAGATGGATGCTAGGGCCTACACAAAGGCATAAAGAGTTCTGAGCATGATAAATATAGTGAATAACTACAAACAACTTTCTATATATATAGAAGTAAAATATTTGATAAAAAACTAAAAGGATGGGAAGGGGAAAATGAAAGTGCACAGGATTCTTGCATACGTGTAAACCAGTATAATATTACCTGAAGGTAGACTATGAAGTTAAAGGTGCATATGGTAATTGTAGAACTGTATTCTTTTTAAAAAGAGGTATAACTAACAATTTAAAAAGAGAAACATGGAATAGTAAAAATTAACCAAAAGAAGGCAAGATATTAAAATGAAAAGGAACAAAGAATAGATGGGAAAAATAGAAAACAAGCACAAGGTGATAGACTCAAGCCCAACCATATCTGTAATTACACTAAGTATAAATAGCCTAAACAATAAATACATTACATGTAAATAGTCTAAAAGACAGAGATTGTCAAATAGGATTTAAGTTTTTCAAAAAGCATGACCAAATATATACTGCCTGTGAGAAACACACTTGAAATACAAAGGTAGAGAAGTTAAAAGTAAACGACAGAAAAACTTATACCATTTAAATGCTAGTCATAGGAAAGCTGGAGTGTCTATATAAATTCAGACAAGTAGACTCCAGGACAAAGAATATTACCAGGAACAAAGGAGGATATTTCACACTGATGAAAATGTCAATTCATCAAGATAACATAACAGTCATAAATATGTGCGTATCTAAAGATAGAGTTTCAATTTACATGAAGCAAAACTAACAGAACTAAAAGGAGAAATAAGTCTATAATTAGTGTTGTAAATTTGAACAATCCCTCTCAGTAACTGATAAAACAAGCAGACAAAAAAAATCAATAAAAATAGAAGACTTGAACAACATGCTCAACAACTTGACTTAATTGATAACTATAGAATTCTCTACTCAATCACTGTGGAACAGACACAGTGTCTAGGTAACATTTACTGAGACAATATTCACATTCATAAAGTAAGCTCCAAAAATTTAGATGGAGTGATAGAATAAAGTATGTTCTCTGACCACAATAGAATTAAACTAGAAATAAATAACAAAAATATACCTGGAAAAAAAATAAAAAAATATACTTCTACTCAATCCATAAATCAAAGAAGAAATCACAAGGAATATTATAAAATATTCTGTTCTGAAATACAATGAAACCACAGCATATCAAATTTGTAGGATGCAACTAAAGGAATGCTTAAAGGGAAATTTATAGCTTTAAATTCTTATTTTGGAAAATTTTAAAGGTCCAAAATAAATGATTCATGCTTCTACTTAATAAGATAGAAAAAGAAAAAATTAGATTAAATAGTAGTAGAAGGAAGAAAATAATAAAGATAGAAGCAGAAATCAATAAAATTGAAAACAAAAGCAACAGAAAAAGTCATAAAACCAAATGCTGGGTTTTTTTGGAAAGTTCAATAAAATTGATAAGCCCCTAGGTAGCCTGATGAATAAAAAAATAGAGAAGAAGTAAATTATCAATATCAGGAATGAAAGGTAGGACATCACGGCAGATACTGCAGACATGCCAATAAATTGGACAAGTTGGATAAAATGCCCACATTCATCAAAAAACTTGGTTACACAATTACAAAATTCAACTCAATTAAAAGCAGACAGTTCAATGCCCCATAACTGTTAAATTGAATTCATAATGTAAAACCTTCCCACAAAGAAAGCCCCAAGGCCAGATGGATTTACCAGATGGATTCACTATTAATTATTAAAGGGATAAATAATACAAATCTTACATAAATTCTTTCAGAAAATAGAAGAGGAGGAAACACTTTCCAACTCATTTTATGAAGCCAGCATTACTCTATAAACAAAACCAGATGAAAACATTATAATAAAAGAAAACTAAATCAATATCCCTCATAAATGCAGGACCAGAATCACTTAACAAAAAATTAGCAAATTGAATCTGGCAATATAATATAGCCAATAATGTGGAATTTATCCCAGGAATGCAAGGTTGGTTTAACATTGCAAAGTAAATCAATGTAATTCACCTTATTAACAGAATTAAGGGGGGAAGTCATATGATCATCTAATAGGAGAAAACACATTTGACCAAAATAGACATTCACTCATGATAAAAACTCTCAGCAAACTATGAATAGATGAGGACTTCCTCAATATGATAAAAAGCATCTGTGAAAATCCTACAGCTAACATCATGTCTAATGGTGAATGTCTGAACACTTTCCCCCTACAGATGAAGGAAAAAAACAATGATATCCACTCTCAGCACTTCTATTCAACACTGAACTGGAGTTATGAGCCAGTGCAATGAGAGAAGAAAAGGAGAAAGGAAGAAGGGAAGAAAGCAATGGAAGGAGGGAGAGAGAGAGAGGGAGGCAGGCAGGCAGGTAGGCAGGCAGACAGACATACAAATTAGAAGAAAAAAAAGTTTAATTATCTTTATTTGCAAGGAAGCATAATCATATATACAGAAAATCTTAATAAACTTACAAATAAGCTACAAAAATTAATAAGTGAATTTAGGAAGGTTCAAGGATATAAAAGTCAAAATACAAAAATCGATTATATCTATATAAATAATGTCAATAAACAAGTAGAATATTACATTTTAAAACACTACTTATAATAGCACCCAAACCCATAAAATATTTAGGAATACCTTTAACAAAATATCTACAGGACCTGTACACTGAAAACTAGCAAATATTGTTGACAGAAATTAAATACGACCTAAATAAATGGCTAGAAATGGCACGTTTATGGATCAGAAGACTCAATATTGAGTCTTTTCTCAGGAGGTCGATTAAACTACAGATTAAACTACATATTCAATGTAATCCCAGTCAAAATGCAATCAGACTGTTTTGTAGAAACTGACAAGCTGATAGTAACATTTCTATGAAAATGCAAAGGTCCTAAAAATAGTCAAACAATTTTGAAAGGGAACAAATCTGGAGGATTTACACTACATAATTTCGAGATTTACTATAAAACTATAGTAATCAAGATAGTGTGATACTGGTGAATGGACAGACAATGAAATAGAATATGGGGTCTAGAAACTGATCCACACATATGTGGTCAATTGGTTTTCAACGAAACAGTCCAGGTAATTCAATGTGGAAAGAGTAATTTTTTCAACAATTGAACTGGAACAATCGGATATCCTTACGGGAAAAAGTCAACCCTTACGTCCCACCATATACAAAAATTAATTCCAAATGGATCATATACTTAAATGTAAAAGCTTAAACTATAAACTTCTAGAATAATACACAGGAGAATTTCCTTAAAACCTTAGAAGAATTTCCTTATAACCTTAGGGGAGAGGAAAGAACCATAAAAGAAAAAGGATCGATACACTGAAATCTACCAAAATTTGAAAATTTTGCTCTTTGAAATACCTGAAAAGGAAATCCCCTGATTAAAAGAACATATTCACAATACATATATCTGAAAAAAGTCTTCTATTTTAAACATATAATAGACAAGCAACCCAATTTAAAAATGAACAAAAGATTTCATTGAGAACTTCAAAAATATATGTGTGTGTGTGTGTATATATATATATGTATATGTATATATATATATATATATATAAAAGCACCTATAAGGATGTTCATTAGCATTAGTCATCAGAGAAATGCAAACTAAACAACAACGTGGTATTACTACTTGGCCATCAGAATGTCTAACATTAAAAGACCAACAATCCCAAGTGTTGATAATAATATAGAACTAGAACTCTCATATACTTCTGGAGGGAGTATAAGATGGTACAACCACTTTTGAAGAAGTGTTTGGACATTTCTTATAAAATACACTTACCATATAATCCAGCATTTTCATTGCCAGTTATTTATCAAAATAAATAAATGTATATCTTCATAAAAACACTTTGATATGAATGTTTATAGCTTTACTCATAATAGGTAAAATGTTCATCAAGAAGTGAATGGATAAACTGATATAGCCATACAATGCATTACTACTCAACATTTTAAAAAGTGAACTACTTATATACCAACATGGATAAATTTTAAAAACATTATGCTGAGTGAAATAAGCAGACACAAAAATAGTACATTCTATACGATTCCATTCATATGAAATCCTAGGACAGGCAAAACTAGTCTATAATGACAAAAAGCAGATCAGTGGTTGCCTATGGTGGATGGACTGAAAATAAAACTAGCAGATATTTGTGGGGTGATGGAAATGTCCCGTATGTTGATTACAGCTTTGGTTACATTAGTGTATACACTTGTCAAAAGTTATCAAACTATGCTTAAAATGGGTCATTTTATTGCATGAAAATTATATCTCAACAAAATTGATTTTTTAAAAAAATGAAGGACCAACCAAATGTATACTTCAAAGGAAATGAAATAGTATACTGAAACCTGAGAGAAAACATTTGTCTGAAAATTATCTAGTCAATGAATCAAAAGATTTTAGGAAAGTGTGTGGCATCTGCAACATGAAGCAAGAACATAAGACCTCTATAAAAACAGGAGTAGACAGTCACAGAAATTCAGGGTGACATAGGACACTAACAGAATGAGATAAAAATAGAGTTAGGTAAGAGACATGATAAACGTAATTAAACTAAAAATTAGATAGCAAAATTAGAGACCCTCATTTAGTGCAATAAATAGAGCTGATTTGGGGAAAAAGTCAAGTAAGTTATAGAGCAAACCAACCTGAAAAACTAAGAATATAGAGGAAAAGATAAATGTATGGAAAATAGTGGCTATTAACAGCTACACAGCACAGAAAATGAAAACATGACCTATGAATTACAGGTGTTCCTGAGGAATAAACCAAGACAGTTTGAAGAAAGCAATAATTTAAAATTTCATTAATGCAAAATTTCCTGAAAAAAGGACCTGAATTTGCAGATTGAAAGTGTTCTTCACATTATAGAAATTAATGAAAAGATACTTATATAGAAATATTTAAGAAAAGGGTTTTTTTTAATAAATAGATAAGGCTCCAAGAATTAAGAACAACAAAGCTAACTCCTGTAACAGATAAGAATCACTGGTCTAAGATTTGTCTTCTATGACTCTGAAATTCCAGGAAACTATGAAGCATTTTTTACATATTTTTCACAGTACGGCAGAGGTTATTTTCATGTGTGAAGAAATAGAAAGACATTCTTAAATATGCCTGACCTCAAAAAATATATATGACCTTCATTTCACCATTGAAAATATTACATTAAAAAAAGTCTGGGTTCCATTTCTCCAGAAACAATAGACAAATAAATTCAAGTCAGTTCTCCTAATGAGAACAATTAGAAAACCGGACAAGATTAAATGCAAAAGGAAATAAACAAACAAACAAAAACCCAGAGAATTGTATGGGAGAATTATGGGGCCATGATCCAAAAGAAAATGGGATTGCCAAAAGGTAGGCCTGGCATTTGAGGCCACTCTTTCTCCTTTGCCTATTTCTGTTTCTGCCAATTCCACAAGATGAGCAGATTTCAACAGACTCTCTGAAATAGGGGAACTAAATTTGGAATTGGGTGACTACCAAGGAATGGGAAACCTAAAAATCTCCCTGGGCTGTGGGTAGAGGTCCCAAAAGGTCACACCTAGGAGTAAAGAGGAACCAGAAATAGACCACCCCTCACAGGGACTGAAGACCAGCTTCAAATCATCTCAAGAATTGACCACAGATTTTTTTTTCTGAGCTGCATTAAAGTGACCTGGGTTACCAATTCTACAGCCTCCTGCCAGAAGCAAACACACAAATACTCTCTGAAGAAACATAACTTAATCCTAAACCTCAAATTAACTCCATAGTTTTTCTATCTAATACCTTGCACACAATTATTTAAAAAAATACAAAGACAAAGACAAGAAAAAAAAAAGAAATGACAATAGAATCAGAATCTCCAGAGATCTGGAATATTGAGTTATCAGGAAAAGACTTTAAAATAACTATGCTTAATATATTCTATAAAGTAAGAGACAGTTAGAGAATATAATCAGATATTGGAATTTTTAAAGAACCAAATGGAAATTCTAGAACTTAAAAATACAATTAACAAAATTAAGAATACATTTGGGAAGTTAACAATTAATGATGGGGAAGAAAAGTCAGATAAAAAGATTCAGAATGAAGCATAGAAAGATGAAATGAGAGAGGAGAATACAAAAAAATATTCATAGAAGACATGGGAGAAAAGATGTAACATATGTGTCATTGGAATTCCAGAAAGAAGGATGAGAATATGGTATAAGCCATTATTGAAGAAATAAGGGAACTTCCAGTTACAGCCATGATGTTTTAAGAATGTACTGGACTTACCCTTCAACTGGACAAAATGTATAAAGCAACTTGTTTCCGACACTGGGCATAGATTTTAACACAAGGTTGCAATCCTCTGAAAAGAGGGGAACACACAAATTAAGTTCTACATTCACCTTGGTTTTCTGCCTGGGAACACTTGCAAACTGCAGCAAAGAGAAGTGAAACCCAATTAGTAATTAGCATTTTCGGTGGGTAGAGGAAACATCAGAGTGAAGAAGTGCTAATGCAACTGGAATTTGTAAGTACAGTGAGAACAGCAGGGAGTGCCAGAGAATAGGTCCCATAAATCTGTGTAAGGATGCTCCTCAGGTCCTTGGCTTAATCCTAAACTGCATGGTCTCACAGAAAAACTTCACAAGGACCAGCAGAGAACACATACTGAATGCTTGAAAGCTGAACAGAGATTTTATAGGTCACATTGTGCTAGAGATGCACTGTATTTCCAATGTAGCCAAAGTGAGGAACGTTGGTGAACACACCAGATATTCAGGAGACCACAGATAGGTCACCACTAAAAAACTAAAGGTCAATATCCCTGATGAATATAGATACAAAAATTCTCAATAAAATACTAGCAAACTGAATTCAGCAGCACATGAAAAGGATCGTTCACGATGGTCAAGTGAGATTTATCTGTGGAATGCAAAAATGGTTCAACATACACAAATCAATAAATATGATACATTACATTAGTAGAATGAAAGAAAAGAATCATAAGATTACCTCAACAAATGCAGGAAAAGCATATGACAAAACTCAAAATTCATGATAAAAACTCTTAACAAATTAAGCATAGAAGAAAAATATCTCAACATAATAAAGGCCATATATAACAAGCCCATGGCTAACATCATACTCAATGGTGGAAGGTTGAAAGCTTTTCCTCTAAGATCAGGAACAAGACAAAGTACCCACTCTCACCACTCTTATTCAACATAGTACTGAAAGTCCCAGCTACAGCAATCAGGCAAGAAAAAGAAATAAAATGTATGAAAATTGTAAAGGAAGACATAAACCTGTCTCTATTTGCAGATGACATTATTTTATATATATAAAATCCTAAAGACCCAACAAGAAAACTGTTAGATCAATGAATTCAGTAAAGGTGCAGGATACAAAATTAAGATACAAAAATCAGTAGCATTTTTATATACTAACAATGCATTTTATGAAAAAGAGATAAATCAATTTCATTTACAATAGCATCAAAAACTATAAAATACTTAGAATAAACTTAACCAAGAAGGTGTAAGATCTCTAGTGTGAAAACTACAAGACGTTGATGAAAGAAATCAATGACACAAATAAATGGAAAGGCGTCCCAAGTTAATGAACTGAAAGAATTAATATTGTTAAAATTTCAATACTACCAAAAGCCATATATAGATTCAATGCAATTCTGTCAATATTACAATGGCATGTTTTATGGATGTAAAAAACACTCCTAAAATTTATATGGAGCCACAAAAGACCTCAAACAGCCAAAGAAATCCTGCAAAAGAACAAAGCAGGAGGCATCACATTCCCTGATTTCAGGCTACACTATAAAGCTATAGTAATCAAAACAGTATGGTACCAGCATAGAAACAGACATACGACCAATGGAATAGAACTGAGAGCCCAGAAATAAACCCAAGCATATATGGTCAATTAATATTTGACAAAGGGAGCCAAGAGTACTCAAATGGAGAAAAAACAGTTTCTTCAATAAGTGGTGCTAGGATAAGTGGATATTCACATGTAAAAGAATGAAACTGGATCCTTATCTACTCACAAAAATTAACTTGAAATGGATTAAAGACTTAACTGTAAGACCTGAAACCATGAAAATCCTAGAAGAAAACATAGGAATAAGACTCGTTGACATGGGGTTGGTAATCATTTTTTGGATATGACACCTAAAGCATAAGCAACAAAATCGAAAATAAACAGGTGGGACTCCACCAAACTAAAAAGCTTCTGCACAGCAAAAGAAACCTTCAACAAAGTGAAAAACAACCTATGGAATGAGAATAAACATTTTTAAACCATATATCCAAAATATATAAAGAACTCATGCAGCTCAATAGCTAAAAAGAAGAGGAAAACAATTTAAAAATGGGCAAAAAACCTAAATAGATATTTTTCCAAAGAAGATATACAAAAGGCCAACAGTACATGAAAAGGTGCCCAACATCACTAGTCATTAGGGAAATGCAGATTAAAACTACAAGGGGACTTGGGAACATGGTGGGGGAGGGGGAAGCTGGGGCAAAGTGAGAGTAGCATCGACATATATACATTACCGAATGTAAAATAGTTATCTAGTGGGAAGCAGCAGCATAGCACAGAGAGATCAGCTCCGTGCTTTGCAATGACCTAGAGAGGTGGGATAGGGAGGGTGGGAGGGAGGTTCAAGAGGGAGGGGATATGCAGGTATATGTATGCATATGCCTGATTCACTTTGTTGTACAACAGAAACTAACACAGTATTGTGATGCAATTATACTCCAATAAAGATCTATTAAAAAAAAACACACACAATGAGATACTACCTCACACCTGTTAGAATGACCAGCATCAAAAAGACAAGAGAGGGCTTCCCTGGTGGCGCAGTGATTGAGAGTCTGCCTGCCGATGCAGGGGACACGGGTTCATGCCCCGGTCCGGGAAGATCCCACATGCCGCGGAGTGGCTAGGCCCGTGAGCCATGGCTGCTGAGCTTGCGCGTCCAGAGCCTGTGTTCCGCAACGGGAGAGGCCACAACAATGAGAGGCCCGTGTATCACAAAAATAAAATAAAATAAAATAAAATAAAGACAAGAGATAACAAATGCTGACATGGATATAATGAAAAGGGAACCCTCATGCACTATTGTAAATTAGTGCAGCCACTATGGAAAACAGTAAAAGGAACACTCAAAAAGTTAAAAATACAACTACCATTTCCACTTCTGGAAATATATCCAAAGGAGACAAAAATACTAACTTGAAAAGATATCTACACCCCCATGTTCACAGCAGCATTATTACAATAGCCACGACATGGAAGCAACCTAAGTGTCCATCAATGGATAAACAGATAAAGAAGTTGTGAGTACAAATTTCCAGTTATAAGATAAATAAGTACTAAGGGTGTAAGGTACAACATGATGATTATAGTTAACACTGCCGTATGATATATAATAAAGTTGTTAAGAGAGTAAATCCTGATTTCTCATCACAAGGAGAAAAAATTTTTTTCCTTTCTTTCTTTTCTTTGTGTTGATATACGCGATGATGGATGTTAGTTAAACTTACTGCAATAATAGTTTCACAATACATACAAATCAAACAATCATGCTGTACACCTTAAACTTATACAGTGACATGTTAATTATTTCCCAATAAAACTGGAAAAAAAGAAAATTTCAATCAAATAGAAAAAAAAAGAATAGTTTTCAAAAGAAAAAAAGAAGGCAGCTTAACCTTCAAAAGAGCAACAACTTGGCATGAAACTAGAAATCAACCACAGAAAAGGAAATGAGAAAAAATGATCACATGGAGACTAAACAACCTGCTACTAAAAAAACCAATGGGTCAACAATGGAATCAAAGAGAAAATTTTTAAAATACCTTGAGAAAAACAACAATGAAAACACAACCATACAAAATCTATGGGATGCAACAAAAGACAAATATATATATATATATATACATATATATATAACTGAATCATTTCACTGTACAGCAGAAATTAACACAACATTGTAAATCAACTATACGTCAATAAAATTTTTTAAATTAAAAAAAAAATCTATGGGATGCAGCAAAAGCAGTCCTAAGAAGGAAGTTTATAGCATTACAGGCCTTCCTCAAAAACAAGAAAAATCCCAAGTAAACAACCTAACCCACCACCTAAAAGAATTAGAAAAAGAAGAAAAAACAAAACCTAAAGTCAGCAAAAGGAAGGAAATAATAAAGATAAGAGAAGAAATAATAAAGATCAGAGAGGAAATAAATAAAATAGAGATTTTAAAAAAATAGAAAAATATCAATAAAACCAAGAGCTAGGTTTTTGAAAGTATAAATAAAATCAACAAACCTCTGGCCAGGCTTACCAAGAAGAAAAGAGAGAGGACCCAAATAAACAAAATAAGGAAAGAAAGAGGAGAAATAACAACCAATGCCACAGAAATCCAAAATCAGAAATCATAAGAAAATACTATGAACAGTTATATGCCAATAAAATAGAAAACCTAGAAGAAATGGACAAGTTTGTAGAAACATACAGCCTGCTAAAACTGAATCAAGAAGAAACAGGTAATTTGAATAGACCAATCATAAGAAGTAAAATAGAATCTGTGATTTTTAAAAAAATCCCGGCAAACAAAAGTCCAGGACCAGATGGCTTCATTTGGGGATTCTATCAAACATACAAAGAAGAACTTATACTTATCCTTCTCAAACTCTCCCAAAAGAATGAAAACGAGGGAAAACTCCCAAAGTCACTCTATGAATCCACCATCACTCTGATACCAAAACAAGACAAAGACACTACCCAAAAAAAAAATTACATGCCAATATCTTTGATGAATAAAGATACAAAAATCCCCAACAAAATATTTGCAAACTGAATCTGAGAACATATAAAAAGGATCATACAACATGATCAAGTTGGATTCATCCCAGGGTCTCAAGGATGATTCAATATATGCAAATCAATCAGTGTGATACACCACATCAACAAAAGACAAAAACCACATGACCATCTCAATAGATGCAGAAAATGCATTTGATAAAACTCAACTTCCATTCATGATAAAAACTCTCCCCAAAGTGAGTACAGAGGGAACATATCTCAACATAATAAAAGCCATTTATGACAAATCCACAGCCAACATAATACTCAGTGGTGAAAAGTTAAAAGACTTCTCACCAAATTCTGGAATGAGACAAGGACGCCCACTCTCACCACTCTATTCAACATAGTATTGGAAGTCCTAGCCATAGCAATCAGACAAGAAAAAGAAATAAAACGTATCCAAATCAGAAGGGAAGAGGTAAAATTGTCATTATATGCAGATGACATGATACTCTATATAGAAAACCCTAAAGATTCAACACAAAAACTATTAGAACTGATAAATGAATTCAGCAAGGTAGCAGGATACAAGATTAACATACAGAAATCTGTTGCATTTTTTTACATTAGCAATGAAATATCAGAAATTTTTTTAAAAACCCATTTAAATCTCATCCAAAAAATAAACCACCTAGGAATAAATCTAACCAAGCAGGTGTAAGACTTATACACTGCAAACTGTAAAACACTGATAAAGGAAATTGAAGATGATTCAAGGAAATGGAAAGATATCCCATGCTCCTGGATTGGAAGAATGAATATAGTTAAAATGGCCATACTACCCAAAGCAATTTACAGATTTAATGTGAACCCTATCAAATTACCCGTGACCTTTTTCACAGAACTAGAAGAAATAACCCTAAAATTTATATGGAACCACAAAAGATCCAGAATTGCCAAAGCAATCCTGAGGAAAAATAACAAAGCTGGAGGCATAACCCTTCCAGACTTCAGACAATACTACAAAGCTACAGTGATCAAAACAGTATTGTGTTGGCACAACTGCTGGCACAAAAACAGACATATAGGTCACTGGAACAGAATAGAGAGCCCAGAAATAAACCCAAACACGTATGGTCAATTAATCTTCCACAAAGGAGGCAATGGAGAAAAGACAGTCTCTTCAGCAAGTGGTGTTGGGAAAGCTGAACAGCCACATGTAAATCAGTGAAGTTAGAACACTCCCTCATACCGTACAAAAAAATAAACTCAAAATGGCTTAAAGACTTAAATATAAGACATGACACCATAAAACTCCTGGAAGGGAACATAGGCAAAACATTCTCTGACATAAATTGTAACAATATTTTCTTAAATCAATCCTCCAAGGCAAAAGAAAGAAAAGAAAACATAAACAAATGGGACCTAATCAAACTTATAAGCTTTTGCACAATGAAAGAAACCATAAATAAAATGAAAAGAGAATCTACAGAATGGGAGAAATTATTTGCAAATGTAACGACCGACAAGGGTTTAATTTCCAAAATACACAAAGAGCTCATACAGCTCAATAAATAAAAATAAAAATAAAAAAATGGGCAGAAGACCTAAATAGACATTTCTCCAAAGAAGACATATAGATGGCCAACAGGCACATGAAAAGGTGCTCAACATCGCTAAAATTAGAGAAATGCAAATCAAAACTACAATGAGGTATCACCTCACACCAGTCAGAATGGCCATCATCAAAAAGTCTACAGATAAAAAATGCTGGAGAGAGTGTGGCAAAAAGGGAACCCTCCTACACTGTTGGTGGGAATGTAAATTAGTACAGCCACTATGGAAAACAGTATGGAAGTTCCTTAAAAAACTAAAACTAGAGTTATCATATGATCCAGCAATCCTACTCCTGGGCATATATCCAGAAAAAACAAAAACCCTAATTTGGAAAGATACATGCACCCCAATGTTCATAGCAGCACTATTTGTAATAGCCAAGACATGGAAGCAATCTAAGTGTCCATCAACAGATGAATGGATAAAGATGTAGTATATATATACAATGGAATACTAGTCATAAGAAAGAATGAAATATTGTCATTTGAAGCAACATGGATGGACCTAGAGATTATCATACTAAGTCAGACAGAGAAAGACAAATATTATATGTTATCACTTATACATGGAATCTAAAAAACAGCATAAGCAAACATATTTACAAAACAGAAACAGACTCACAGACATAGAAAACAAACTTATGGTTACCAAAGGGGAAAGGTGGGAGAGGGATAAATTAGGAAGATGGGATGAACAGATACACATTACTATATACAAAATAGATAAACAACAACGATTTACTGTATAGCACAGGGGACTATATTCATTATCTTGTAATAACCTATAATGGAAAAGAATCTGAAAAATAATATATATATATACATGTATGCATATACATATATATATGTAACTGAATCATTTTGCTGTACACCTGAAACTAACACAGTATTGTAAATCAACTATACTTCAATTTAAAAAAGAGCAAAAACTGACAGTTCAACAGAAACGATGAAAACAAGAAGATCATTAAATACCTTCAAAGTACTGAAAGAAAATGCCAATCTAGAATTCTATACACTGAGAAAATATCTTTAAGAAATCAAGCCAAAACAAAGACATTTTCAGACGAACACTAACTGAGAACATGTATCCCCAATAGAAAGGCACTAAAGGAAATACAGAAGGATATTATTAAGGAAAAACATTAAATCCTAGATGGGAGCTTACAGATATAAAAAGGGAAAAGAGCAAGAAAAAATCTAATGAATACTGACTGCAAAGAACAATAATAATTATGTTTTCTGTAATTATTAAAAATAGAAAGAGCATAACAGCATAGCATGAAAGTCAGGAGTGTGTAAAAGAAGTTAAAATCTTCTGCCATTTTACAGAAAAAGGTAAAAGTACTATTTTATACTGGACACTGACAAGTCAAAATGCATGGTGGGGCTTCCCTGGTGGCGCAGTGGTGGAGAGTCCGCCTGCCGATGCAGGGGACACGGGTTCGTGCCCTGGTCCGGGAAGATCCCACATGCCGTGGAGCGGCTGGGCCCGTGAGCCATGGCTGCTGAGCCTTCGCATCCGGAGCCTGTGCTCCGCAGCGGGAGAGGCCACAACAGTGAGAGGCCCGCGTACCGCAAAAAAAAAAAAACAAAAAACAAAACATGGTGTATGGTAATCCACCCCCCCCTTATCTATGGGGGATACGTTCCAAGACCCCCAGCAGATGCCTGAAACCATGGATACTACTGAACCCTGAGTATAATATGATTTTCCTATACATATATATCTGTGATCAAGTTTAATTTATAAATTAGGCACAGGGCTTCCCTGGTAGCGCAGTGGTTGAGAATCCGCTTGCTGATTCAGGGGACACAGGTTCGATCCCTGGTCCAGGAAAATCCCACGTGCCACGGAGCAACTAAGCCCATGCACCACAACTAACTGAACCTGTACTCTAGAGCCCGCGAGCCACAACTACTGAGCCCGTGTGCTGCACACCTAGAGCCCGTGCACCACAAGAGAAACTACTGCAATGAGAAGCCTGCACAACGCAACGAAGAGTAGCCCCCACTCGCCGCAACTAGGAAAGCCCGCATGCAGCAACGAAGACCCAAAGCAGCCAAAAATAAATAAATAAAATAAATAAATTTGTTTAAAAAAATTAGGCACAATAAAAATTAACAATAATAACTAATAATGAAGTAGAACAATTATAACAATATACTGTAATAAAAGTTATGTGAATGTGGTCTCACCCTCTCAAAATATCTTATTGTACTGTACTCACCCTTCTTAAGATAATGTGAGATTAAAATGCCTGCATGATGAGATGAATTGAGATGAATGATGTAGGAATTGTGTTGTTGTGTTACACTACTATTGACCTTCTGACAATACATCAGAAGATGGATCTTCCGCTTGGGGTGATCCTGGATCATCAAGCCATGATGATGCTGATGATTGGATGTCAGGAGAATATGATGTCTATGGTTGGGAATCCCAGGTGGGACACTGCAGGAGGGTGTGAGATTTCATCATACCATTCAACACAGCACACAATTTTAAACTTATGAATTATTTCTGAAATTTTCCATTTAATATTTTCGGACTGCAGTTGACTGTGGGTAGCCAAAACCATGGAAAGCAAAACCATGGGTAAGGGGGGACTACTGTAATCTCTAGGGTAATGTTTAAAATTAATGTTTAAAATGAATAACTCACCAGGACAAAGATGAAATATTTAAATATACTCAATTAGTGCAAAATAGGCAAAAAGAGAGAAAAAAGAGAACACAAGAGGCAGGAGAAATAGAAAATGGTGGATTTAAAATCAAATATCCTAGTAATTACATTGCATATATATGGACTAAGTGTTTCAATTAGAAGACAAAGATCATGAAAACTGAGTTTAAAAAATAGAACTGTATGCTACTTACAAGACACACATGAAATAAATATACAAATCTTAAAAAGCTGAAAACAAAATGATCAGAAATTTTATACTACACACACACTCATGAAAGCTGGTGTAGCTATATTAGAATAAAACACAGTAGATTTTGATATTAAAAAAAGCATTACTAGAAATAAAGGCATGCATTTCATAATGGTAAAAGTTTCAATTCACCAGAAAGATAGTGTATTCTAAATTTGTCCACACCTAATAAAACAGCCTCCAAACTTATACAGCAAATACTGACAGAACTACAAGGAGAAATACACAAATCCACAATCATCAGTGGGAGAGTTTAACATTCTACTCTTGGTAACTGATGGAAGAAACATACAAAAATGCAATAAGGATATAGAATATTTGAACTACACAATTAAGAAATTTTATTTAATTGATATATTTATATAGAACACAGTATCAAACAACTGCCAAATATGAGCTCTTCTAAGTACACAGGAATGTTTACAAAAATGACCATAAGCTCAGCCCTAAAGAAAGTAGGGCTTAAAACTGTCAGAGGAATGAAATAATACAAAGTATGTTGTCTGACTATAGAGGAGTCAAGCTAAAAACCAGTATAAAACTTCACTACGAAAATCCCCATATGATTAGAAATTAATCATCATCCTTCTAAATGACCCATGGGTCAAAGGGGAAACCATGAAGGAACTTAGAACTCAGCATAGCATAGGAGGTTTTAGCCCATACAACAAGGCAAGAGACATAAAAGCCTTAAGGACTGAAAAGGAGACATTAAACTGTTATCATTCAACAATAATATAATTGCAAACATGAAAAATTTTTTAAAAACAAAACTACAGATTCATTATTAGAATTAAAAAGTGATTTATCAAGGTTGCTGGATATAAGATCAATATACTAGAATTAATTGCATGTCTATATACTAGCAAAAAGAGTTAGAAAATGTAATTTCTAAAAGATATATCATTGACAATAACATCAAAATAAATAAATAAATACCTAGCAACACACTACATGAGACATAGGCAAGACATCTACACAGAAAACTACAAAACAGCATTGAGGGAAACTAAAGAAAGCCTAAATAAATGAAGGGAGATACTATGCACATGGACTAGAAGATTCAATATTACACAGATGTCAGTTCCCCAAATTGATCTATAGATTCAAGGCAATTATCAATCAAATCCTAGTTGTTTAGGTATATGTTTGTGTGTGTTTAACTTGACAAACTCTTCAACTTAGCAAATAGCTAGGAATAACCTTGAAGGAGGAAGAGAAGAAGAAAGAACAGGAAGAAGAGAAAGCAGGGGAGACAAGCAAGAGATCAACAATTACAACAAGGTAGAAAGACTTACACTGAAGGATATAAAATTTTATTATTAATGTACATTAATTCAGACAGTGTAGTATTGTGAAAAGGAAAAATACACAAATAGAACTAAATAAAGAATCCACAGACAGAGCCATCCTCAAATAGACACTTGATTTATGACAAAAATGGTGCTACAGAGCAGTAATAAAAGGACGATATTGGGCTTCCCTGGTGGCGCAGTGGTTGAGAGTCCGCCTGCCGATGCAGGGGACGCAGGTTCGTGCCCCGGTCCGGGAGGATCCCACATGCCGTGGAGCGGCTGGGCCCGTGAGCCATGGCCACTGAGCCTGCACGTCCGGAGCCTGTGCTCCACAACGGGAGAGGCCACAACAGTGCAAGGCCCACGTACCGCAAAAATAAATAAATAAATAAAAGGACGATATTTTCAGTAAATGATGTTGAGTCGACTATCCATAAGAGGAAAAAAAAATTGTGCCTTACCTCACACCATACAGGAAAATTAGTCCCAGCTACATCTACATGTAAAATGTAAAAAACAAATATTCTATAAGATAATGAATAATATTGTCATAATTTTGGAGTAGGGAAAGATTTTCCTAGGATATAAAAAGCACTGTATATAATGAAAAAGATTGCTAATTTGATTACATTAAAAATAAGGAGCTCAGTTAATCAAAAGTCATCATTAAAAGAGAGAAAAAATTAGAAAAGATATTTGTAACATATGTAACTGACAAAGATTATATAAAGAGGATATCTAAATGGCCAATAAATATATGAAAGTGTTCAACCTCATTAGTAATCAGGGAAACACAAACTATAAGCACAATAAGGTACTTCTACAAATCTTCGAATATGACTACAATTTTGAAAACAAATAAAATTAAGTATTGCTCAAAATGTGAAATATAGACAAAAAGAACTCTCATACACTACTAACAGTAGTACAAACTAGTACAACCGTTAACTAGTTTTGGAAAACTCTTTGCCATTATCCATTAAAACTGGATAGATTCATACCCTCTGATCCAATAATTCTACCCTAGGCATATATCTAGCAGACATGTGTTCATGTGTGTACCAAAAGATATGGGGAAGGATGTTCATGGCAGCATTATTTGTAAGAGCCAAAAAGTGTGAACAGCCCAAATATCCATTAATAGTAAAATGGATACATAAACTGTGGTACATACATTTGGTAAAATATTGAGAGAGATATATATATATATAGTAATAAAAATGAACAAAGTGCATTTATGCTCAACCCACGGATAAATCACACACACACAGACACACTGGCACACACACACAAATAATGTGTGATTCCATTTATATAAAATTAAAAACTAGGCAAGAATGATCTCTGATGTTAGAAGTCAGGCTATCAAAGAAATGGGAACAAACCGATCCTGGAACTGAAGATTAACTGTACTTAAGACAATCAAGATGATACTGGTCAGACCACCAATAACCAATTTCAAGATGACTGTCAGAGCTGACTGTTCTGTTTCTGCATATAGCCCCCTCCCTCCATCTATAAAAGCTCTTGCCCACTGACTGTTGGCAGGGCGGGGTAGAGGGGGTGTGGGAGGCAGGGAGTCGGCCTTTGGACAGGAGTCCCCCCACCAACCCCCTTGTGTGCCGGCATCCAAAATAAAGCAAACTTTCCTTTCCAAAAAATAAAAAGAAGGCAGGCTAGTGGTTACCTGTGGGACAGAAGGAGAAGGTAATCATGGTAGTAAACATGGTGGGAGGTGTTCCACATATACTTAAAATTTGTATTTTTTTACATGTCTATAATGCACCAATAAAATGGTTTAAAACATTTTAAATTATGTGGACATAAAATCAATATAATAAAAAGATAAATAAGTCAATGAGGAGGAAGTTAGGACATAAAAGGACTGGTAGGCCTTCTTGTATTTTTAACTTGTATACAACTCAAGAATCCAACTCTACTAATGTAGGGTTAGATATGTGGTAGAATAGACCAAAGTTTAACCTTGTAGTGCTATCTTAAGTCATTCTCGATCTACTTCTGCCACAATCTCGGTCTTGGAAAATTATATATTGTGCCACATTTTTGTCCTCTAATTCAGATGGAAACTACACAATAACTTGTGTTCATCTTTGTTAACAAAGGCTAAATTATGTACTATTGGCACACTGTAGCAAGAAAATTGCTAAGTAATTTCTTTCTCCCCCACAGCAGCACTTTATAGAACAATATAATGGCTATTTCATTCCCAAGAAACTTGTAATTTTTGCATCTTTAAGATTTGTATTTAATGACCAAAATAATTGGGGTAGTTTTTGTTGTTGATAAATACTAATAAACTCAAAAGAAGCAAACATTGTAGATTACCAAATCCTCACTATTGGATCATCATCTTCATATGAGCTGTAAATATTCCCATGTTATTACGTTTTAAAAGCAATAAATAAATTAAATACATATATGTATTGTTAAAATTATGGTGAATTACTAACAATTATTAAATCTAGGTGGCTATATATGTGTTCATAGTGTTACTCTTTAAACTTTTCTGTATTTGAAAAATGTCATAGTAAGGAGGGGGGGTAACTTTGTACAATTATATACAATATGACCTCTATTGTATTTTAAAATGCTCATCAAAAAAACTGGAGGGAGGGGCTTCCCTGGTGGCGCAGTGGTTGAGAATCTGCCTGCCAATGCAGGGGAAACGGGTTCGAGCCCTGGTCTGGGAGGATCCCACATGCCGTGGAGCAACTAGGCCTGTGAGCCACAACTGCTGAGCCTGCGCGTCTGGAGCCTGCGCTCTGCAACAAGAGAGGCTGCAATAGTGAGAGGCCTGCACACCGCGATGAAGAGTGGCCCCCACTTGCCACAACTAGAGAAAGCCCTCGCACAGAAACGAAGACCCAACACAGCAAAAATAAATTAATTAATTAATAAACTCCTACCCCCAAAATCTAAAAAAAAAAAAACTGGAGGGAAATATACCAAAATGTTAATAATGGTCATTTCTAGTTAGTATTTTTTCCTTCTTTCATATTTCTATGATTTTTCTAGAAGCAAATTTTCCTTTTATAAAACATAAAATTTACTTTTTAAAAAGGAAATAAATCACTGGGAAGACATACAGTGTTGCTGGTCCCTAAGAAGGCATTTCATCTTTGAGCTTCCAAGTCCATAAAATTCTATCTCCACATAATTTTTTTATTGAGAATATTTAGGGTTTCAATGCCACCTAAATACCGAAGATACCCTTTAGTGCATATTTCATTGTCGAAAGCATTGCAGAAAATTTTCTAGTGCTCCAGCTAAAGTTTAATTACAGAACTGAATTGAACAGAACAATGTGGATTTTCAGTTAAGATGATCTAGGATCAAATTCAAGCTGTGCTCCTTTATTATCTGTGTGAACTTAGTGCTGTTACTTAAACTCTCTGTCCTACGCTTCATCTGTAACATTGCAATAAGAAAACTACCTCTCAAGGTTTTTGTGAGAATTAACTGAGAAAAATGTCTATAAAACCCAATATGGCGCTTGGTCCATAAATTTTGTTCAACTAGGAGAAGGCTAACATATTAAATGAGATAATAAGCAGCTAGAATGACGTCAGACAGAGAGCCAGTGCTGGATAAATAGTAATACATAGATCAGAATGATTAATGTTTTTCCATGATCCCTTGTTTCCTGCACAAAACACGATGGTCAACTAGCATGGTAGTTCCAAGAGAGCTGTTTCCCAAGGCCTTGGACAGAGGCTGGCAGGTAGAAGACAAATAATGACACACTGAAAGGATGGAAGTGTGTGGAGGGATGAGTACAAGAATGGACTGGAGAATGAATGAATGCCTTTAGACAGAGACATCTTGTTCAGATAAGCCAAGAGAAGATGAGAGCGTCTCTTCTGATCTCGGTAAGCATAGGCTGAGCTATTCTGAGGAGACAGGTTTGGCTGGCTCTTCCAAGAGGGTATGGTCATGGGGGTAAATGGAAGTGGCTGTCAGTTTGCCAGGCTTCTCATATGCTCTGAACAGGCAAATCTCATCATGTGGTTTCTCCATTTAAAACCTGTGCATGGGGCTTCCCTGGTGGCGCAGTGGTTGAGAGTCCACCTGCCGATGCAGGGGACACGGGTTCGTGCCCCGGTCTGGGAAGATCCCACATGCCGCGGAGCGGCTGGGCCCATGAGCCATGGCCGCTGAGCCTGCGCGTCCGGAGCCTGTGCTCCGTAACGGAAGAGGCCACAACAGTGAGAGGCCCGCGTACCGCAAAACAAAAAAAAAACAAAAAAAACAAAAAACAAAACCTGTGCATGGTTTCACTTTGCTGCTAGGATAAAATCCACACTCTTTCACGGGCCCTGTCAGACTTTCTGCTTCTCTCTGGCTTTTCTCCTCCTGTCCCTCCACTATCTGGCTGCATATGACTTTTTCCAGTTCCTAAATACGATCATGCTATCTTCGGCCTCCAAGTCTGAACCCATGCAGTTCCTTCTGCCTCAAACTCACATTTTAGCGGTTCATGATTCACTCCCCTTATGACTCTATCTATCGTGCGTATATCTTTCAGGCATCAGCTTTCATGTCACACACTTGAGGACTTTCCTTGACAACTTAACCCTCCCCAAATTTGCCCACCATCAGGGTGAGTTCAAAGGCTCTTCCTGTGTGTTCCCACAGCTCTCTGTATTTTGCTCTACCTTAGTGCTTATTACACTGTCAGGTAGTTTCCTGGTCTTTCCCCCAGCTGGAATGTTCGCACCAATGTCTTAGCCTGTTTTTTTTACCACTGTATCGCCAGTGCTTAGGATAATGTCTGGCTAATAGTAGATGCCCCATAAATATTTGTTGAGGAAATGAATGAATTTCCATATCTAGACTGCATTAAGCTCCATGGGGTCTGGTTTTGTGTCAGTTCTTCTAACATCAACACAAAGTATAGTGCCTGGCATTATACTTTCTCTTTCCTATAGTACTCTTCAAATATGTATCAAATGAATAAATTTCATTTGATACTAGTTACCCATTCATACATCACATAAACGCTTATTTCAGGGATCTATTGAGAAGGGATTGGTGTCAAATATTTCTGTCATTTCACCTTTTATTTTATTAGTGCTTCCAACTTCTTGCTTTTACACTCAAATTATCCACTCAGCAACGCTTAAACATTCTCCACTAGCAATGATATAAAACATCAATGATACCAATTTCCATTTTTTTAAATTTACCTACTATCTACCTTCATCATTTCAATTAATACTATTGTTACCACTAAGGCCAATATTATTTGTTCTGAGTTTAGAATAAGCCCACCAAGCACCATCAATACCTCTAACACTTGGCTTTAATCAGGAGCATAAAACAGACACTTGAATTATGTTAAATCCCCTCTGAACCACCTCAAATCACCTTTGGAAAGATGATGCCAAGAAAAAAGTATTTTCTCAGAATATCAGTATACAGCTCCACAGTAACTTGAATAAAAGCTATGCCAAAATATCCATCTCTTCCATTTTCAGAAAAATATTATACAGTTAAGTGGGGGGAGAGGGTAGTCAGGGGCATCAGAAACTCCATTAGCCATAGATTGCTTCTTTGATTTTATAACATATAAACATAAACTACATAAGGGTTAGTTAGTTTGGTTTTTGGTAAATATATGTCTTTACAATAAACTCGGTGTTTACTTGTTGGTGATTAATTATACCAGTATTCACCAAGGGTTGAGTCTTCATGTCTACCTAGGCTTTCAGGGTCATTTAATTTTTATTTAGTGCCTGAACTGGTAATGTTGAAAGCACTCCAAGCCTTCTCAACAGAGCAGAATTAGCCACTTGGGATTTTGCTGAATCTGAGCCAATCTGCAGCATCACTGACTGCGCACACCTTTGCAGCGATCAGCGTTAGCAGTGTTAAGACCAGAGGCCAGGTGTACAGCAAATGGGACTGGAACTTAACATGGTTTGCTATGATGTCATAAAAGCTTTTGAAATTAATTTTAATTAATTTATTTTTATACCACCTAGTTTCAAAAAGGATTTATGACAATGTCTAAAGGCACAGTAAATTTAATCTAGCAAGATTAAAAAATACAAGTAAGTGAGGCAAATGTGGCACAGAAGAAATAAAGGTGGGGCATCACAGAGCTAGCCTAATCTTACCTGTGTACTGTAAGCCCCTGTACTCGCTTATTGCCCCAGGAGGTTTTAAATTGGGCCAGTAATGAAACAGCATTTGCACAGCTGGAGGTTTCACCTGTGAAGGCCCATAGGCTATCACATACAAAAGATCCTAAAGGAGACAAGAAGCATATTTTCACTAGCATCATCAAATAAAAATAAAGGTAGCTCATTCAACATTACCAAAGCAGTGAAAATTCTAATGGAGAGATTGAGCTGGTTAATTTCCCTGGAATCTCATCATCCAGATGGGCTTTGCAGATTAAATCATAATATATTTTTTATTATTTTTATGGGTCCTGTAAATAAGCCCCCCAGTAGTGTTCAGATGTACACTATCTTTTAACGAATTCTTCTCTCCTCAGAATAACGTGAAAGAAAGATTTTAGAATAGCATAAAGCCAGTTTGCCAAATACTGCATTTTTAAAAACATTTCCCTAAAACATGTTTCTTAATAATTCACATCTCCTATTTGAAAGAAGAAAGTTTCCCAAGCAACATTTCAAATCAAGTAAAACTGTCACATAATATAGTATCTGCTAAATTTCAAGAATAAGATATATCCAATTACATTTTCTGTCAAGCCACTGTGTTCTTCAAGTATCATTTCTGCTCTAAATGGTAAATAATTAACCAGTAAGGAAAGGATTATAAGTTCTACCATAACAAAATAATAAGACATCAATAAATTTGATCTAAACAATAGTTTTAATATGCAAACAATTTTTACTATATTATACAAATTGAACTTGTGACTATGAGTTTAATGTGGCCCCAAACTTACTTTCCAGACTTCTTGTTTATATTTCATGAGGCATTCCAATAATTGACAATGATATACTGTAAGGAAGAAAATATAATTTGAACGTGAAATGTAAATACCAGACAAAAGGTCCTTTAAAATCAACTATATTAGTCTAAATTATATTAGACTTTCCACTCTAGTCATTAAATTAGAAATTACTTATTTTCATATATTCATGCCTTTCAAAAATCATATAAGCCCTTGACTTTATCAAGCTTTATTCCAAGATCCTTGAGAAGTATTTTATTCATCTTAACAAAGGAAATATTTAGAAAACTCCCTAGTAATCATACTTTTATAACATAAACTTATATCAATGTAATCAAGAACTGCACGGGGAAAAAAATAGCCTAATAGGATCATAATAACAGCTTACATTTATTGAGCGTTCATTATGTGCCAGGTACTGAGCTAAGAGCTTTATGTATTATGTATCTCATAACCACCATGTTGCAGTTAAAAAAGTGAGGTTTAGTTTCCTACCTTGCCCAAGGTTGGACAGATAGCAAGTGACAGACTGATGGATTAGAATGGCAGTCTTTTATCACCAACTCCATCTTGTTGAGGAGTCCTTAAAAGCTATACAACAGCAATCTTCTTTGATTTATTTGCCTATGTTTACTTGAGGAATAAAGACACTTTCACCTTAGTTAGATACCCGTTTTGTACCTTCCCTAATCTATCTGCCAACCCTATCATGGCACTGAAGCAGGTCTCCCTTTAGTCACCGATGACCTCCATGTCGTTCGATTCTATGAACATTTATCAGTCTGCCTCCCACTTGACTTTCAGCAACATTTAGTACTGCTGACCACCCTCTTTCCTTGACTTCATGACTGACCCTCTCCTACTACCTGTGGCAGACACTGTTGTTGCTACTCAACTGCTAACAACAACCCTTTCTTCCTTGTTCAGCTCCCAGTACGCAGACTGCCAAGCAAGACAATTTCCCAGATTCTGTTGCAGCTAGGGATGGCCATGTGACTCAGTGCTGGCCAGCAAGACCTAAGAAAGAATCTGCTGAGGAGTTTCTGAGACTCATTTTTCCTCTTTGACAGAAGGAAAGAGGCACACCAGGAGACCTTTCTCTGATTACCCTGACTGATCCTATTTTTGATAGGATTTGATAGGATATATTTTTGAAACCTGTTTTTAGATGTAGTTGTGTAAGAATATAATAACCTCCACTGTGGCATATCTTGCAAACATGAGGAGAAGTTCAAGAGAAACACAAAGATGGTCTCTCAGGCCCCTGATACTGCAGAGCTGTCTCCAAGACTTCTTCTTCCACTGGGCCAGTATCTGTTGGAGTTCCTGAAGGCCTGGTCATAAGTCAAATCCACTTTTCATTCTGTGCTCTCTTGTAAGCAATGTCACACTCATATACAGCAATATATCAGAGATACTGCAGGTTCCATTCCAGATCATAGCAAGAAAGCAAATACTGCAATAACGCGAATCATACAAATTTTTTGGCTTCTCCATGCATATAACAGTTATGTTTGCACTATACAAACATTAAGTATATTAATGTATACTTTATATAAACATAAAGTATATATTAAGTAGTCTATTAAGTGTGCAATAGCAATATATCTTAAAAACCAGTGTACACACCTCAGTTTTAAAATATTTCATTGCTAAAAAATGCTAACCATTGTCTGACAATGCAGGGTTGCCACAAAACTTCAATTTGTAAAAAACACAGTATCTGTGAAGCACAGTAGAGCAAAGTGCACTAAAAGGAGGTATGCCTGTACAACTTCAGGTACCCTCTATATGCAGTTCAGTGAATAGCACTGGACACTTACATGAGGGCTCAAAGTTCATTACTTCTAGCCCAGAACTCAGTTCTGGGTTCATAATACAACTTCCTAATTACTATTACCTCTTTTTTCTGAAGAAACCTGATTTTTTTGCATTTTTGTGTTTTGGATATGTATAACTATTACTGAGGTTATGTGTGATTTTTTTCCACAGTTTTATTAAGATATAATTGACATATGACATTGTATTAGTCTAAAGTATATTATTTTCTCTCAAATGTCTCAAAGACACTTCTAACATAACATGTCCAAAGTAGACCTCATGATCTTCCCTTAGAAACCTGGTCTTTCTCTTCCAGTGTCTCTTTTTGCAGTGAATGGAACCACCATGCACCCAGTTCAGAAGCCAGAATGCAACCGTATCCAATACCTCACCACACCCTATCAGTTTTACTTCCTAAATAGCTCTCAGGATGTATCCACTTTTCTCGGCCTCAATCAACCCTGACTTTTACATGCCTACACAAATGCAATGGCCTCCTCATGGGTCAATCTGTATCCATTCCAGCTCCTTCTTAATCCATTCTCAACTGCAGCTCGGGTGACACACACACCACCACTCAAAGTCCTTCAGCACTTTTCCATTAGACTTGGGATAAACGCAGGACTCCCAGAGCCCACGACATCCTGCATGTTCTGGCCTGCAGAAGTCTACAGTCTCATCTCACACCAGGCAGCCCTCACTCTGAGCTCCAGCTACAATGACTTTTCAGTCCCACCTGCTTGCCAGGCTCCCTTCTGACATATGAGATTCCTCTGCCTGGAAACCTCCACTCCCTGATAGGCCTTGTTAATGCTACTCATCCATCAGTCCTCAGACCAAACGTTATATTCCCAGAAAAGCCCTCTCTGACCTCTTCAATAAAAGAAAAATCCCCTTTTATAGGGTCTCATCATAGCACAATGTACATCTTTCGAAGAACCTGTCACAATTGAAACTGGGCATTGGCTGTTACAATTATTTGATTACTGTCTTCTCCTTCCACCACACAATAAGCTTTATGAAGAGAGGAAAGGGGTCGGTTCTGTTTTACTAATTATGGTGTTCCCAGTGCCTGGCACATAGCAGATACTCAGTAACTGTTTGTGGAGTATATAAATGGTCCTCTAGACTTGGAATTTTCTGAAGCCATGACTGAGTTCTCAAGCACAGATGCTCCGAGGTACTTTCTCTTACACGGTGTCTGCTATTCTCCATATGTTTGCTACACGAACCTTGCTCAGAGGAATACACTGACTGCCCATGAACAGACCTAGAGAGCCCCTTTATTTAAACTGCTTCCCCTCCTCAAAAATATACAATGGAGAAAAGACAGTCTCTTCAATAAGTGGTGCTGGGAAAACTGGACAGCTACATGTAGAAGAATGAAATTAGAACACTCCCTAACACCATACACAAAAATAAACTCCAAATGGGTTAAAGACCTAAATGTAAGGCCAGACACTATAAAACTCATAGAGGAAAACATAGGCAGAACACTCTTTGACATAAATTGCAGCAAGATCTTTTTTGACCCACCTCCTAGAGTAATGAAAATAAAAACAAAAATAAACTAATGGGACCTAATGAAACTTAAAAGCTTTTGCACAGCAAAGGAAACCACAAACAAGACGAAGAGACAACCATCAGAATGCGAGAAAATATTTGCAAACAAAGCAACTGACAAAGGATTAATCTCCAAAATATACAAGCAGCTCATGCAGCTCAACATCAAAAAAACAAACAACCCAATCAAAAAATGGGCAGACGACCTAAATAGACATTTCTCCAAAGAAGACATACAGATGGCCAACAAACACATGAAAAGATGCTCAACATCACTAATTATTAGAGAGTGCAAATCAAAACTACAATGAGGTATCACCTCACACCGGTCAGAATGGCCATCATCAAAAAATCTACAAACAATAAATGCTGGAGAGGGTGTGGAGAAAAGAGAACCCTCTTACACTGTTGGTGGGAATGTAAATTGGTACAGACACTATGGAGAAGAGTATGGAGGTTCCTTAAAAAACTAAAAATAGAACTACCATATGACCCAGCAATCCCACTACTGGGCATATACCCAGAGAAAACCATAATTCAAAAAGACACATGCACCCCAACGTTCATAGCAGCACTATTTACAATAGCCAGGTCACGGAAGCAATCTAAATGTCCATCAACAGAGGAACGTATAAAGAAGATGTGGAACATATATACAATGGAATATCACTCAGTCGTAAAAAGGAACAAAACTGGGTGACTTACAGAGACGTGGATGGACCAAGAGAGTGTCACACAGAGTGAAGTAAGTCAGAAAGAGAAAAACAAATACTGTATATTAATACATATATTGTATATTAATACAAATATTGTACATATATGTGGAATCTAGAAAAATGGTATAGATGATCTTAATTACCAAACAGAAATAGAGACACAGACATAGAGAACAAATGGATACCAAGGGGGAAAGGGGTGGGGGTGGGAAGAATTGGGAGATTGGGATTGACTCATATACACTATTGATACTATGTATAAAATAGACAACTGATGGGAACATACTGTATAGAACAGGGTACTTTACTTAATGCACTGTAGTGTTCTAAATGGAGGGGACACATGTATAAGTATGGCTGACTCATTTTGTTGTGCAGTAGTAGAAACTAACACAACACTGCAAAGCAACTATACTCCAACGAAAATTTAAAAATAAATTGCTTCCCCTCCCAGAACGCCCCATTTACCTTATCAATCAAAATTCTATCCGTATTTTAAGACCCATTCTTTGCTCAAGTGGCACAAAGCCTTTCCTGATCATTTCAACCCACAGAGTTCTCTTCTCTGATGAATTAATACAGCCTACAGTATTTATTTGGTACTTTTTACATACTACTTTGCATTGTAAATTAATGACTTATGTAAACATGCCTAATCTTCCCAATGAGACATGAGCTCCATAGCAAGCATCATATCTTACATTTCAGGGTGGTTTTCACAATGCCTAGCACGGAGCCATGGACACAGGTGTTTTGCAATGAATTCCTGGTGCCTGAGCAAGAACCCTGCTCCATCCTTGATACACAATCAGCTACAAGGACCAGGCTGCCACTTGCTGTCTCCCCTAAAAGTTCAAAGGATAATGATGCCCTACCCGCTTGATCTCAGAGAGTCCCCTGGTGGGTAGCACCTCACTTCTTATGTTTCCCCCATCATAAGATTAATTTGGGGTCCCAAATGTCATTCTTAGTATAGAATAGCTAGCTATACACGTTCCCCCATGCACAGATGAAGATACAGATTAAGAAATAACAGAAGTATTTGATCACAGTGGTTTCCCAATGAAACGTTCAACTCCAAGAAGACAATGGCAGATTGCAGAGATCTGTGTTGCTGTTTACTGAGCAGTGCTTATGATGTGTCAAATCACTATGCTGAAGAAGCACTTCACACACACTTAAGTCATTAAATCCTCACAACAACATTTTAAGGTACTACAGGAAGAATTCCCATTTTATAGATGAGGGAACTTGGTCTTAGGGGAGTTAAAGAACTTGCTCAAGGTTAAGCTACCTGGCAATCTGCGCTGAGCTCAGATATGAACCCACATACCCTTAACCTCACGATTCTACCCAACCCGCTCTACTGCCTCCCAACTTCAAAATTAGGACCAAACCCTGATGATGAGACTTTAGTTAACTAACTAGATTCTATGTGAAGGAGTTTTTTTCAGGACATAAAATCTAATAAATATAAATGACATTATGAGGATCCTTTAAGCCAGAGTGAGACACGAGGTATAACTTCCCCCCAAATTTACATTTTAATTAAATGCACATAATAATCATAAGGAATTTCATATTTAAAGGATGACACTCCAGGCTAAGAAGCATTAAGATTTTAAATGAAAAAAATTGTTTTCCTTATGCTGAGTCAAAAACTCAATTATTATTCATTATGTAATTAAGCAGAAGGCTGAAAACAGGGCCACCAAATTTGTTTACTTTCCAAATGAAAATAAAAACTGAGTTCATATCTTAGCATGTGACTCCAACAGTCAGCCCCGTTTTAGGTCAGTTTCCCAAAGTTCATCTGCAATTACACTGATGAATGGAAATCCAACAGAATATATCAGATTATATCTGTCCCACATTACTAGAAATCAAAGAAACACAGATCAAAATGACATATTACTTTTTATCTGTCCATCTCTATACAAATGTTATAATAACACTCAGTGACAGGTTACAATGTACTTTCACGTATAATTAGTGGGAATGTAACGAACGATTTATGTGCAAGGATATTCATGTGGTGTCAGAGTAGCGAACTCACAAAGTAGTCCCAGTGGTTATCTTTAGTTGTTAGAATTGCAGGTGATTTTTATATTTCTAATTTAATTATTTCTATATATTTATATTCAAGCAATTTCCAGTCAGTGTTCTAAAATTGTGTTCTCAGACATTCTAAAAAGATCAGTAGTCAGCAAGATGACTGCTAATAGCAAGAGGCAAAGGAAATTTATTTCAAGTTGAAAGTCTGTTTTCTAACACATCTCCAGTTTCTATTTACCAAGAGAAGTTCTTCTCACATGAGAATTCCTAGCTTGCTTATTTGATGTCTTATTTAATTATTGGTTTGGAATTACTGAAGCCATCCAAATTTTCACTTACCTGGATTGGATGTGTACTGCATTGCAATCATTAGCATGGATGATGCGGAGAGATTAACGTGGGCAGGAACACCTTCTCTCCTTGAGGAGCCCACTGAAACCAAAATTTTTTTGATTAGACACAATTTATTTATATATATATATTTATATATTTGTACATTTATATTTAGTTGCTACTTTGCATAGAGCATGAGAGCTGAGAAGAAACTTGAAAAAAAATCAATAGAAGTTTTGCATAAATAAAACCACAAAATTTGTCCTAGCCTACAAACGCTACAGTAGTCATTATCATAGGCACATTTAGGGAGAATCTTCAAGGAGCACGAGTAATGCCAGAAGGTAATGTAATCGTTTTATCAGAATTGTACTTAAATGTGATCTCTGTTTCCAAGATGTTTATATCTAGGTAGAAAAGAAAGAAAAAACAGAATCCTCCATGTACCCAAATATAAGGCATATTGAAGGTTATCCAAATAAGAAGGTAAAAATAAAACGTTTTTGAACACGACTTGAATGTATTAACTTTAAGAGATGCAGATGAAAGAGTCTACTTTTAATAGGTACCATATGCATTCAGTTATATCAATGTTAAAATTAGTTTCAACTCTCACCTATCATTAAACAATTTTATTCAAACCTTCACATGTAACTTCATCATCAGCATCTTAATCACCATGACAATCACTTTTTTAGTTTTCCAGAGCTTACCATCTTCACATCCACCTGAGTTGTTTGAAATACAGCACTTTTTGAATCTGTGAATAATGCTGTTGCTGGACATTTTATCCTATCCCGCAGTATTCAATCACAAAGTCAGTTGGTTTCTTCAAAATTCATCTTTTAGTCGTATAATTGTGATCTCCATGTGATAACCACTTACATACTGCTTTTAAGAGACATCTTTAAGTGGCTTGTTTAGGATGACATCCAATACTGTATTAACTTTCTTTCTCTTTCTTTTTTAATAGAGGGTATCAGGTAACCTCTATAAGCATCCAGAACTATCACTGATGGAGGTCATTTGGGGTAATATGTTGTCCCCAGAGTACTTTATTATTCTAAACACAGTAACTGAGAAAGGACTCAAATATAAAATGAATTCCTTTTCTCAGGATAATTGCAGGAATAGCAGAAACCTCTCCTTAGAGCTGGGCTCCTATAGCAAATTGTCGAGAAAGCATGAACAGAACAGTAAACAGTGACTATAACACCCTCAAAAAGTCAACTCTCAATTTCCAACACATACTGCAGAAGACCATCAACATAGACAACAAGAAAAAAGCAGATAACCCTAAAATCTGCTTTATTTTAAAGTATTAAAGTGCAATGTGTGGGAATAGTATCTCACCTACAACCAACAAGAATAAGGCAACTTATAATAAAACACAGGTATAAAAGAATCATTAAAGCACTAATAAAAGGTTTGTTGTATAGTAAAGTAGAGAAGACAAAAAAAAATTTAACATGATTCTTCTTTTTAACGTAAAACACTGAGCACCACAATGGACAGTGGCTTTACAATAGTTTTACAGAAATAAACAAACAAATAAAACAGATCTATAATTAAGTTCCATTTACCTGAGTTTGCTTTTATTAGTAACTTACTGCTGGGCTGCTGCTAACCCACTAAGCAGGTGATATTCAGGTACATAAATTAGTTTGGTTATACAATATAAATAAAAATTAGTTATTATACAAAGATGTGAGGATCAGCTCACTGCTCTTAGATGTTAAAGCTGATTAATCAAATACGATTAATCAAGGAAAACAATCTTTGTGCCAAATCCTAAAGAACAAGATTCAGTTTCTCTCAGAGTTTAGACAGGGAGGTGGTTCAAATTCAGCTTCCAGGGCCCCATACCTAGAGAGTCTAACTCAATCAGTTTGGAAGCAGGAAAGCTACATGTTTAATAAGGACATCAAGTGATTCTGACCAAGTGGGCCTTGGAGCTGCATTTGAGAAGTACTACTACAGGAATGAGAACAAGAAAGGAAATACTCAGTAAGGTGTCCAAGTGTAGGAGGAATAATTGCATGCCCTTGTGTTCTTTCTTTAAGGGGGAAAAAAGCAAAAGAAAGTGTAGTCTTTGACATACGCAAGGAAAAATAATTATATGTATACTATATCCATTCCTTTTGGGACAAGTGTTTTCACCTTCGTTTAAACTCATTTCAAATTTTTAAACTGTAAGTGTTTCTAAAAAATGAAAACTACTTATTAAGGTAGGCTGAGAAGCACTGTGCCTGGAGGCCTTTAAAAATGGGAGAGATGGGACTTCCCTGGTGGTCCAGTGGGTGGGACTCCACGCACCCAGTGCAGGGGGCCCGAGTTTGATCCCTGGTTGGGGAACTGGATCTTGCATGCATGCCACAGCTAGGAGTTCGTATGCTGCAACTAAAAGATCCCGTGTGCTGCAGCTAAGACCCGGTGCAGCCAAAATAAATAAATAAATAAATATTTAAAAAAAAAAAAAAAGGGAGAGATGCCCAAATGTCTCAGATGATTTAGATGAAGTTCATTTCGAGAACAGGACAAATGGCTCGGTGACCTCTGCATGTCCCCCCTACCCCTACAAATCTACGCTCTCCCTCAAGAATGGTCAGCCACAAAGCCAAGAGTGCTCCCGTGGCTCCAGCCCTCAGAAACTGGCTCCAATATTTCTATAAACAGACAGCGCCTTGCAATTTCATAGCTTTCTAACAGACTGAACAAAATCACCACAATTCTAATTTAATAAACATGCAGAGGCACACATCATTTATTGAATCTTGTTAAAAAGGCACGAGGCAAACAGATGTGCAGCTTGTCCCCATGAGGGTGTCTAAGGTCAAAGCTACACACGATGGAAGGAAGCAGAGAAGTAATAAAAATAAGAAAATTTTACATTTAATGTTGTGCTCAGAAAATACAATTAAGTTTTAAGACCTATTCCCTGATCTTCCTAGCACCACCAAAACAATCATTACCACCATCCCCTCCTTCTATGAACAATAACAATTTCTTAATCTGTTTCTGCATTTTATAATTCCTAACGTGTTATCATGTATAGCTCTTATATGATTCTCATTAAAAAAAAATGTATATGGGAAAAACCATCTTATAAACGAGAAACCAAATTTTGCATGTGAACACCAACCTAATTATTAGGACTACAGCCTGTCACTTGACTTCACAGCTAATGTGCTAGTCACTTATTTATTCACAGAGTATTTTTCTTTTCAGTATCCAGACATTGTTCTAGGCCCTTGAGACACAGCCATAAATAAGATAGGCAAGTCTTTGTCTTTATGAAGCTTAAATGCTAGAGCTGTGCTATCCAATATAGTAGCCACATGTGGTTAAATTTAAACTAATTAAAAGTAAACTAAATTAAAAATCTCTCTCTCACTAGATACATTTTCAAGTGTTCAGTTGCCACATGTGGCTAGCGGCTATTCTACTGGACAGCACAGAATTTTATATAACATTTCCATCATTGCAGAAAGTTCTGTGGACAGCACTATTTCAGAGGAACAGGCAAACAAATACCTGTGAAGAAATATAAAGCAGGGCAAGGGAATATGTAGAAAGCAATGGAAGGTCCTATTTTAGCTTGAGAGTAAGGAAGGACCTCTGGGAAGACTATGATGCTTGAGCTGAGACCTGAAGGGAATGAGGAAGCAAATCATGTGACCATTTGCACAAAGGGCTTTTGACACAGAGGAAAAGCAAAAGCTTGGTGCCTTTATGAAACTGCAGAAAGGCCAATATGGACAGAGCAGAGTGAACATTAGCAGACACAAGTGATGAAGTAGTAAGATAAGCAGGGCCCACATCACAAGGCAGAGGGCCTTGTGGGCCACGGAAGGGTGTTGAATTTGATTTGTAGGAGTGATTGGAGGCTATTACACGTTTTCGAAGAGGCAAGTGACATGATCTGACTCACATGTTTGGAGGATAGCTCTGGCTTTTTGGTGGAGAGCAGGCTGTAGGGGGGCTAAGAGTAGAAGCATGGAGACCAGACCAGAAGCTACTGGTCTGGTCCAGATGAGATGAGAGACAGTGGTAAGAAGTGGTCTGAATTGAAATATATTTAAATAAACCCCTCTAGTCTTATACCTTTTTAAGGGGTAAAGGTAAGGGAATCACCTGGGAAGAAGAAAAACATTCTGATGCCAGTTCTACCATATGACAGAACCATTTCCTGTGCTGCCTGGATTAGCAAGTGGCCTCTGTTTGTGTAAGCAGAGGTAACTGTGTTCCATGGGATAGGGTTTGAGCATAAGATACCTGTGCTGTCAGAAGGTCATATCACTTCAACATAAAGGGAGGACTAAGACACCATGAACCTGAAGTCTATGTAGCATTAAAATATGTGCAGATTGGTAGATTAATAAAAAGTCATAGAGACAGGATTGCCCATCAACACTGCAGAGGTGTTCTGTCAGGTTCTATGAGATCAAAACCTGACATAGCAATTACCGTTGTTATACAACACACTCTAGGGGAAGAAAATCCCAAGCCTCAGCAGATGGTCCATTATTATTTCAAGCAATATTTAAGATGATAAAATTTCAGGACAACATGTGATTTTGAGCAGAATGTTGGAATTAGTTGCAATGGGATTTGACATGTCCGTTATTTGACTGAGTGTTACACATTGATATAACATCAGACAATATTCAAAGGTCATTCCCATATGTTATGTCATGGTCTTCACAACAAACATTGTGATGTAGACAAGTGAGGTTATGATTATTCACAAATTTACAGCTAAAGAAACTAAAGTTTGATAAGGTTGAGAGAGTCAGCCTACAATTCAGCCCTTCTGGATTCCTATTCCAAAACATTTCCCACAATTCAATAATAAAGCTCTTAAAGTATAGTAAGGTCTACTTTATAAAAACAATCATTAGCTAATAAAACAGATTTTATATATAAAAGATTATTTAAATACCATCAATATCTTGTGTTGGTATTTTACTGTCTTTTTTCTATTATCTTTACTTATTAGTGTTTGGAAGATCATAGAACATAACACATATCCTCTGTAGTAGCAATAGAACAAAAAAATGATACAGGGCCAATGGTTTGGAAGCAGACCTTCAATTAAATCATACAATTGCTTTTAATTCAATGCAAAGATCTAAATGAACCTCTTTTTTTACCTGAGGATGAGTGATTTTTGAGGAAATTTAAGTTGGAAAAGAAACTAGATGAGACTGCACAGTTCAGGATACCAAGATACCGCTAGAAGGCTCTTTCACTGATTTAATTGTTCAGCTTTACTATTCACTTTAAAATAATGTATCCTACATCACATAATGTTCATTTGGGACCCGCTTTTTCTTTTCTCTGCCAAAATATCATCTTCCCAACATCCATATTTCAATTTGGTCCACAAATCACAGAACCTTTGTGGAAAAAGAGAGGTTTCCATGGTGAAATGCAAATGACTTTTTCAATTCTTAGTAACTCCTTTAATATATAAACAAAGCCTATTGCACACATGTGGAATAAAAACAAGTGTATCTTAATATATACACAAGGAAAGAGTTAACAAGAAAAGGTTATGTCAAAGGAAATTTTTACAATAAATTGCAGTTTGCTCTGCAGCACCTCAAAGGAGTTATTTAAAATAAAAGCACAGTACTTGGTTTAATGACAAAAATGACATAAAAGACATAACTGATATACATGCAAGGCTCTTAAACTGAAGGAGCTGCAATACCTCATTAGGTCCACTTGAGAGCTCAGACTTTCATCTTCTAAGTCCTTAATGATATAATCATTTAACACCTGAAAAACTGTCCATGTATTACATTTGACCTTGTGAATACCATACCAAAGAGATAAAAGCCTTTTTGTCTTAAAGACTTTATCAAATACTCAGAAAATGCAACATCCTTCATCTCAGGCCTGAAATAAAAATATTCTCGAAGAAGTTAAATGCTCCCCTCTTGTTCTGGTCAGAATTTCTACACACTGAAACAACTTCCAAAAATAAAACCAACCTGGGTGCAAACAACAGGCACACATTCTCACATCAATTCAGTTTGACTTGATTAATCTGGAGCTCAATTCCCTCCATCTTTGGATCTATGTCCTTTGTATCTACTCTATGAAGGAATAAGTACAAAAGAAATGCCTGAATCGTTTAATAGAATTTGGCTTTAAAGATTAGTACCACAATTTCTTTTCAAAGATTTAAAGATGATACAGACTGGCTACTGTTGAACTATAGGAATAGTGATGAGAAACGAGAAAGTCAGAACTAGGAGACTAAAACCAGAGCAGCAAAATAAATGAACCAGATCAGTGATTGCATTGGAGGAAGATATGTGCCTCTTACGTAAAATAAGATTGATGTTATTTAACCTAGAATTATTAAGACAGAAATAACCTTAGAGATGGAACATTATTTTCTAAACCTCTCCTTTACAGTAAAAAAAAAATGGAGACAGAAATGACTTGTCCCTACCCTTTAAACGAACACCAAGCTACTCCACTAATAAGCACTAAAATTTTCACACAATTTTTGTAAACTCAACTTACTATTTTGTTCTCCTTAGTTGCCAAGTTTACACTTTTAAATAAGTAAGGATTCCAATGTGACTACAAGGCATGTTTGGGGGTCTGTTTCTAATTAAGCAGAAATTAATAATCAAGGGTGAAGAAACAAGTTGCCAGCTGTCACATGCTCGTTTGCTCTTTATAACTTCAAGGGCCTGAAATACGCACTACATCTCCCAAAATTATTAACTTATTTCTAAGAAGGAAGGATACAGTGAATTTACACTCATTATTAGAAAGATACAGCCTCACCTGCTATTCTTAAAAGAAAAAACTTTCTATGCTTAAGTTTAACAGTTAACATACTTATTAAAAAAAATACAGGGGTGCTTCCCTGGTGGCGCAGTGGTTGAGAGTCCGCCTGCCGATGCAGGGGACACGGGTTCGTGCCCCGGTCCGGGAAGATCCCACATGCCGTGGAGCGGCTGGGCCCGTGAGCCATGGCCGCTGAGCCTGCGCATCCGGAGCCTGCGCTCCGCAACAGGAGAGGCCACAACAGTGAGAGGCCCACGTTCCGCAAAAAAAAAAAAAAAAAAAAATACAACTATGCAATCCTAAGGCTGTATCCATAAGCAAGTACTTGTCAATAAGGATACACAGAACCAAAAAAGAGAACGATCAAATATTCTATTACTTGAACAGTATAATCAGTCTGCTAATTTTTTAAATAGCTCTATAATTTAGGCAGAAGTCAGACTCTTTGTTTAAAAGACATGAAAATTACAATTCCATAGCTAAAATTAAACTGAATTGTAAAATAAGTAAATGTGGCTCAAAGGTACATATGTTTACCAACTGTTATTACAAAGCAACAACTTTAATAAGATCATAAAAGTACATAACATTAAAACAGTGAAAAATGATCTCTAGGAATTGAATGTGACCAACACAGGCATTATTATAGAACAAGAGTTGAGGGAAGGAGAGAAGTAAACTAACACTTATTGAACACTAGGCATTGTGCTAGCACTCTATCAACATTCCAGTTAATCATCTCAATTGTCACAGCGACCTTATGAGGCAGTATTATCATTATTCTCATTTTACAGGTAAGAAACAGAAAGGTTAGGTAACTTGCCTAAGCTCACACAGCTAGTTGGTAGCAGAGCTGTGATTTGAATCTAGATATGTTTGACTCCTAAACCCATAATCTTTTCAGATTATCCACTGAAACGTAAATTAATTAATCACCCATTTCTTTTAAAAAATACTTTAGCAGGACTTTGATCATAAAAAACACAACCCAACTTATTTTTTTCTCTCTGTTATCACATCTGGAAAGCCTGCAGAATTAAGTTTATAAAAGTGAAACAGAATTCATATCGATTCCATGTTTATAAGAGTACCTTGCACATGAGTTGTAAATTTCAGCTTTTTACGAAGTGTTTTCATAAATTTTGACTTGTTTTGTCATCACAACACCCCTGTGAGGGAAAGCTGATGATATCATCATTCTGGAGATGAGGTTTCAACTATGTCAGTCGCCCAACCTCACATCATACGTCAGATTACAGATAGAACTGAGACCACAGGAGATCTACATATCCTGATTCTATCCATTGCTCTTCCCGACACACCCTACTTCTTTCAGATGCAAAAGATAAGAATTACTACATCAAAGGCAGCACTTTGCTCCACCCTTTTTTCTAAAGTAGCCAAAAAATATCATAATTTATATGGAGGAAATACAGACTGTGCCTTGACATGTTCCTTCTTCCTATCCAATAAGATCAAACTATGTGAATACAACAGTTCTAAGGTATAATTGTATTTTCATTTCTTTGATGTTCACCATACTATTCATGCTGAAATAACTGCATTTAAATCAAAGCACATGTATACAGCAAGTGATTCCATTATAATCTTGAAAATCTGTAGCCTAAACAGCAAAAGCAATTTCCATTCACACAACACATAAAAATAATCTAGTATTAGGTAAGACCGAACTTACATATAGCCATTGGTAGAAAAGATGTGCTGAGATATTCAATAATATCCTTGTGCAGAAACGGAGGAAAGGTAGCTAAAGTTGATATCATCGTGTAGGGCAAAGTACTCAGAATATCATCATTGAGAAAGGGGAGCAAACACGTAGTTGTATAAAATATTGACTGTCCAAGATCTACAAAACAAAATGAAGTAATCAGTCACTGAATATTTTGCCATCTAACAAAAAATGCTAATTTTACATTTTAAGTTTTTATGAACTGGTTTAAATTATAAGCAACCATCACTCCCTTCCTATCAAGAGTTCTGCAGAGTGCGTACACAGTCTTTGATGAATGATTGCATTAAGAAATATACAGGGCTTCCCTGGTGGCACAGTGGTTGAGAGTCCGCCTGCCGATGCAGGGGACATGGGTTCGTGCCCCGGTCCGGGAAGATCCCACATGCTGCGGAGCGGCTGGGCCCGTGAGCCATGGCCGCTGAGCCTGCGCGTCCGGAGCCTGTGCTCCGCAGCGGGAGAGGCCCACGTACCGCAAAAAAAAATATATATATATACAGTTGATTCATGAAGAACACAGGTTTGAACTGTGTGGGTCCACTTACACATGGATTTTTTCAATAAATAAAGTACCTGTATCTTCATTTTACAGATCTTTAAATCAACTAAGTGTGGGGAAACGTTTGTGTTCAATTAGAGATCACAGTAAGTGGAACCCAAAGAACTAGGGTTTGAGTCCTGATTCTATCCAAACTGTTTCAGCTCCCTGCCCTTAGGTGAGTCATTTATCAATTCCTTTGTTTTTGAGGCAGAGAGAGCAACAGAGATTGCAGATTTTCAACTGTATGGGGGCTCAGTGCCCCTAACCCCACAGGTTGCTCGAGGGTCAACCATATCTATGATGTGAGCTTTTCCTCAACACCTTATCCATCTTCAGCAGTACTTGGTATTCATATTACTCCCTGATTTCATAAATTAAAAGCACTTTCCAAGTGATTAACAAATCTTGAAATCCTTCCAGCATTCTTACCTCCGTTACATTTTACACAAGATCACTGTGGCACAGCGATGTTAAATTATTTTCTCACGGGAATTTTTAGAAAAGTCAAGGGCAAGACTGGAAATAAAACCACGCTATTTCTGCTCCATCGACCAACAATCCTCCTACATCTGGAGTCCTGGGCAATGAAGTAATCTGCGTCTTCCAGCACAGCGGCAGATTCAGCACGCACCAAAGAAAGGAAGCCGTAAACTGATACTGCATGACCCTGCGCACTCAGTTATCAATTATCACAGAAGGACGTGCCACCTAATAATAATCTTTCTAGCAACATTTTTAAGTGATAGGAACAGTACCTACCTCACTTCATTAGAAGGATTGTTAGGAGGTTTAAATGAGAAAAACGTAAAGTGCTTAACATAGCACCTAATGTGTGCTCCACAAATATTAGATATTATTATGAATATTAATATTGTTATTACTATTACCTGCACAAGGAGTAAAAATAGAGGACATTCAAAAACTCATAACGATTTAGCTTTAGAATGCATGTAAACCAAATCCCATTATACTGAATATATATTTTGATGTCTCTGGATCTCCTGATATACAGGTCATCAGCCAAGACTTGACAATGAAGACTTTTTCTCATTTTCACGTCCATTATAAAAGAAAATTATTAGACTTGTTTGTCTTGTAGCAGATGCACCTTCTTTGTGCTATTTTGATGCCTAATGTTAATTCTGATTATCATTAGAATTAATATGCCACCTCAACAAGCAATCAGCTGACAGCTGAGAGGATGTGACCACACTGCCCACTGGGGAGTGAGGGTCAGTCAACCTTGGGCTCAAATTGATAAAATCGAACATTCACAAGTTTATTCCTAAGAACTGACTGAGCCTGTGCACATAAGACACCTCAGCTGCCTTTTAGCCTAGTTACAGAACATTGGCACTGAAAGGAACCTGAAGCCCCCCTGGAATATTTTTCAAATGAGGAGACTGAGGCCCAGAGAAGGGAAGTGATTGCCCAAGATCACCTGAGAGTTAGTAGCTGAACTGCAACAAAAATGCAGCTCTGGGGCTTCCCTGGTGGCGCGGTGGTTGAGTCCGCCTGCCGATGCAGGGGACATGGGTTTGTGCCCCGGTCCGGGAAGATCCCACATGCCACTGGGTCCGTGAGCCATGGTCGCTGAGCCTGCGCATCCGGAGCCTGTGCTCCGCAACGGGAGAGGCCACAACAGTGAGAGGCCCACGTACCGCAAGAAAAAAAAAAAAAATGCAGCTCTGCTGGGTACAGTGCAAGTGCAGTGGTTCTCAAACTTGGTGTACAGAAGAATCACCCAGAGAGCTAGTTAAAAATTCAGATCCTCAGGACCCACCCCTCAGTCATTCTTATTTAGAAGTTCCAGCTTGAGAACCAGAATTCCACGTTCGGAACTCCCTCGGAAAGTCTGATGTCATTCAGATCAAAACAGGGTTGTATTGGTTTTTAACCTCTAAGGGATGGTCTAGTGAGTTTTTCCTATCTTCTAAGATCTGTTATGCAGAACACAGCCTATAGATAACAGTAAAGAGGAAGGTCACAAAATAGCTGTGGGTAAAAGAGCAAAAATACAAATAATCCCCCCTGAAATTGTCACAATTTACACATTAACTGCAGTTAAATGGGCTGTGAGATACCAAAGTGAATGCTTTTATCTTAATCAAGGGGCCCTAACTCAGTGGCCCATCCCAAGACCAGGCAGGTAGTCACAAAGGAAAAGCACTGACAAGTTCACCACCATGGCAAGCTCCGGGAATATTACATTCAAAGAGTCATCTCCTTTAAGTTCTGAGCTGGGATGGGATCACAATAAAAGTGACTAGACTCAAACAGCTACAAAATTGTACAATAAGCAAACTCACAAGTTTCTACATTTTTTTATATTCACTGTTATACAGAATTGTAAATATAAGAAAAAACAAATTAATAATCATTATTTCATCATTTTTATAAAAGAAGATTTCTCTTTTAAGTTCAGAACACATCTTACTAAATAAACCATTAAGCATTCTCTTAGGAAAGTTAGCAATAATTAAAAGACAAAATAACCTCCACCACCCACCCATTTCTGAAATTCCAATTATTTGGACAGTGAAACTTTGGTTATCATACCTCCATGGACCAAATTATCAGTGCTTTAAAGTTAAGACAACTGGTGTATTAAAAGCTCATTTGCTGCAAAAGTCATTTTTCTTACTGTATGATTTTTCATTTGATTCTCCCAAATATAATATTGAATACTTAAGCAGTAGATATTATTGTGCTCCTTTTTATGGGTTAGAAGAATTTGGTAAGCATGTAAGATAATGAAATTTACTAAAGACACACAGTAGAAAGAGGAAGAGTTAAGAAAAGAAGCATGCTCTTAGGCTTCTGTCCTAAAGCACCACTAAGACTGTGTAGTGTATACCATACACGGCATGCATATACTATATATGGCATATAGCACCACTATACACTGTACCACTTGGTCAACACTTTCTAATAACTATTGATTGTTTGTTAAATTTGGAAGAGTTCTTAGAGATTTCTTATTATCTAACCTCCTGGGTTTAAAGACAGGAAAAATGAGTCCCGGAGAGATTCTGTGATTTGCTCCCAAAAATCACAGAATTAGTCAGTGGATATGACGTGCCCTTTAAGCTCCACCTCATACATTTTCTGCAGGGCAAGTTTTTAAAACTTAACCCCCAAATCGTAATTTCAACCAGAGTCTCCCTGATAAGCAGATCAGGGGAGAATATGTAAGTTCCTTTTATAGTCTTCCTCCTTTCTCAAGCCCATTCCCCCCACCCACGGGGGGACCCACTTGGGTAACATCCCTCTGGCCATAAAACAGCAAAAAATGATAAGAAGGGAAACACCATAATTAAGTTTCAGTGTAAGAAAGGTTTTAGCCACACAAAGACCTTTCAAGCAATTTATTATAATAACAACAACGGTCTCTAGCATCTATAAACATACATGTACATTTTCAAAAGTTTTGATTAAATGCTCACCATGTTGGCCATGCTGTAGTAAAGGAACTAGATCCAGGAGAGTCACCAAAGTCACGTAGAGGCCTTGATAGTCCAAAGAAGGGTAGTCTGACAAGTGAGCATCACGACTTTGCAGGCCACGTTCAGAGGGAGCATCTCGCAGGACGCTGTAAAGGAGGGAGCGAGTAACAGTAGGGTTGATGGAACTGACCTGCGGTCTTAGAGATGGGGTGAGTGGGAATGGCACAGGAAAAAGACACATGGTCATGGGCACTGTCAAATTGGAGGCATCTTGGTTTTCCTTCTTCCCTGTGCGGGACAAAATGCTGTTGGGGGGACAAAGAAAAAAAAGAGACAACAAAGACACAAAGAACAGCACATTACATTGAAATGACACTCTAAAACAAATAATAAAACACCAGATACATCCCACATGAGATGCAATTGCCACACCAGCAGCATCTACAAATCTAGTACGGGTCGCAGAGCTTCATGCGCAGAGATACCAATAACGTAAGGCTTATTTTGTGGAAGTTGCATTGCATCTCATGTGTTATCTGGCTAGTAAGGAGCAAAAATATAAAAATGCATGTTTCAGTGCCAAACCCATGTTTTACAGTTTATTGATTCGATGAAGGCGAGGTTTCCGGAAAGGAAGAATGATGGCTTTGTCTAATGAGTTAGAGCTTTCATTGCTAATTAAAAGGAGCTTTCAAAGCAAAGGAAGTTTTCAGCAAGACTGTCTTAATCAGGTAAAGAAAAACTTGCAAAATATAGGTATGGCACTTGCAGAAACATGTTTTAGCAAAGAATAAACATGTGTGTTTATTAAGAGAGTCTTAAAAATCACATGTTTATTGCATCAAAATAATGTCTATATGTATATTATGATACTGTTTCATGACATTCTGTCAGTATCATTTGAGATAATGAAGTTTAAACAGGCATATGAATTTAGAAATAATACATATTTCTAAAATGTTAGCTAAACTACATTGGAAAAGCTATAAAATAATATAGAGTAGATGGTCCATAGCATATGTTTGTGAACTAATGATAATGGTTATTTATGTGTGTTTTTTAAATTTTGCATGTTGGGGAGGAAACATTTTATTTTATGAATACAAACAGAGATTTATTAAATAGTTACCTTCAAAATTCTAAAGACTAAGCAAGCAGTATCTGTCATATAGCTGCACGTCATACAATAAGATCTCATATATATATTACTGCTGCTACTTACGTTATTATTCAACAAAACTCACTAAAAACTAAAGGAAAGATAATTTACAAAGTTAAAAAAATTTTAATGGAAGTAAAAAGAAATTCTTAAAAATAAATTGGCTTTCTTTTAGCACTAATTTTTAAATAAAAACCTTTTAGTAAAAGCAATAAAGCAGAAAAGTTGCTAATTTAAAAATAGAAGAAATGACTGCTTAGCCAAATGTTTAGTTTTTTTTAATTAGGTTATACTATTTAATCATTAAGACATTATAATGGTAATATCTACACATTATACTGGTAATATCTGCTGCACTTACAAAGTGCTTTGATATAGTACACTTCGATGTTAATCAAAACAGATAACAATTTATAAATGTTTCATTACATAGAAATAATCTTATCTTACACTTATTCTATGTGCATCAAACATTACTAAGTTCTTAGTTAATGATATTACATTTACAATTTTACAGTGGTGTGAAGAACTGGTTAGTGTCAAGCATGCTCGCTATTTCAAATTTACATTTATTTTTATTTATTCTTAGTGCAAAATATGTTACAATGTAAGAAAAATGACTACATGCTTTTTATTTGCCATGTGCCTAATTTACCTCGATTTCCTTTGTCTTCTGTTACCCAATGTCCAGGGAAAAACAATTAATAATAATAAAAATAACTTCAGAATAGTTATATAATACTTCTTAGCAATAAATAACTTAAGATTTAGTGTAACTTTTTTATTTTTAAAGGGATTTAATTTACCTTTTTTGTGTGTGATGTATTTAACTTTGTAAGCATATACTTTACAATGGGATAATATCAACATTCCAGTTACCCCTGCCTGCCTACATCTATTATAAATACCATCAGACTTTATACTTTCCTCATATAACTCAATTACTCCTAAAAGTACCCCCTTTAAATGTTATATTCTTGATAAACCCACTCACCAAAAATCTGTTTTAAACCTGTAGGATTTTATCCCACTGAAAATTCCCTTAAAATCACAATGGATGTAAGTCAGAAATATTATTTCCCAAACTTCAGCCCTAAATTAGCCTACTACCAACATCCTTCTAAAATTGCAACATGTGGCTCTTATAGAAGTGGCATGGAAAAACAATACTTTGCCTTAGAGAATAAAATTAGTTGTAGAGCATACATTAATGCTTTTCTCTAAATTAAGTACATTGCTCTCATCAAACTTTTCCTTGGTGGGGGAAATATAGCACATTATTCTTTTCAAATACACAGTAGTATTTTTCCAAAGTTTGATATAATTTAACAAACATTAGTGCAATCAACTTTGGAGGCTCTACATTGGTATTTTTCCCTTCCTGTATATGCAGGGTTTCCAAATGATAGCAGCACCAACTTCATATACGTAGGGAAGAAAAAACGTCAGCACTGAAACAGTAAACTTCTTTCTCACTGCTTTTAGATTTAATAAGTAGGTGATTGAGAAAAAATGGCTGAAGATGAATAATCCATGAAACCAGTTTTAAATTACCATTCATGTTTCAATGTAAGGAAATGTTTTCATTTGTGCAAAAACTTAAGAAGGGCTCATGAATAAATGTACAATGCATTGTGATTTCATGATGTTTTGTGAAGTTTATTCATTAAAAAAAGGAAACTTATTTCCCCAACCAAACTGTCTAAATTGGGAATAATAAAACCATCTTCCCCATCTGAGATTCTTTCCCAGAGGTCTGTACACCCAACCAAAAAGAATATTAAGAATGCCCTGCTCAGAAGAGTCTGACCCAGCAGACAACTCTTCACCTTTCCTCTTCACTCCTGAGATCCTCTTTAGCAAGCATTTACTTCCAACATCAAGAGAAACCAAGAGAAGAGGAACACCGTGGGTGTGGGGAAAGATGAGGAGTCGCCCTGAGGTATCTATAGCACAGAAAATTAATGTCATATAAACTTTCTATAAGATTATGAACTTTGACATTTGAATTAGATCTACGCACTTCATAAAATTTACTTGATTATGCTGTGCGCTAACGCTACTCTGTGGACAATAAATCAGTCATTTGAAGGTCTGTATTTTGTTCCTAAGCCATTAGAAATTAGAATTCAATTAAGATATCGAACTGAAACTAGAATCCCTTTTAAAAACATATTAAACATTTACTAAAGAGTTAGCAGCAAGTAGCTTTCTCCAAACTCAATGACTTTTTTAAAAAGATTGTATGTGCTAGCAGTTCGAATGGCACCAGAAGAGTGATCTGGGGGAAGGAATTCCAAAAGAATGTTTGAAATAGGAAGACTAGAAGAAAGCCTTTAAATGTTCTCCCAGATAAAAGGCAAGATCCCTATAGAAGACCTTAGATGTTTAAAATATGGTCCAAGAATGCTTCTAATATAAAATGGACAGATTACTCTGCAGCCATGAGGGGAGATTAAACTTGATGATCTGCATAGTCACTTTTAATGCTAAAAGCAAACAAAAACCTAAACTCTGAAGTTGTGTATAAACTGTGTGTCCATTGCCACACTTAGATCCCTACGAAGTTAAAATGAGGACACCTCAGCACTCACACAAAATCTTACCCAAGACCCTCGGTCACTGCTAGATTAAGTAAATGCTCTAGAAGAGTTCCTGTGATGGATGAAATTTGGACTCAAGTCAATTCAATTCAACAAATACTTACTGATCCCCTTCTAAGGACAGAACATTGCTCTAGACTCAAGGGCTAGCAAGCTGAGTAACACAGAGGACTTGCCTTATGCTCCCCTAGAGTTTGGGGAACCTCCATGAACTCTGAGTCCAATAATAAACTAAGTGGACCTATGTGGACTGTTCAACTGCTGATATAGTCAATTATGGTCTCTATATTTCTCTGCAAATAATCTCTCCTCTCCTATGGATTAAATTAATTGAAGTTAAACACCTAGCCTAATCTCTGCCTTTGAAAATATGTACAAACCTCTACTGAAATCAGAGAGAGTTGCGTGCATGCATGAATACCAAAGGACTATTACTCTAAAAATGCAATTGTGACTTAAATGATGCTGCTGGAACTTCAAGTTGCATATTTTAACCAAAATAATTTTAACTTCATTGAGAATACCCAAAGAGAAAGACAGAGGGTTACTCTGTGAGAATTTAATGCTTTCTTGTTTCTTTCCAAGAACCTGAATTCTGAAAGCAAGAAGTGCTTCTGAATGTATATAATAAATTATATAAAATGCAAAGGAAACCATCTTGTTTGTAAGTAGAAAGCATTACTGTCAAAGAATCTTGGACACCAAATACTTAGACCGTCTTATTTGTCTTGAACTTTCTAACAGCATAAGTAAGATGAAGAATTAAAAATATGATTATTACGGATGTATAAACCAACAGTGAGAATGATGAAAATGACCATAACTTGGTCTAATACACAGGACAATAGTTGTAAGTTCTGTATTACTGGAATTATAGGAAAGTAAACAAAAGAGATGAAAACTTTTTTAAAACTGAGGTAGGCAAAGAGAAGAAAGAAAATGCATTGGGTTCAGCCCAAGAGTTGAACCTGTGAGTATTAAAGTCCAACCAGGGACTTGTTACATTCCTCAGTGTCTTCTTTCTTCCTCCCACTTGATGTGTGTGTGTCCTATAGGCTGTCAACTCTGCTCTGACCTACTAGCCACAACGAATTGCTGAGTGGGAGATAGCACTAAAACATCTGGAATTGAAACACTGTTCACATCACCTCAGGTATAGCTCAATTTAACTTTCAAAAGGATGGGGACTTCTCTGGTGGTACAGGGGTTAAGACTCCAGGCTCCCACTGCAGGGGGCATGGGTTCAATCCCTAGTCAGGGAACTAAGATCCCACAAGCCAGGCAGCGCGGCCAAAAAAAAAAGATGGTAAATCTTTGCACCAAGCACTTCCTTTCCTCCCTAGATCTCAAAGAGAGCCAAAATTATACTCTATGGACTCATAATGGATGCCAGCATTCCCAAAGGCCAAACCAAGTTTTTACTAAGAGAAGTGGATTACGATAAGCAGCAATAGTAAGGAGAAGCAGCATAGCCTAACTGTTCAGCGCGTGTGCTGTGGAGTAGGACTCCCAGGGTCGAATTCTGGTTCCAACGCTCACCAGATATGTAACTTTGAGCAATTTAACCACTCTGGGCTTTAATTTCATTATATATAAAATGGGTATAATAGTATACTTATTTAATAGAATTAATATGAGGGGTTAAATGAGATGACACATGTAAACTGCTTAGAAAAGTGCTTGACATATCATTTCTATTATGTATTATAATATAATATTGCTATGATAATAATAGCTATTGGTTAGTACTACCATTTGTTGTGGCTGTTGATATTGTCTCCCTTTGAAAATGGACTCAATTGCATAGAGTCTTTCCCAACAGCACTTGAATAAACTATTTTAACACTAGTTTTACCATTAAAATGCTGTCACCCATGATCATATTCTAATGATTCATTGCTCAAGAAAATGGAATCCTCATGTCTTGCAAACATGACTTCAATATCCCAAATTTCTTAATTTTTTGGCACCATGACTAAGACCTTAGCAGCAAGTTTCAAACTGCCAACTAGAATGTCACAGTTTCTTTGCAAATGGAATTCGGAATTTGCTTCCTACTGAAAAGTGTCTCTCACTTAGAGAGCTTTCAGAATTTGTGATAAAGGAAAGTGTTTCCCGTTGAGAACCCTGACCTCAAAGACAGAAGGAGAATTCAAGAGGACAGAATCCGGATGCCTTGGTGACTTATCTGATTATTACTGTGAAAACTGAGCTAATTATTCCACTGCCATTGGAAAAGAGAAATGTCCTATAACAAGGTCCTAAACTTAACTATGTAAGTATGAAATCTACGAATCTGATCAACAGAATCCCTTTAACATAGAACAAGGACACTAAGGGTTCTAAAGAAGAAGAGACATTCCAAAGAATAAGAACACAGAGATAGTGGCACTGAAGACTAGGAGCTGACTTGATCTAGTGAGGCTTCTTTCTACAAGGCATTCAGTCCGCCCAGGGCAAAGCCTTAGACTGCTGGGAACTCCAGTGCCACTACAGTCGTTCTGAGCTGGTGTTCTTTCCCTAATGCCTATCTTACAAAACTTTTGCTGTTATATAGCTGAAAGAAACGTGTTTCTAAAATCAGATTTGGAGTGAGGAGATCAGGATAATGGAGGAGACCAAGCCTTAGAATTTAATGGAAAGCGAAGTGTGCTCTCACCTCTTCGATGTTATTTCCCCGACAATTGAGTCTTTACCTGAAAGTCTGCCTGTTTTTCCTAATGAGAACTCTGAGGCAGATGGTTCCTCCCTGTCTCTACCTTATAGTCAAAGCAGACAGTATAAAAGGGTGGCCGTGGTTTTGTTTGTTGTCCTCCATATCGATTGTAAAGCATATTGAACACTTGAAGTGTTACATGGATTAAAAATAATTGTTATTATCATAAATTATGCTTCGAGAAATAGGAAATACTACTGATGAACTTAAAATGCTTCGTAATTCTGATTTTCTTTAAGACCATAAGTGTTTCCTGCTCTTAATTTTAAGCAAATGTAGGTTCTCCTTTTAATTCCACTCTATATTAGTGCCAAACATATAACTTTTATCACTATATAGATCTCTTGAAAAGGCGTTCAACTGAGGAAAGCAGGCAGTAGCCATTTTTATCAGTTAGGCCTCTGATCTCATCTGCTATATACACCCAGAAAGCTTGAGTCCAGACTCTTCTGGCAGAGCACTAGAAAACATAAGGCCCTTCAAGACTTTCAGTTCGATAAAAATTTAGGTCCCAATCAATTTAGTAGAACTACCTAATAATTCTTTCAAAGGACAGGATATTTTAAAGCTTACCTTAACAAGGTCTGAGAAAAGTATTTCAGGGTGTTTGCAATATCTGTTCCTGAAGGTACAGGATAAATGTTGTGGAGAACTCGGTTATGATATTCCTGTAAGTACCGGATCTTGGAAGCAACTAGATAAAAGCAAAAAAAAAAAAAAAAAAAAGAAAAAAAAAGAATCATCTTATAATATTTATTAGGCATACAGTTATTTTTTTTAATGATCAGATACAGGAAGTTAATCAGTATTTTAAGGAAAATATGTACATTTTTACTGGAATTCCATGATGGAAACAATTATAAAAGGCCTTTAATTTACTTATAATTGTATTCCACACACAAAATTAGCTATAGTTATCTGGCTTAATATCCTAGTCACAAATTAGCCGTTACTTTTTATCACTAAGAAAGGCAGTACTCCAAATCATCCTATAATCACCCCCAAGTTAACTTATTATTAGCAAAATAATAATAGATATATATCTCTGCCACCAGAGAATTATATTTAATAGTGCTTAACTAAAACTGGAGAAAACTCAAAAGGTCTTTCAACAACACTAAAACTCCTGAGATATAGGGAATCCGTTGCATAATAGCAACAATCAAAACCAGATTTTTAACGCAATAAGGGATCATAAAGTGTGTTTAGTGAATGTTTGAACTGTGAGAATTGTTAAAGTAGATTAACTTGGTGAGTGTTAAGTAAGAATGCAATGACTGTGTGGTAACAAATTACAAAAAATGAATGTCACATTTTTCTTCCAAGTAATTTCATAAATTAGGAGACTTCCTAATAGCTTTCTGAGCTTGGCTGCCCAGATCTTCTCAAGATTCAGGAGGGACTAAATAGGCTTATTTACCCTCCTAGACCTACCTGGAGTCACCAGCATTGTCCATATTCCTGACCTGACCTTTGACCTGGCAGCAGTGAATGGCCCAGTTCTAGTCATTCCTCTTTGCAAATCCCAAGGGGCCATGATGATCAACGTCTCTCAGGTCTCCTCTTCCACAGAGCTCTCAACACTGTCCATTTGTCCTTTCAATCTTTAAGGCTACCAAAGGAGCCTTTTTAGGTGGTATGGCTCACTGTTAGCAGTTAACAGAAGACATATCAAGTCCTGGAGAAGCACGGCCTTGCTGTTCCCAACAGCCCATGGAAACAAGCTCCTGGATACACTCTAACTGAAATGCTGGCTTAAGCAACTTGAAGAAAGTCAAAATGCTTTTGATAGGCATGGGATGTAGAATCACAGAATGATGAGACAGCAGAACTAGAAGGACCTTAGTTAGAGACCTTTGCCCATAACCATTTCATTTTAAAGGTGGGGAAAATGAGGCACATAGGTAGTCAACGGCCAAGCTAGACTAGAACTTATGAACCCTGACTCCCATCCAGTGCTCTTTCCACTATGATATACTCTAGAACACCATCTGAAATGAAGTCAGTATGCAGACAGATAGTGGGTGTTCACTGCATGACATCAAAGCAGTTTTCAGCTGTTATTAGGTTAATTATAGATTCTAAATCTCAAGTATACCATTTATCAGATTTGCCTTTTTTCCCTCCTACTATCTGCACTGTTTCCATAATATGGTTAGCATTTTCCCACACAAATAAGTCTACATTGTAGATAATAACTATATAACTTGAGTTTATATAGCACATCACCTCTGAAGAAAGCAACAAGTTTAAATCCATTGTCTCAATTAACCCCAATAAGTGTTTGGTTGTAAATAATTTTTTTCCTGAGATGATAAAAATTTAGGTAAAAGTAGATGATAGTTGAAAATGTTTCAGTTACATAATCTACAAAAATCCATTTTCTTCTCCATGTTTTTGATCAGCCATTCATCATCTTTTTTAAAATTACATTACAGGGAACCCCTATATTAATACATAGTTCTGAGATCCAAGAATTTGAGATATGTGCTAGGCCAGCATACACTTTCTGCATACCCGCCATCACAATAATGCTTTGTTACTGTGACTTTTCTCAAGCTTTAACATTCAGCAGGTTTCTGTCGAGTATTTCAGGAATACCATTAATCATTCTACCACCTTAAAAAGGTGTTGATAGTGTAGGTTTTGGACAATAAGCTCAAATGAGGAGAAAAGTCATAGATCCCCCAACTCAATGCTTGCTCGTCATTCAAGAACTACAAAACTGTCACTACACAAAGACAGTGAGCATTCGAAAACGTGAAATGAACAAATGTGCTTTTTACAGTTCCTTTCATTAAAACACAGCAAAGACTCCTTTCAATGGGTATCCAAACATGCAAGGGAAAGCACAGAGTCACTCCCTTCTTTGAGATCTTTTAACATTTTACAAATGTTACAATGTATTGCCTTTGTTTACTTACCTGTTTATTTTTCTTTACCAGGTTGTAAATTTCTTGAAGGCAAAAACTATACCTTATTCATGTCTCTATCCCAAGCCTAACACACTGCCTGGCACTTAATAGCAGGCACTCAATACATTTGCAGGATAAATGAACACATGAATTATTAATTTAATAATAGCACTATCACTTCGCGGTTTTTTGCATATATACTTGTCTCCCACACTAGATTGTGGACTCTTTTTATCCCTAGTGCCAGACATCTAGTAGGTGTTCAATAAATAATTGATGAGTGAAGATGGGGAAAAAAGGAAGAAAGAAAGGGGGAGAGAAAGAAGAACAAAAATAGTGGTGAGTAATCATTAAAAACAATTTTTTTTTATAGAACCGGTTGGAAAAATGTTCAAGCTAATTTGTTCATTGGTGAATGCAACAAAATCCTAGCAGTCACTGATTTATTTAACTTTCCTGTTTTCAACTATTTAAGAACAGCCAGAAAGGTCCCTGACATACAGTAATTTGTAATTGTGCTGAGGATGTGAATGAAATTCATTTACATTTCAACTTTGCATACAAGAGATGGTTGTTTGAGCACACAGCAACCTCATGGCAGCAGAGGGTTCATATGTAATAATTTACTCCACCCATACGCCTAAATATTGCTGCAGAAACTCAGATAATTGGGTTGACTGGATGTAAACAAATCGTCTCCAATCTCACCTGACCCTAAAGTTACATTTCTCTACTAAGCTCCTTCTTCTACCCTCTTCAATCACTGTTTCATCCTTCTCCACACTTTTCAAGACTACCCCTACGGCCAGTTTTTTTTCCTTATACTTTAAGAAAACAGAAGCCATCTGCTATAGACTGAATTTTGTCCCCCAAAATTCGTATGTTGAAGTCCTAATCTCAAAATGTGACTGTATTTGGAGATCAGGCCTTTAAAGAGGCGATTAAGTTAAAATGAGGCCCTTAGAATGGGCCCTCATCCAGGCTGACTGGTGTCTTTAAAACAAGAGGAGATTACAGCCCAGGAGAGACACCAGAGATGTATGTGCACAGAGAAAGGGCCATATGAGGACACAGTAAAAAGTCAGCCATCTGCAAGTCAAGGAGACAGTCCTCAGGAGAAATCAAATCTGCCGACACCTTGGTCTTGGACTTCTGGCCTCCAGGACAGCAAGAAAATTAATTTCTGTTGTATATGCCATCCTGTCTGTGATACTTTGTTATGGCAGCCCTGGCAAACTGACTAAAATACCACACTAGAGGAAGTCCTCTAAGAGTATAAGTAAAAGCTAAGAGTCTGAGCTCTGAAATCAAACAGCTCTGGACTAAGAATTTGGTTCTCTCTCTACTCAACCCCAGTTTCCTCAACTGTAAAATGGGTATAATCATACCAACTTCATGGGGCTATTGCGAATAATAACTCACTTACTGTGCTAATAACTTAGCATATACCTAGTACATATTCAAAATACAGTAAATATCAAACATCAGTCCCACCACGAGTGCCCTCCATCCATCAGTTGTCTCTCCTACATCATTAATTTCTCCCTCCCTACGAAATTATTTCCATAACCATTCAAATAAACTCTAGAATCTCCCTTGTCAAAGGGAAACAAAAAACTTTCCCTCGACTTGACAATCCTTTCCAGCTATTGGCCTCTCTTCAGAGCCAAGATAATAAAGAGTTGTGTACACACTCTCATCTCTCCATCATTTCTATTCTTACTTCTACTCACTCTGCAGCCTGGCTTCTACTTGCACCACTGCTCAGAATCTGCTTTTTCCACCATCGTCTAGAGTCTCTATGTTGCCAAATCCAATGGGCACTTCCCAGTCATCATTTTACTAGACCTTTCAGCACATTCCATCCCTCCAATCCCTCCTTCCTTGAAACTCTCTCGTTGGTTTCCCTGACAACCACATTCTTTTAATCTTCCTCCTACCTCCCTAGTGTATCCCTCTCAACACACTTTGCCACCTCCCTTATTACTTAAAGTTTAAATGTTGGAATTCCTCAGGACTCAGATTCTCTGCTCCTCTCTCAATACTCTCTCCACAGTTCCATCCATCCAAAGGGCTTGAAGCACCATCTGTACCAACTACTCTTGAATGTATATCTCGGGACTTCCCTGGTGGTCCAGCGGTTAAGAATCCTCCTTCCAATGCAGGGGATGCGAATTCGATCCCTGGTCGGGGAAATAAGATCCCACATGCCGCGGGGCAACTAAGTCCGCGTGCCACAACTACTGAGCCCATGCGCTCTGGAGCCCGCATGCCGCAATGAAGAGCCCACTTGCAGCAACAAAGGACCCCGCATGCCGCAACACAGATCCCGCGTGCCGCAACTAAGACCTGACGCAGCCAAATTAATTAATTAATTAAAAAGAAAACTACGCTGAAAAGAAAACTGTATATCTCCATCCCAGATGGGGATGGGTCGCTCTTCTGAGTAACAGACCTTATCTATTCAATTTCTCTTACAGATATTATGCAGCAAACATGTCCAACACTAAACTCTTATCTCTTTCCTCACCACCATCCATGTAATCCACCAAGTCACCCCAGCAAAATGTCCTCGACAGCTCCTATTCCCTCTCCCCCACTCCTTAATCCAATCTGTCACTAAGTCCTGTCAGTGCTACCACCAAAATACACCTCCAACTGTCTTCTGTTCTTTATCTTCACTGTCGTCACTGGGCACCGTCATCTCCCCATCAATTCTAAAAGCCTCCTTACTCACCTTTCTGCTTATTTCTCGCCTCTCTCCAGTTCTTTCTCCTCAGAGAAAACAAAGAGATATTTTTTAAATATAAACTGTTTCATGCAAATCCCTCAGTGGCTATCCATTGCCCTCAGAATAAAATCCAAAATCCTTAACCAGGTCCCTGCCTATCTTCCAACCCGTCATACCACAAAGGCCAGACACATTGGCTCTTGCCCCAGTTTTTTTGAACACACAAAGCTATTTTTTGCCTGAAAATCTTTATACGTGCTTGTCCCTCTTCCTACTATGCTTTTCATTCCATATTTTGTCTGTCTAACCCCTTCTCATGCATCAAGGCTGACTTTTTTTTTTTTTCCCATACGCGGGCCTCTCACTGCTGTGGCCTCTCCCGTTGCGGAGCACAGGCGCCCGGACGCGCAGGCTCAGCGGCCATGGCTCACGGGCCCAGCCGCTCCGTGGCACACGGGATCCTCCTGGACCCGGGCACGAACCCGTCTCCCCTGCATCGGCAGGCGGACTCTCAACCACTGCGCCACCAGGGAAGCCCAAGGCTGACTTTAAATGTCACTTCCCCATGGAAGTCTTATGTCTAAATTGATTCCCTCTCCTCCACCCTCATTTTCCTCTCTCACAACACCCTATTCTTTTTTTCACAGTAGTTAGCACAATTCTTAGTTATATACTTATTTGGGTGATTGTTGACTATCTCTCCCAAGCGGACAGTAGGCTCCAAGAACTATGTCCCCTGTTCACCACTGTATATGCCCAGTGACTAGTGACTAGTGGGTGCTGAATTTGCTGGATCCTAGTAAGAATGAAAGGAAGAGCAGGAGGGAGGTAGAAAGTGGCTTTCTGCAGTGGTTAAATGGGTTACACTTTGCTTCTTTATGAAAATAGCCAAGGAAGCCAAAGGTTAAAGCTGTGATGAAAATGAAGAAAACATGAAAGGGGGGTCTAAGAAAGTGATGGTTTTTATCCAGGCAAACACAAGTCTAATCTCTGCTCTCTGCTTCTTCATTGCTCATCCTATCCCTACCATCTTGGAAACTGCTACATCTTGAGAGAAAGAGCCACGGAAACAAAATTCAGTCATTCATTTTAGGCATAGATAGAAAACTACAAAAATACTTTAACAAAAATAAACTAATAACTTGTTTTTCTTTAAATCTTAAGCATTTTCCTACGTCTCTAAATATTTTAATTAGGAATCCATTCCTATTTTAAAATTTTTAATTATCTATGCTTATTACCATAAAAGTAAAAAATTCGGGTAAGAAGATAAAAATAACCTGAAGGCCCACTATTCTGAGACAACCACAGATAACATTTTTGGTATATTATCCTTCCTGAAAATTTTCTCTTCATAAATATACATCTACAAAAATGGAGTTATACTGTATACAGATTTAGAATCTGCTTTCCTCACTTTCTATATCTGAAATATATTTCTACATCATCATTTCAATAACTTTATAATTGTGAATCATAATTTATTTACCAATCATCTATTTGTGAACTTTTGGGTTATTTTTACTATTCTATTCAATGCTGCAAAGAATATACTCTTAAATATGTGCACACATCTTTATTCCTTAGAATAAATTTTTAATTGTGTAATTGCTGAGTCAAACAGGAAAAATACTCATTTTAAAGCTTTCGGTAAGAACCGAGACATTACCCTTCAGAAAGACAGTATCTCTTTACATACCAATAGTATATGTATAACTAATAATGAATAATAATGTTTATCGAATGTCCACTATTTATCAGGCACTCTATATACATTATTTCTTAATATACATTATTTTTAATCCTCACAATAACTTTTCAAAGTGGTTATTATCATCTCCACTTAAGCTGAATAAACCAAAGCTCAGAAAGAGTAAATGACTTGCCCAAAGGCACCAAGCTGGGAAGTAGTAGAACTGACAGTTTAACGGGTTACAAGCCAGGCTTCTCCACCAGGTCACATGGTTCCTTAATGATTCTTAATAGTTTAATAATATTTAATTATTAAATATGATATAGCATGAAATACTGACATTTCTCCTATTCTATTGTTCGACATTTAGGTTGTTTCCAATATTTCATTAAGTAACACTAGAGTGAACAGACGAAATATTAGACTAAATCTGTTTATTTTTTTAGGAAATACAAAATGAAACTTGCTTACTTCACCGGTCCCACACTTTTCTGCCTGAAAAGCCAAATCCCTTTAGTCCCTGAAGACCCACCTTAAGAGTCACACCATTCAAGAAACCTTCTAACTGACGCTTATCACTGCCTCCCTTTCGGAAAACTTAAAGCACTCGTTATCTGCCTCAAAAATTTTGCCACTTAATTATATAAATTTTTCACTGGTAATAAACTGTTCTGGACGGTTCTAAATGAGTTTCATGTTTGCAAATCTAGTCTCCCTAACAACACTTTAAGATCTTTGAGGACAGAACTCATATATCATTTGTAATGCCCTTAGATCTTGTCACAATGCTGGGCACATAACAGATGGTCACGTTAACACAGGGGTTGAAAGGAATTAAAAGTTTAAACGTCAGCTATCTTACATCTTAACGTCCTCTAGATAAATTCTTTAACATTCTAGTATCATTTACACAAATAAGTAATTTCCAGATAAAATTTGTTTCTACAACATGTAATTAACCCAGAACTCTTTTCCTGATTTATTTTCCCCTCATCTCTCACTCAAAAGAACTCCAAATAATCATTTCACTTTATATAGTCCAAACATTTTTATAGGTTCTTCATTATTTTTTGCAGTATTTACTCTTTTGTTTTTTCTTAGAATAGGCCACTTATTGTACTTTTCCTGACTTGGACCCTAAACATGCTGGGTAAATGTTGTGGAGCCATCACAACGTCTTGCAGAGAACTCTGGGAAGCAGTGAGTTTCCACCTACAGCTATGTGTGAGCCTCAGGGGTTCTTGTTTGCTTGTCTGCTTGTTTGTTTGCTTGTTTTGTTCTGTTCCTTTTTTGCCAAGTGAGAAATTAAAATAATACTTCCTCCACATTCTTTGCAAAAGTTGATTATTAACGTTGTAGATTTGGAAGCATATATCTTAAATCCATCTTATTTTTTATTGGTTTCCTCTTCCACTCCATAAAGTCTAAGACTTTATGGATTTGCTGTGATTGCGTCCTTTTAAACTATTCATCTTCTTTTCAGTTTAACCTTTCATTGAGAAATGACAGACATAAACACAGAGTATTTGGACATACTTCACAAATTTGGATTGCTATAAATATTCACTTCAGTGGTTAAAGTAAGAATTATGCCTGGTTCCTTTTTCACTTCTTTTTTTATTAATTTATTTTTGGCTGCTTTGGGTCTTCATTGCTGTGCACGGGCTTTCTCTAGTTGCGGCAAGCAGGGGCTACTCTTCGTTGCGCTGCGCGGGCTTCTCATTGCAGTGGCTCCTCTTGTTGCGGAGCACGGGCTCTAGGCGTGCGGGCTTCAGTAGTTGTGGCACGTGGGCTCAGTAGTTGTGGCTCACGGGTTCTAGAGTGCAGGCTCAGTAGTTGTGGTGCACGGGCTTAGTTGCTCCACGGCAAGTGGGATCTTCCTGGACAAGGGCTCAAACCCGTAACCCCTGCATTGGCAGGCAGATTCTTAACCACTGTGCCGCCAGGGAAGTCCCTCATTTCTTCTCTTGATTAGAGCATCAGACGCCTTAATCACCCTACATATCTGTCCTAACTTACTATTTTTGTGTCTCTCAAAGTGTTTGTTGTGTCCAATAGATTCTACTCCTTGGACCAATTGGTTCTATCTAGAAATAGTCTCTAAAATCTATTCTCTTCTCCATCTACATCTACATCACCTTAATTCAAGCCTGCATATCTCTTTCCTAGATTACTGCTGTCACATCCAGACTGATCCCCTTCTGATCCTTTTCTTACATGACATCCGGAGTAATCTTTCCAAAATGCAAGTCTTCCTCCTTTCCTGCTGGTTGAAATCCAGATAATTAACTCAGCATATAGAGTCCAGCATGAATGGATCCCTGCTCATCTGTCAAGCTTCATCTTCCGTCTTTTCACTAAGTACCACACTTCAGCCATAATGACTTGCAAAAACCCCCGACACGACGCTCTCACCCTTCCATGGTTTTGCACACACTATTCTCTCTATAGGAATACAACCCATACTTCTCTGCCTGGCCACCTCCTAAGAATTCTTCATATCTCAGCTATAACCACTTCCACCATAGACAACTAACCCTCCCTACCACAAGCTGCATTAAATGGTCTCATTGGCACTCTCACAGCACACAGGGCTTCGCTCTATCATAGCCCTTATTGCCACATGCTATCGATATAATTATTAACTAACGGCCTCCTCCACTGCTCTGAGCCTCAATTTCCTAACCTATAAAACAGGGATGATGATATCTCTCTCGCAGCGTTGCTAAAGGATTTAAAATATTACATACATAAACTGTTTAGCACAATGACTGGCACATAGTGGATAATAAATTGCTACTAAGATTAGCAGTTACATGTGAGATCCTTCTGCTTCCCCCTTTCCAGTCCAATACTCTGGTCCCTCGAAATGGAATGACTGTAGAGTAAGGAAAACACAGCAGTGATCTTTCATCAACAAAATCAAGCATAACCCCCTACACACACACACACACACACACACACACACACAATATAAATACTGCGTTTGGTACTAAAACCCAGTTCTATATTCAGAAACTCATCTTTTTTAAAGAATAAGTACAGCTAATAATAAAGATGTTCAGAAATGGAGATGTGGGGAGAACAATGCAGCAACGCATGGCTTGGGAGTTCTAACGAGGAGCCAGAGTTCTTTGCAAATCCTTGACCAAAGAATGATCCTCCTTCTTTGAGGAAGGTCACCCTCTTGAACTGAAACCTCCTAAAAGTAACAAATGAAGGGAGACGGGAAAGGATACACGTATTTAGAGAGCCACACAGCGAAATCTCCCCTCAAAAGCAAAAAGATGTCACATGTCACAAATCTCATTGTCAATTCTTCCAAATATTCTTATACTTACATGTATAACCTTCAGTGAGTTTTACTTCCAGGAGACAAACTTTATATGGCACTTTCAGCAGACAGGAGAGGTCAGCGAACACTCCCATTCTTGGGCAAGTGACTCCAACACCACCATCATCATCGTCATCATCATCATCACCATCAATCACATTTGTATAGCCATTTACATTTTTCCAAGCATTTCCACATACGTTATTTGTTACATTTTTTGAACAGTTAACTTGTGAAAAACAACACGTCAGGAGTTCTAAGACATTTTTGACATTGAGCAAAAGTTAAGCATCAAAGGTGAAGGGAAAGATACTAGTGTTCTTATTCATTCATCAGATATTGTTGATTGAACACTATGTGCTAGGCACCTTGAGGCATGGGTAAATCAACAATAAAAAAAGACATAATCCTCATCCTCTGAGTCACAATCACAATAATAATTCTAAATTCTGAGTGTTTACTTTGTGCCAGTGAACATAAAAATAATAGTTCTTTTTTAATAATAATAATTATTATTATTATTGCCATATTACCAATGAAAAAACCAAGGCTTAGAGAGGTTAAGTAATTTGCCAAAGGTCACACAGGAGGTAAATGATAGAGCACTTACATGTCACCTATAAAGAGAAACAATTGAACAAACTGTGGCCCACCATACATTTTTTAGCATATTTTTAAAAACACATAGATACATAAAATCGTCCAATGCTTTCACGGATGAATTAGTGAGACCTGACCGCTTGCCAACTGGAAAACCTCTTAACATGGAAAAACCTCATTTGTCAGAAATGGGGCACTGGAAATAAAGAAAGGGGGAAAAACAATTTATTCAAGTGAAAACTGAAGATTCCTGTTTGGTTCCTATTGCACTGTTGGTCCTGAGAGCTTGTGCTAGGAACTGTGAAAGTCAGATTCATTTCATATTGTGATGGAGAAAGTGATAAAGGCAGTGAATCTTCTTCAAGTTGAGTGTTTGTTGGATATTAGTAATATTTGAAATGGAATATGAATCTCTACTTTATTTTAATACAATCAGGTTAGGTTATACAAGTTTGTTTTTAGAAGTTTACTGGATAGCTTCCTCAGATAAAGATTTTGAAATTGAAGAATCTAAGAGGCCAAAATTTAAGTACCTCACATCCCATCTGAAGAGTTACTCACAAGCTTGTACTTTCTTTCTGATGTGACGAGACCTCTGAATACTGTACTTGAAACTGCAAGGATGGGGGGAACAAGAGTATTACTGATTTGTTCAAGGAAGTATAAATCTAGACATACGGCTTTAGCAGAAGAAAACTAGAGAATATTTTAACTCTCATTGCTAAACTGTACTGAGCTGTCTATAAGCATAGATTTTTGAGGAACTGAGGAGATATTTGGTAGAAATTTCAGAGATATGCCAAGGTTGATGAGTATGAATCATTCTTTAAGTTTCTACATCTAAGTGCAATACCCAAGACATATCTGAATTATCAACCATCTATCCAATCAGTGTGGTTCCACCTCAAAAGAAAATGATTGTACCGAAAATAAATTATACTCCTTAAGAATATGCAGATATCGTGCAACTGCCTAAATAAGAACCTGACTTACAGACAGCGCTGTCCTGAAACTTAAGTGTCTGGTTACACGGACAAACTCAAAAATATCTGGGATCCTGTTTTCCTGATAAAGTACACTCTCTTCCATGACAGCGCTACAGTCCAAATTGAGATTCATGATCAACCTGCAGTTAAAATTCAGATGTGCTGTGACTCAGAACATACTACACAATACTTAAAAACAATTCAGTCCATCACACAACAACATTTTCTCTAACCTGATCAAAACTGAACACCAGTGAAATATAAAATGATAACTCTTTAGAGACTCTTTTTTTAAGACTCTTAAAAATATAACGTCTCCTTAGTATTTACCATGTGCAAGGCAAAGCTCTAAGCACTTTACCCTTTTAACCCTTGTAAGCCTCACAACAATCCAATGAGGTAGGAGCTATTTTATTCCCCTGCCCTTCTTTTTGTACATATGAAAAAACTGAAGGCATTGTTATCAAGTTTAAAAATTCAGGCCTACATGTAATTTGTACTTTCACTCATTCAGCAAATATTTACTGAAGGTCAACTATGTGCCAAACACTAGGGATATAACAATGCATGAGAGAGCTGCAGCCCTTGATCTCATGTTGCTTATGATAAAGTGTGAAAGATGAATGGAAAGGGCAAAATAAAATTGCTTTAAAGGTCTATAAAGATATGGGAACTAAAACAGAGAATAAAGCAAAGGATAAGGAATGCCTCCTTTACATAGGGTGGTTTGGAAAAGCCTCTCAGAAGAGATTATATTTAAGTTAAGACATAAAAAATGAGAAGACAACAGCCATGAAAAAGTGGGAGAAAGTTTCTAGGTTAAGACCACAAAAGTGAACACAAGCATCTAAATCACGCGTACTTGAAATGCTACCAAACTACAGTAAAAGATTTTTTTTAAGACAAGAAGAAAGGGACAATAAGCAAGAAGACACACAACAACATAATTCTGGAAGCTTGAAAACCAATAGACAAGTAGCCATTGACTTGGCAGATCAAACAAAGTCAAATCCCAGGCCAGCAGTGAGGAAAGCTGAGAAACAACGATGTGCATCTCAGAATTCTCAAAAGGCATGGAATTGGCAGCACTGTTAGCTCTGGAACTGCAGGGGTGGGAGGCTTGGGGGTACGAATAGGAACTTTTAAAAAGAGGGATTGTTTGAAAGCTGTTTAAGAAGCAATTGGGGGACTTCCCTGGTGGCGCAGTGGTTAAGAATCCACCTGCCAATGCAGGGGACACGGGTTAGAGCTCTGGTCCAGGAAGATCCCACATGCTGCGGAGCAACAAAGCCCGTGCACCACAACTACTGAGCCTGCGCTCTAGAGCCCGCGAGCCACAACTACTGAGCCCATGTGCCTAGAGCCCGTGCTCCGCAACAAGAGAAGCCACCGAAATGAAGAGTAGCCCCCGTTCGCCACAACCAGAGGAAGACTGCATGCAGCAACGAAGACCCAACGCAGCCAAAAATAAATAAATAAATATTTTTTAAAAGAAACAATTGGATCCCTAAATTCTCTCCCTACCTCACATCCCTGAGGGAGCACCTCTCCCCAACTCAGCAGAGCTGAAGTTTATTGTCTAAAGAGAATGTACACCAGAGGGTCTCTGGGATGGAAGAAACTAAACACAATTGAAGACCAAGGTAACCTACTTAAACACAAGGAACTGGTGGTTATATGAAGTGTGAATACTGAATAGAGAGTAAGTCAAACTCTGCCCCCTCCCCACACACACACCTAGCAGCCAGACCCTTACTCTTCAAGCTGTAGATTAGAAGTCTCTTTTTTTCTCCTTCCTTCTGTGAATCTGACCAGTCAAAGAGGAAAGACCTAAAGACAGACGGTGACATCAGGGGTTCCCCCAGTAAATGGCCCACCGACATGCTCAGGCCAGCTCCTTAGTCCCAACCCGTAATCATGAGTGGATAGCAAAGGACGTACAGCCCTCTAAAAAAAAGCCTCTAGCATGGAAGACAAACGGAAGGAACAAAACATCAACTTGGAGAAAAAGAATCTATGTAAGAGAAGGAAACCTTTTAAAAAAAACTGTCATTAATATCAGAAATATAAGACTCTATCCACAAATGATAAAAAAGCAATATACAGAGAACAAAACAAAACAGAAAACAGTTCTTAGAAATTAAAAACATGATCCCAGAAATAATCAATACTCAATAGAAGGGCTAGAAGATGCAGTTGAGGAAATTTCCCAAAGTACAGCAAAAAGAGAGACAAAATAAGAAATGATCAATCCTAGAGCTCTAACATGAGAATAAAAGGAGCTTCAGGAGAAAAAGCAATAGCAAAACCAAAAGGGTTAAAAAATTAACATGGGAATTCCCTGGAGGTCCAGTGGTTAGGACTCCGTGCTTCCACTGCAGGAGGCCCGAGTTCAATCCCTTTTTGGGGAACTAGGATCCCACAAGCCACGCGGCACAGCAGAAAAAAAAATTAACAAAATTATTTTTTTTTAATTTAGAAAATGGCAGATTAAAAAGGTCCACCAAAATGAATAAAAATAGACATATAACAAAGCGCATCCTTATGAAATGTCAGAAACTGGTGACAAAAAAATTCAACGTGCTTCTAGAGGTTTTTTTTTAAAGCAACATCACTTAGGAAAGATCAGGAATTTTGGACTTCTCAAAAGCAACACTGGAAGCAAGGCAATAATGAAACAATGCCTTTAAAACCCTGGGAGAAAAATGATCCTCAAAGTAGAATTCTATATTCAGGCAAACTATAAATCAAGAATAAAGACATGTTTATACATTACTGGTTTCAAAAAATTTATTTCCCATGCATTCTTTCTCCTGGGAAAGACCCAACTGTGCATCAGGCATAGACAGCAACTGGACAAGATCAGAGCACTGTGGTCCAAGACAGAGTGTTGAAAGCTGTCATCACAAAGAGCCCCATACCTATATACAGGGTTGTTTTGTTGTTGTTTTTCTTGTTTTTTTTAATTTATTTATTTAGTTAGTTATTTTTGGCTGTGTTGGGTCTTTGTTGCTGCACGCGGGTTTTCTTTTTTCTAGTTGCGGCGAGCGGGGGCTACTCTTCCTTGCAGTGAGCAGGCCTCTCATTGCGGTGGCTTCTCTTGTTACAGAGCACGGGCTCTAGGCGCGGGCTTCATTAGTTGTGGCACGTGGGCTCAGTAGCTGTGGCTCACGGGCTCTAGAGCACAGGCTCAGTAGCTGTGGCGCAAGGGCTACGTTGCTCTGTGGCATGTGGGATCTTCCCGGACCAGGGCTCAAACCCGTGTCCCCTGCATTGGCAGGCAAATTCTTAACCACTGTGCCACCAGGGAAGCCCTATATACAGGGTTTTTAACCCAAGGCGGAAGGCCTGGGTGAATGTGCCCCAGACTCTTATTTGTTCTCGAGCCAGCAAAGCACCTACTCTCTTGCACAGTCTCCTGGAACAGCTAAGAACACTCATTTTACTCCCAAAGAAGTGTTCCTTGACCTACTTCTAAGGGCTGGGGGTAGGTCATGTTGAGCTTAAGCAGAAAATACAGAGTAACCCACTCCCCAACCATATTTTTGCCAGAGGTCCAGTACCTGGCTCACACTTCTGCATCTGGCAAAAGCCCCAGCTGTCTTGTTTTTCTGGACTCACTCCTGACCTTGCTCAGTGATGTCCCTGGAAGGGACTCTCATGAATACTGAATTCGGACTGTTTTCCAGAGACTCTATTTAGTTTCTCTTGATGTTATGAAAGAGGACATAAAATTATATATACAGATTCAAAAATAATATTAAATGCATACTCATGTACCCACCACCCAGATTAAAATATGGAACATTTCCTGTATCTTATGCGTATCTATCTCTAATTTCATCCCTCTCACTCACCATAAAGGTAAATACTTTTCTAAATTTTCTGAATCATTTCTTTGCTTTTCTTTATAGTTTCATCCCCGGAGCATGTATATAGTGCATATAAACATTATACTATTTCATTTCAGAAAACTGAAGAGCAAGCCTAAGCCTAGTGGTATAAGGAAAGCTCAATATTGCCATTGATTAGGAGGCTCCCATATTTACAAGTTTTGGTCATCTCCTCTTAATGGCAACAGGAAAAAAGAAAGGACTAAAGGGACTGCTGTGACTTCATCTTGATACAGACGTAGAGAGTGGGTGAGGAGTCACAAGCCTGGTTCTAAAGGCAACAGCCATTTATCCAAGAAATGGATCTTAAATACCAGAGAATAGGGATTTTAAAAGAGTCATGTTAAATACCCTAAAGGAGGAGGATTCCAGGAAGAGGGCAATGGCAGCAGCATAGGTTACGAAGCAACCCAAGCCCCTCCAATAAAAACGGAAAGGTCAATGAGGGTGACAAACCCAAAGACTGGCTGACAAAACTATCTACAACAAAACTAGGTGACAAGGTAGCCCCATGAACCAATTACAAGTGGATAGGGACAAACTTCTGTTAGCTACACTTCCATGCAACATCAGTATCCATGTTGGAAGATACATAGGGAAGACACATAAAGGCCTCTGATGGTCCTCCGGTCAAAAGAACTCTCAAATCATCCACAGGTACTCACTGGAAACTGTGGTGTCCCAATCTGAAAATAGAAATCAAAGCAACGAGGGAGTTCTTCAGATGATAAGATCTGATAATGATGGAACAGACTCTCAACTCTAACAAGTAACAAGCCAAGCCTAACCTCGAGATAAAGCTCTGTGTTCAGAAGAAACTGCAGGGAAGAGAATCCCAATCCCAAGAGAGAACAGTGTAAGGATATTAGACGCAAAGAAAGTCCAAATTAAAATGGGAAAGAAAACCAAAGAAAGCAGGTCTCAGAAAGTACACGAGTATATTGTTTTATCACTCTGCCCAAAAAATAAAAAATGAAAGAGGAGCCCTAAAGTTATCCTGAACCACCCCCTCTGTCTTTAAAAATTGTAGAAAAGCCTATTTCACTTTAAAAATGAGCAATGGAAAATCCCATATGAATTTATCATAAGAGAAAGAGAATAAGAAGCAGAGGCACGCGCACTAAGCAGATGAAAACTGTAACCCAATACTTCAAAGCAAAAGCTAAAAGAAATTAAGAAAATGATTGAAACTGTGTTGTTAACACACTGAAATTAGGTGACTAAAGAAGAGATTGTGACAATCAACGTGAAAGAACTCTAGAGAGAATTAGAAATAAAAGAAAAAAATATTTTTTAAATGAAGACTAAACCAGTAGAAACACAGGAGTAAATAAACGCAATGGATGATGCTTAAGAAAGATAAAGCATGGAAAGGAGGAACTCTTTAAAATTAAAAAGAAGGGCTTCCCTGGTGGCGCAGTGGTTAAGAATCTGCCTGCCAATGCAGGGGACACATGGTCTGGGAAGTTCCCACATGCCGTGGAGTAACTAAGCCAGTGTGCCACAACTACTGAGCCTGTGTTCTAGAGTCCGTGAGCCACAACTGCTGAAGCTCGCACGCCTAGAGCCCGTGCTCCGCAACAAAAGAAGCCCCCACTCGCCGCAACTAGAGAAAGCCTGTGTGCAGCAACAAAGACCCAATGCAACCAATAAATAAATAAAAGAATCTGCCTGCCAATGCAAGGGTCATGGGTTTGAGCCCTGGTCCGGGAAGATCCCACATGCTGCAGAGCAACTAAGCCCATGCACCACAACTACTGAGCCTGCGCTCTAGAGCCCAGGAGCCACAACTACTGGGCCCACGTGCCACAACTACTGAAGCCCACGCGCCTAGAGCCGGTGCTCCGCAACAAGAGAAGCCACCGCAATGAGAAGCCCGCGCACCGCAACAAAGAGTAGCCCCTGCTTGCTGCAACTAGAGAAAGCCTGCGCACAGCAACGAAGACCCAACACAGCCAAATAAATAAATTTATAAAAAAAAAAAGAAAAGAAAAGAAATGAAGAGGCTCTAGGTTATGATAAAATAAACCTCTACCTACAATCCCTCTTCCTCTCACAGAAAACAACTAAGAAGCTTGTACATAATGAAAAAGCAACCCCCTGAAGGTACAGGAGAATGAACAGAAGCGGATAGACTCTGATAGGGAAATTCCAGCTACCAAGGAGGAGGGAAGACAGGCAACTATACCAGCAAGCTCCTGTCTCCATGGGCCTGGAGCTAAGTGCAGCCCACGCAGTGTGCACAGTGGTGAGAGCAGACATAGAAAAACCCACAAGCTTTTTGGCCTGGGGAAACAGAAAAGGAAAACTGGCAAACTGTGAATGTTGAAGAGAGTAGGGGAATCTACCTCCCTGACTGACCCCTGAACCACACGAGTACAAAACAGACTCTAAGCAGCCCAGCAAAAGGCAAAAGATTTGAGCAGAGTAAGGATTTACTGCATAAGCAACAGAGTTTTACGGTTCAAGTCCAGCCAAGAAAATGATCCATTAAAACAAAGGAAACACTATTTGCCAGTGGGAAATAACAGAATCCAAAGTTTTCACAACTTTACATTCATAATGTCCAGGACACAATCGAAAATTAGCCAACATATGAAGAAGAAAGAAAATAAAACACATTCTCAGAAGAAAAGAAAATCAAACTAGTTTGATCACTAAATGAAACAGAGGTTGGAATAACAGACAAGGTATAAGCGACTACTATAATATCCTCAATGAAGTAAAACAAAACATGCTTTCAATGCTTGAAACTCTCATTAGAGAAATGAGAAGTCCCAGCAGAAAAATAAAAATAATAAAAGAAGAACGAGATGAAAATTCTAGAACTGAACAACATAATTTCTGAAATAAAAACGTGACTTGATAGACTTAACAGCCAAATGGACATGACAGAAGGAAGAGTACATGAACTTGAAAACAGAGCAATAGAAAGCAACCAAGGTGAAGAACAGAGGGAAAAAAAGGTTGAAAAAAACAAAGTGAACAGGGCCCAGAAACCTGTTAGATAACATCAAACAGTACAATTAAGGATATGTAATTGGAATATCAGAAAAGGAGAATGGAAAGAATAGAGCAGAAAAAAATGTTTAAAGAAATAATGGCCAAAGATTTCCCAAATTTGATAAAAGACAGAAATTTTCAGACACAGAATGATAAGCAAACAACAAGCAGAATAAACTCTAGCAAACTATGCCAACAGAAACCCATATGATATTCAAACTACTGAAGACAAAGATAAACAGTATATCTTGAAAGCAGCGAGAAAAACAATATATTTTATCCATATTATGGGAATAATACAACTGATGGCTGAATTCCCCTCTGACACCATGAAGGCCAGATGGAATAATACCTTTAAAGTACTGAAAAAAACAAGACAAGCTGTCAAAGCAGAACTCTATATTCAGCACAATTATTATTCAAAAATAAAAGCAAAATGGAGGGGATGAATTGGGAGATTGGGATTGACATATATACACTAATATGTATAAAATAGATAACTAATAAGAACCTAATGTAAAAAAAAATAAAGCAAAATGAAGACATTTTCAGGCAAAAGAAATCTAAGAAATTTGGTCATAAGCAGAGTTGCAGTTACAGTTTTTGGGCTGAAGAGAAAAGATACCAGATAGAAACTTGTATCCTCAGAAAAGAACGAAGAGCATCAGGAATGGCAAATCTCTTGGTAAATACAAAAGACTATATTTTCTTTTTCCTCTTAATTTCCTTATTAACTATACAATTTTAAAGTTATAACATTGTCCTGTGTCGTATATAACATATGTGTATGTATTACATATAACTATAAATTAAAGAGCGATATGAGACTATAAGGTTGCAAGGTTTCTATATTTTAAATAAAGTAGTACATTATTAACTGCAAATCAACTGTGAAAATTAAAGGTACGTTATAATTGCTAGGAAGCCAATAGGAAATTATAAAACATTAAAAGAAAATGGATGGAAAATATACACCACACAAACAGTAAACAAAAGTAGGCTGGAGTAGCATTATTAATATTAGATAAAACAGATTCCAAAACAAACTACATTAACAAGGATAAAAAAGACACTTCATAATGTTAAAATGGATGATTCAACAGGGAAACATAACAATCATAAATGAGTACGAACCCAGTATCAGAGCTTCAAAACACAAGAAGCAAAAAATGACAGTTTTAAAGGGAAAAATAGAGAGTTCCATAGTCATAGTTAGAAACTGCAATATGCTTTTATCAGCAACTGACAGAAAAACTAGACAAAAAACAGCAAGGACATAGACGATTTGAACACATCAACAAACAACTGCAGAATATACATTCTTTTCAAGTGCTTATGGAATGTTTACCAGTCAGTGTAGACCACGTTTTGGGCCATAAAACAAGTCTTAATTAATGTCAAAATATTGAAGTATATAGAACATGTTCTCTGACAAAAGTGGAATTAAGTTAGAAATTGAAAACAATAAATAAGATAATCGGGCAAAATCCCAAATATTTAGAAATTAAACAACACCCTTCTAAAGAAACTTTGGGTCAATGAAAAATATTACAAGATAAATTAGAGAATATTTTGAACTGAAATATAATAAAAATAGAACCTATCAAAATTTGTGGAGTGCAGTTAAAGTAAGGCTCACATGGAAATTTATGGATTTAAGTGCCTATATTCAAAAACAAGAAAGGTCTCAAATCAATAAACTTTCACTCTAAGAAGATGGAAAAAGAAGAGCAAATTAAACCCAAAGCAAACCAAAGGAAGGAAATAGTATAGATAGTGACAGAAATCAATAAAATAGAAAACAGAAAACAATCAAAATCAGGGCAACTAAGCCCACGAGCCTCAACTAGAGAGCCCATGTACCACAAACTACAGAGCCCACGTGCTCTGGAGCCCACATGCCACAACTACTGAGAAGCCCGCGGGCCGCAATAAAGATCCTGCATGCCGCAACTAAGACCCGACCCAGCCAAAAATAAAATAAATATTTTTTTAAAAAGAAATAAAAGACAGACATAGCAACAGATTCTACAGATATAAAAAAGGGTAACAAAGTATTATTACACACAACTTTAAGACAATATATTGACAACTGGACAAATTTGTCAAATGGTCAAAATAGACAAATTCCTTGAAAGACACAAATAACAAAACTAAGAATAAATTAAAGCAAAACAAAAACTTGAAGAGTTCTATATCAATTAGATAAATTCAATTTAAAATTTAAAACATTTGTTAAAAAGGAAAGAAAAAACCTTCAGGCTCTGATGGCTTCAAATGTCAATTTTATCAAAAATTTAAGGTAAAATGAATATCAGCTCTATACAAACTCTTTCAGAAAATGTAGAAAAAAAGAACATTTCCTAACTCATGAGGTCAATTTTACCCTGATCTGAAAACCAGACAAAAATATTACAAGAAAATAAAACTGCAGACCAACATCTCTCATGAGCATAGACACAAAAATCCTTAACAAAATACTAGCAAATAGGGAGTTTCTTGGTGTCTAGTGGTTAGAATTTGGTGCTTTCACTGCCGTGGCCCAGGTTCAATCCCTGACTGGGGAACTGAGATCCCACAAGCCATGCTGTGCAGCCAAAAAGAAAAAAAGTAGCAAATAGAAACCAACAAAATTTTACAAGGATATACATTATGACCAAATGTGGCTTATTTCAGGAATGCAAGGTTGTTCAATATTGTGAAAGGCTCAAAGCTTTCTACCTAAGACCGAGAACAAGGCCAGGATATCCACTCATACCACTTTTAATTAACACTGTCCTGGAGGTCCTAACCAGTGCTGTAAGACAATGAAAAGAAATAAAAGGCATAAAGATTTGAAAGGTAGATGTAAAACAATCTTTATTCACAGATGACATGATGATGGGGTGTGCTGAAAACCTTAAGTAATTCCCAAAAAAGCTACTAAACTAATAAGTGAACATTGCAGGGGTGCAGAATATAAGATCAACATACAAAACTCAATGGTATTTCTCTAAACTAACACCAAATAATTAGAAAATGAAATTTGAAAAACAACTACATTCACAAAAATGCTTAGGAATAAATTTAATGAATGACATGACAACTACAAGACATTACGAAGCGGAATTAAATAAGATCTAAATAAGTATACATATATATCATTCCAAGGATTGGAAGACTCTATGTTGTTAAGATACTAATCCTCCCCAAATTGATCTATAGACCAAAATTCAAATAAGCTTCTTTTGAAAAAAATGACAGGTTGATTTCAAAATTTATATAAGAAAACAGAGAACCTAAAACAGCTAAAATAATTTTGAAAAATAAGAGCAAAGTTGAAGGACTTACACTACTCGATTTTAAGCCTTACTATAAATTTACAAAATAAAGACAGTATGTCACTGGCATAAGGATAGACATATAGATGGATAAAGAGAATTGAGTCCAGAGATAGACCCACATATACACAGTCAATCAATTTTCAACAAAGGTACCAAAGTAATTCAATGGAGACAAGACAGTTTTTATAAGAAATGGTGTTGGGACAACTGGATATTATTCGTGGAAATAATGAATGTCAAGGGGCTTCCCTGGTGGCGCAGTGGTTGAGAGTCCGCCTGCCGATGCAGGGGACACGGGTTCGTGCCTCGTTCTGGGAAGATCCCACATGCCGCGGAGCGTCTGGGCACGTGAGCCATGGCCACTGCGCCTGCGCGTCCAGAGCCTGTGCTCCGCAACGGGAGAGGCCATAGCAGTGAGAGGCCTGCGTACCCTCCCCCCAAAAAAAAGAAAATAGTGAACGTCAAGCCTCACCTCATACCATACATAAAAAGTGACTCAAAAATGTTCATTGACCTAAATATTAGAGATAAAACTATTATATTTCTAGAAGTAAACACTGGAAAAAATCTTTATGTCATTGAGTTAGGCAAAGATTTCTTAAACAGGAGACCAAAACACAAATGATAAAAGAAAAAATTAATAAAAATGGATTTCATGGTTTAAAAGTTTCACTTCTCAAAAGTCATACTTATGCAAACACAAAGGTAAGCCACAGAGCAAAAGCGAAATTTTTCAGAACAAAGGCCCTCTATTCAGAATACGTAAAGAACTCTTACAACTTGATAAGAAGACAACCAAAAAAAAGCTAATAAAAATGGACAAAACATTGGAACAAACATTTCCCAAAAGATATACATATGGCCAATAAGCACATAAAAATATGTTCATCACTGCTAGTCCTCAGAGAAATGCTAATTAAAACCACAATGAAATACAGCTACACACACACTAGGATGACTAAGTTAAAAAGACTGTCAATAGCAAGTGTTGGTGAGGACGGGATATGGAGCAGCTGCATTGCTGGTGGAAATGCAAAACATTACAGCCACTTTCAAAAACAATATGGCAATACCTTACAACAGTAAATACCATATTGTCAAGCAATTCCATTCTTTGGTATTCACCCTAGAGAAACAAAAACATATGTCCCCATGAAAACATGTACACAGATATTTTAGCAGCATTATTCATAATGGCCAAAAACTAGAAACAACCCAAATAATAGATACAAACCATGGAACACTACAGAGCAATAAAAAGAAACAAAATATTAATACATGCAACAACATGAATGAATCTCAAAAACATTATGCTAAATAAAAGCAGTCAATTAGAAAGACTATGTACTGAATGATTCCATTTATATGAAATTCTAGAAAAGGCAAACTATAGTGATGGAAAGCAGATCAATGTCTGCCTGGGGCTGGGGGTACAGGAAGGAGATCAAGAGCAAAGGGGCACAAGGAATCTTCTTAAGGTAAGAGAACTGTTTCATATACTGGTTAAGGTGGTGGTTACAGGATTCTATCTGCTTTGCAAAAGTCATTAAACTGTGCTTTGAAAATGGGTGAATTTTATTATATGTAACTATTTCCACAATAAACAAAAAGAGGACAAAGTAACATGCATTCCAATATGTAGGTATTTGGGCATGTCTACACTAGAAGACAGAATGATATAGTCAGATGCTTGTATTTACTTATATTGATTAAGTTTGGATTTATGAGAAATAAGGTAATATTTAAATGAATAGTGTCAATTTTATTTATATTTGACATTTCAAGTTAAGAGCTAAATAAACATATATACATGTGGAATCACCATGAATAGGCTAGTTCATATAAAGACTAATAAAGATATACTGCACAGGTAATTCTTTTAAAAACTCAAAAGAGGGGGCTTCCCTGGTGGTGCAGTGGTTAAGAATCCACCTGCCAATTCAGGGGACACGGGTTTGAGCCCTGGTCTGGGAAGATCCCACATGCTGCGGAGCAACTAAGCCTGTGCGCCACAACTACTGAGCCTGTGCTCTAGAGCCCGCGAGCCACAACTACTGAAGCCCACACGCCTAGAGCCCGTGCTCTGCAACAAAAGAAGCCCCTGCAATGAGAAGCCTGCACATTACAACAAAGAGAAGCCCCTGCTCACCGCAACTAGAGAAAGCCCGCACACAACAACAAAGACCCAACTCAGCCAAAAATAAATTAATTTTTTAAAAAAACTCAAAAGAAATACAGAGAGAGATTTTTAAAACATTCAATAGAAAGTGATCCATACAGAAGATAAGCAAAAAAGACCCAACATACATATGATAGGGATCTCAAAGAATGTCAAATGATAGACCAAAATAAATATTAAATTATATTCTATAATTTCAGAACATTTTCCTAAAATTAAAAAAAAACTTGAATTTATACATTGAAAGGATACACCACAATCACTTCAGCGTGACCAACGCTGAATCATATTACAGTGAAAATTACTTTAAAAAGAAAATAAAACATCATTTGGGCAACTAGGCAAAAAGGCTAAGACACTAATACGGGAAAGAAAACAAAATTGTCCCCTGACTTTTCAACAAATTCCTAATACCCAAAGAACATGGTGTAACAAATTTAAGACACTCAAGGAAGGGAAATATGAATCAAGGATTTTACATGTACCCAAACTGGCCTCCAAGTAAAAAGCTGCAAACAAACTATTATAAACTTGCCAAAACTCAAGGTACATTGATCCTGTGAGCCCTTCCAAAAGAATCTCTCAGAAAAAAACACTCAGACAACCAAAAAGACTGAGAGAGACAGTGATATAAGAACCACTGGTGAGCACTAAATATAAAGATTCCTATAGAACAAAGATAACCCATGGTCATAAAAGAGAGAATATAGCAGACAAGTATAATCATCAAAAATTGGGGTCGGGGGAATAAGGAGTGCATATGGATATGACTGTCAATTAAACGTTAACTGGAAATAACAGGATATTACTTTAGATCAGATACTGGGATAGAAGGAGCAAGGGCGAAGAGGTTACAAGCTAATTTCAATATTTTTCAATGTAGGGAACCAGTAAGTCCGAAAAAAAAAAGTGGACTAATGGTATTATATAAAGGTATTAGTATAAAGTTAACCAACAGAATGAACAAGCAGGTAAAACCAACTGCATAATGAAATAACGTAGATACAAAAGACAAAAAAAAAAGTATGACAGAACTGAGGCCAAACATATTAACCATATCAATAGATGTAAATGGGCTTAACTCACCTATCGAAAGAAAAGGATTTTCAGATTGGCTAATAAATCAAAATCCAACACTATGCAGAATACAAGAGACACACCTAAAACAAAGAGATTCAAAAGAGTTAAAAATAAAAGGATGGAGAAAGACATATCAGGCAAACACAAAAAGAAAACAGGAGTCTTAATCTTGGTATCTGACAAGGTGGAATTGAGACCAAAAAGCATTACAATATATTAAAAAGGCCACTTCATAATGGTTAAGGCTACAATTCACAATGAGGATATTACAGTTATTAATATTTATGAACCCAATAACACAGCAATAACTTTAAGCTGAAACTTACAGGAGATGCAACTAGAAATAGACAAAAACACACTAACAATAGGAGATTTAACATACCTCTCAAAATCCAAGATCAAGCAGACTAAAAATTAATAAGGGTATAGAAGACTAAAACAACATAAATCAGGTGGATCTTTTAGATCTATATCAAACTTGAACACCAATAACAGAGATTACAATTTCTTTTCAAGTACACGTGGAACATTCATAAAAACTGACCTAACCTTACACCACAGAGAAAAGCTCAATAATTTCCAAAGAATAGAAAAAATGCAAATATCATCCTCAGACTGTAATGCAGTAAAACTCAAAATCAATAACAAAATAAAAAGATGTTAACTAGACATGTGGTGATCTTTTGCAATATACACAAATACTAAATTATGTGCACACCTTAAACTAATGTTATATTTTAATTATACCTCAAAAAGAAATGAAAACGCACACACAAAATAACAAAATAAACAAAAATGCCCTTCCATGTGGAAATTTACAAGCACACTTTTAAACAACACTTGAGTCAAAGGCAAATACAAAATTAAATTGCAGAACTTTGTGAAAATAATAATAAAAACCTGACATCAGAATCTGTAGCCTACAGCTAAAGAAGTGTCATATAAAATATATTGCATGAAATGCCTGATCAAAAATATTAAAATAAATAAACACCCGACTCAAGAAGCTAGAAAAAAAACACCAAAGTTTAAAAAAACGATGTCTGGGACTTCCTAGTGGTCCAGTGGTTAAGACTCCAGGCTTCCACCGCAGGGAGCATGGGTTTGGTCCCTGGTCGGGGAAGGTCTTCATGCTGTGCAGTGCAGCCAAACGAAAAAGGAAAAGATGTCTGGGGAAAGGGGAATTAATAATAAAAGTAGAAATTAATTTACAAACCAAAAAAAAAAAAAAAACAGTGGAATTAATAAATAAATCTAAAACTCGTTCCTTAGAAAAGAAATGAATAAAACAGACAAACCACTAACTAGATCAGGAAAAAAGGGGATAGGGATGGGGAGAGAAAACACAAGTACACAACATTAAATATATAACATTAGAAATGACAAGGAGAAAATAAACATCAAAATAGGGGAAATCTTAAATTTTCTAAAAGAGTCTTCTGCATAATTCTATGCAAACAAATTCGAAAACTTAGATGAAATGAAAAAAAATTTAGAGAAATAAAACTTACCAAAACTGACCCCAGTAGAAACAGAAAGTCTAAATAGAACAAGGGTCATAGAGGAAATAAAGGAAGAAGTGAAAAAGTTCCACTACAAAAAAGCAGCAGGCCAGATGATTTCACAGGGGAACCCTAACAAACTTTTAAAGATCAGAAAACCTCAATGTTACTTTAATGATTCCAGAGCATAGAAAAAGAAAGAAATCTTCCAAACTCATTTTATGTAGTCAGTATAACATTGTTTCCAGAACCTGACTAGAATTACTCCCCACCCCACCCCAAAAATGGACCAATCTAACTTGTGAATATCACTGCAAATATTATTAAATAAAACATAAAATCCAATCCAGCATATTAATAAAGTTAACAGAAGAAGTCATATGGTCTCCATAGATACAGAAAATAAACTTGACAAAATTCAACACCATTCAAGTTTTTTTAACTCAATAAAATAAGAATTGATGGACACTTCCTTAGTATATTACCTCAGCCCCCCCAAAATCTTACTTAATAGAGAAATACTAGAGGCTTTGCTACTAAAATTCAAAACCACACAAGAATACGCTCTATGCTATATTTAACATTGTGCTGGAAATATTTGCCAATGCAATTAGAAAAGTGAAGGTAATTAGAGATATAAGAATTGAATGGAAAAGAATAAAATTATTTTCTATTTGCAGATTATATAATTATATATCTTGAAAACCCAAAGAATTGATGGAAAAGCAATTACAAAAAGAAAATAATTTGGTAAAGTAAGGTTACAAAATAGGCATACAAAAATCAACAGCCTTCGGGTATAAAAATAAAAATATAGAAGAAAAGACAAATCTCAATTATGATAGAAAAAAAAGGATTTCAAAAAACATTAAGCAGGGGCTTCCCTGGTGGCACAGCAGTTAAGAATCCGCCTTCCAATGCAGGGGACACGGGTTCGAGCCCTGGTCTGGGAAGATCCCACATACCTACGGCGAAGCAACTAAGCCTGTGCACCACAACTACAGAGCCTGTGCTCCAGAGCCCACGAGCCACAACTCCTGAAGCCCGGCGCCTAGAGCCCGTGCTCTGCAACAAGAGAAGCCACCGCAATGAGAAGCCCGTGCATCACAACGAAGAGTAGTCCCCGCTCGCCGCAACTAGGGAAAGCCTGCGCACAGCAACAAAGACCCAACGCAGCCAAAAATGAATAAATAAAATAAATAATAATAAAAATATTTAAAACAAAAAAAACACTAAGCATAAGCTTAACAAGAAATTCTAAAAGCACCCCCTCTAAAAGCACCTTTTTGGAAAGGCACAGAAAGACTTGAAAATAATTGGAAAGACATACAATGTTCTTAGATAGTGAGATTCAATATCCTGAAGATGCCAGTTCTCCCTAAGTTATTTTATAAATTTAATGTGATACTCAAAAATACCATCAGGCTTTTTTCTGGACCTATGCAACTTGATTGTGAGATTAGTTCGGAAGAATGAAAAAGAATAGCCAGAAGAACCTGGAAAATAAGAAAAATGTTGAATGGGGGAGAGGGGATTCCAATACAATTCTCTACCAAAAAAAAAAAAAATTCAGCCTACAGTTTAAAAAAAAAAGGAGAGAGTGTAGTAATGGTCATAAGGAGCAAGTACTGGCTGCCTGTGAATAAGTCATGCCAAGTTCACTTCAATTACTTATTTCTTTGGGGGAATCTGGACAGAGTAACAAAGGAAAGCTAAAGATAGAGTATATACATCTCAGCAGAGTAGACTCAACTGTAAGCTCCTCTAGAGCCTGGTACAGAGCCTGACACACTGCAGACACCCAATAGATATTTGTTGAATAAGAGAACAGACAAGTTGATAAAATATGGATTGGGTAGTACCACAGTAGGATGCACTTGCAGTTGGTGAAACTGTCTTATCTAAAATGTATTGATCAATGGCTCAAAAGCAACTTGAAACAAGCTATTTAATGGCACACCACATTCTTTTTTTTACTTCTTTTCTCCTGATCAACATTTTTATTTTGAATATTTTATATAGGGATGCATATCATTTTGGTAGTTGATGCAAAACTAATGGAGAAATGTCTATTATGTTGAATGATAAAATCAGGCACAACAATGAGACGACACTAAAAAGATGAAATTAGTAGTTTGTAGTGGGTTGAATCGTGTTCCCCAAAAAGTTATGTTCAAGTCCTGATACCCATAAATGTAACCTTATTTGGAAATAGGGCCTTTGTAGATGTAATCGGATTAAAATGAGGTCATACTGGATTAAGCGAGGCCCTAAATCCAATGACTGAGGTATTTATAAGAGAAAAGAGAGGGAGATTGGATACAGAGACACAGAGGAGACACAGGCCATGTGAAGACGGAGGCAGAGATTGGAGTGATACAGCACAAGCCGAGGAACACCAAGGGATACCAGCAACCGCCAGAAGGTAAGAGAGAGGCAAGGAAGGCCTGCAGAGGAAGCAAGGCCTTGCCAACACCTTTATTTTGGACTTTTAGCCTCCAGAATTGTGAGAGAATAAATTTCTCTTGTTTTAATCCACCCAGTTTGTGGTAATTTGTTACAGCAGCCCTAGGAAACTAGCACAGGGTTAAACAAAGCTCTATTATCGTCCCACTGCACAGCTGGAGAATGAAGGAAAACAGGCTTAACAGGTATTTCCTATGGAAAAGATCTGGCAGTTTCAGCAGACCAGAGGCGTGACATTATAATACAAAGAGCTAAAGGACTCTTTACATTTTGAAATATAGATTCCTGTACTCTGCACTAGTGAAGGTATGTATAAGGTATTGAGTCTTTTTCAAGTGCCACATTTAAAGGACGACATAAGAAGGACCTGGAACGCATATTAAAATGTAATGTAGGGCTTCCCTGGTGGCACAGCGGTTAGGAATCAGCCTGCCAATGCAGGCGACACAGGTTCAAGCCCTGGTCCGGGAAGATCCCCCATGCCGCGGAACAACTAAGCCCATGTGCCACAACTACTGAGCCTGCGCTCTAGAGCCCGTGGGCCACAACTACTGAGCCCATGTGCCACAACTACTGAAGCCCGTGCACCTAGAGCCTGTGCTCCACAACGAGAGAGGCCACCGCAATGAGAAGCCTGTGCACTGCAACGAGGAGTGGCCCCCGCTCGCCGCAACCAGAGAAAAGCCCGTGTGCAGCAACAAAGACCCAATGCAGCCAAAAATAAAATAAATAAAATTAAAAATTTTTTTAAATGTAATGTAAAAGTAAAATGCCTCGAAATTAAGTCATGCTATCATCCAACATCAGTGAGCAGTTACTGTATGTATATGGTATATAGTCTAACATCTAGGAGGAGCTCACCCAACTCCCAAAGAGGTGGAGCTCTAACATGGGTCAAAGGTGATAGGAAGTTATTTAAAGATAGCAAGTGTTTTAAAGAAGAGAATGATAAAAATGACACGATAGCCTCTGTATTTTAGATGGATCACTAAGGGGACTACGTGAGGATAGATTTGATGGGGACAAAAGCAGACACAAGGAGATAAATTAAAAGGCTGTTATAGTAAAGAAATGATAAATTCCATAATTAGGATGGTGATGGTAAGAATAAAGAGGATGTGGGGTACCTGAGGAATATTTAAGACATAAAACCAGAGTTTTACATAATACAATAACACTTGACTCTCAAAAGTATTATGAGAATGAATTAAGCTAATATATGTCCAACTGCTTAATACATAATAGGCATAAACAATAGATATCTAAACCCTCCTTTCTAGAGATCTTAAGATTCAAATACATATAACTCTGACATGTTAAATTGGTTATATGTTTAGGAGTTATCTATTTTCACTTCTAAGGCAAGCTCATTTCTTCTTAAGATAGCATTTTATATATATATATATATATATATATAAATGTACAGGTATATAAACACACATGTGCATATATATACATAAGTACCTATGTACACACACACATATCCTTTAAGTTTTGTCCTAGTGTCAGACCAAGCTTCTAAGACCAATGAAGATGAAATACACTCTGAAATGCTGAATATCCCTCCAATTTTAATCCCACATCAAATAGTAAATGAGACTCACACAATAAACTATGTACTGTTTAGAAGCGTTGTCCTTTCAAGAAATGTCCAGAAGGAGAGAAAAACAAGACAGAAATAGAACGTATGGGTTGAAAAGAGCTAAATATTCTAAATGAAATGACTGAGCTTTCCACACTACAGGAAGCGAGCTTGTTGATAAGTATACATTTTTGCTTAATGTAGTTTTTTTATGCAATAAACATTTCATTTCTAAGCCAATGTATGTGTTCGTTTATGCAGAGCTACCCATATCTTTTCAGAATATGAGAAACAAATGCATGTGAATTTCCAACATAATAATACTGCAAAATGAAAATCCCAATTTAAAGCCTATTTATTGGTTGAGTAATCAATACAGAAAATTTGCACAGGCATACTACCAAAGGATCCAAGTCAAGTTACAGCATGAAGAGTCCCTGACTTCAGATGTATTGTCACTTTATCTTAAAAGAAAAAAGAAGCTGGTTGCGTGCTAAGATTGTCTACCAATTAGGAATCGTGATTATTATGCTGAATATACTAAGAGAAAATTTTAACTAAGAGAAAGAACCAAAAATATAATGAACATTCAGGAAAAGTGTAAGTTGTTATATAAATACTATAAAATTTGATTTAGCAAATATGTTTTAAGTACTTTTGACAACTATATTTTTATTTACCTGTAAATCCATTTGAAAAGCATGTGAACATTGTATATAGTACAGAACTTCACATTAATGAAAATATGAAACCTTCAGGTGAATGATATCCATAATGTAATTATGTAATCCTTCTTTATGAAAGACATTTACTTCACCTTCATTCATTTTTACTTATTCAAGAAACAGTTTTTGTGCAAACACTGCCCTAGACAATGATTTGCATGCTGAAGACACAGAGATGAACATAATACCGTCTACACACAAATTAGGGCAACTAACAAGAAGACTAATTATTTCAATACAGTGTGAGCACACGAGTAGGGCATACAGGGGAAGAGTGACAATCACGCAGGGCTTCCAAGCTAAATAATGAACAATAAGTAAGCATTAGGAAGGCAAAGAAAAGGGCCGAAAGAGAAAGAAAGCATTTCAGGCAAAAAGAACATCGTGCACTGGAAGAACTGGAAAAAAATAGTCCAATGTAACTAGATCAAGGAGTTAGGGCAGGGATTTAGTTGGATGGGCAAGAATCATTAGGGCTTAAATACTAATGGTAGAGAGTAGGAGAAGTTTAGGAAGACTCCCAATTTTTTGACTTAGGTTAATTGGTGGATAGATCATGGAGCCATTCACCAAAATGAGTATTATAAAAAAGAAGTACAAGTTTGGGACAGAAGACAATGAGTTTGGGTTTGAGTTGCCTATAGGACTCTTCGATAGGCATAGAGGTCATAGCTCAAGAAACACGTTTAGACTAGAAAATAGAATTTGGGTGTCATCCACATAGAGGTGATAGTTAATACCACAAGAGTGAATGAGAGAAAGAGTCTGTGGGATTTCTTTTTTTAAAAAAAGAGAGAACTAATGACAGAATCCTGTTTTTAAAGATAGGGAGAAGAAAGGTAGCCCTAAGAAAAAAATCTGAGTAGGAATGGCCAGCAAAGAAAGAAGAAAAGGAGAGTTTAAATAAGGAATAGAAAAGCTAGTGTCAAATCATGCAGAGAAATCAGAGCTAAAAACCTGGTGTTCTTTTTGCGACCACAAGTATGGTTAATAGGTACACTCTAATATTTACACATGTGAAAAAAACTAGAGTTCCGTCTATGAGAAGTCAGCTATGTTGTTGTGCAAAGATTTCTAAATGACTACAGGTTGCAATGTTATTCAAAGGAGAAGGGCTTTTATATTTTAGTCACATTACCAAATAATGTACATAAAAATAAATAAAACTACCTATTGATTTCTCTAAGTATGACCCTTAAATATGTAGGGGATAGGGCTTCCCTGGTGGTGCAGTGGTTGAGAGTCCGCCTGCCGATGCAGGGCACGCGGGTTTGTGCCCCGGTCCGGGAAGATCCCACATGCCGCGGAGCGGCTAGGCCTGTGAGCCATGGCCGCTGAGCCTGCGCGTCTGGAGCCTGTGCTCCACAACGGGAGAGGCCACAACAGTGAGAGGCCCGCGTACCGCCAAAAATATATATATATATGTAGGGGATAGGAGGAAGTTCAACTTCAAATCATACTGCTAATTATCTATACTCTTAAAACTGTTTGTTTTGATGTAATCAAAAGATTTTTAGTTATTGAGATAAAGATGCTGAGTAGGGTAAATACATTAAACATGGCACACATTCACATTTCTGTAATTAGCTATACTGAGATTATACCCCAAATATCAGCAGGTTAATTTCCAAATTTGACAAACATTTTGATGGATATTTATATGAGTGATTTATGTTAACCAGATGCTACACTGTCATCATAATACAAAAGGTGATGGATAGGCAGTTCATGCCCTAGAAATGTTCTGTTTAGGTGATCAGCCAGTTCCCTGCTAGATATATCAAGTCAAGGAATTGCCATGCAGGGATCCACTCCCACCCAAATACGTTAGGTTGATTGTTGTAGAAGAGACTTGGAGACAAGCAAAGGAGAAAAAAAATAGCCCAAGAGTCCATGTCCCATTTAAACAATGGCTACTTTTTTTTCTGCTCCACTCTAGGCTGGTGGTGGCGGGGGGAGTGGGGGGACTAGATCCAAACTTTATAATTATCCTTATTTTAGCAGTAAGCACAAGGTTTAATACTTGATGATAATGATAATAATAATGAGCTAACTTATTTATTAACTCCTCATTATATGCCAGGATTCTGTGCTATGCACTTTTCATGGATCACCTCATTTAATCTTCACAACTATGACTATCCCCATTTTACAAACAATGCAGTTGATGTTTAGAGAGGTCGAGTTAACTTGTCCAAGGGCACAGAGAATGCAAGAAGCAGAGCCAGGATTTAAACCCAAGCAGCAGTCTGATTCTAGAACCCTGACTCTTAACTTCTGCTGCTATCAAAAGCAAGCTTCTTTTGAAAGAGCACACCCAAAGTGCCCCAGATTGGTCAATTTTAACTCTTAAAAGACAGGGAAAATGGGGGGCGGGGGGTTAGATTCCTCTTTCTCCTCTTTAGAATCCCAAATGAAAGAACTATAAATTCTTATTTTTATCATTCTATATCAGCTACATAAACATTTTCACTACAGTGAACTTTGACTTTAAGAAAAAGAAGCATTTCAAGGAAAATACCTGTAACTCTTGTGCAATCGCCTGAGAAATTGCTAGGAAGCTTTCACCTCCTGTTATGATGTTCTGCACAAAGCACAGGAAACTGATTGAACGTATAAAACAAGCTCCAAAGTATATCTTAACTATACCTACACTCTCTTTCATCATTATCACTTATTTTATTAACGAAAATGCTACTACATAAAAATAACATCATCTTTCACATAACTGGGATCCATTACATTTCAAAGGTTAAGTCACGTAATTTGTTTGGTTGAAATGCAATACTTCCTCTTGCTGGCTCAACCAAACTATGTTCACTTCCTGTACCAAAGAAACCTGTACCTACATCAAGAGGCCTCAGGAAAAGAGTAACAGAAATATTATTTTGACACTGCATTAAGCCTCCATCTCCCCTTTGGTCCTTAGGCAAACAGTACTATGCACACTTCTCCTGAATGCAGAAAAGAAATGAACTCTCTCGTTCTCTCATGTTCTGGTGGTCTTCACATCCAGTAGAAGAGAAAAATCTCACGGCCCTCCCTTCTCTTTCTCCTTCCTCCTAGCCGGACTCCTACAGAGTCCAAGAATCACAGATCTGCAACTTCACTTTATTAAAAAGTATTCACCCTTCATAAATAGTAACCATGCAGCCTTTCATGTATTTGCTCTATTTTCGGGTATATAATGTGCACTGGAGTGTCAACTCATCCATGTTAGTGCACGTCAAAGAGAGAGAGAAACGAGATTCTTAACTTCCCTCCACCCTAGATAAAGATGCCGAAAAACACCCAAAGCACCTTATCCTTTTCACAGCCTACTCCTGTGTTACCTCCTTTGCCCTCCAAAATGCTAACGGCTGAACAAAGATAGCTGCTACTCCGACTCCTTACTTTACAGATGAAAACTCTGAGGCACAAAACGATTAAGTTAATTGCCCAGTTAACTGTCTCACAGTTAATCAGAAGGACATGAAAAACTCAAATCCGTACGTCCTAGCTTCAAATATGGTATCCTTTCCATCTACAGATAAAAAAAAATAACAAAATCTGTTTTACAAAAAATTCTAAACTACCTACTAAACTACACACTATGTGCACTACACAACCAAGTCCACAGATAGATTTTATCCATCTTGGCACTAAATGCCCAGGAAAGAGACAAGACAAAGCATCCAGTGCATCTCAAAATATAACAAGGAAGAGGACAGTAATACTCACTGGCTTTAACCTGATATTTCTTACATAATATGTAACTATAAAAGCAAATGACAGGTAGTAGTTTTTTTAACAACTGTACTAAAATAAAACCTTTAAGGGTGTGTTATCCTCAAGTTCTGCACCAATTCCAACTATGTTACCATTACTCAAAACGTAATGCATAATTTTTTCAAAAGCCTCTGTAGAAGCCAAATTTATCTTTGAGGGTTAGATTGAACTAAAACAGGCCAAAAAAATCACAAAAGAACTTCCTAATGATTTAGAAGAGATGGACTAATAAGTGGGAAATGATTGTCAATATCATAACTATCATTTATTGAGTACTTGTTATATGCTGGACTCACTACTCAACATTTTATGTGTATTCTCTCACCTATAATCACAACCACCCCACTGGCATTATTACCCCAGGTCTACAGATGAGGAAATAAAGTTCATAGAAGTCAATTATTTTGCCCAAGGTCAAACAGTAAACGGCAGAACTAGGATTCAAACTCAGGTGTTCCAGATTCCAAGAAAAAGAAAAGATTTTTATAGAGGTACAAGCACTGGATGGTAGGTGCTCATAAAGGATCTCTAATGAAGCATCAATCTGGGAATTCTATGAGTCTTCCGTTCATTTAACCTACCTGGTGAATAAGTGACATACTGCATTTTAACAAATACAAGCTACTGCCCCAAAATAATGAGACTACTGTTTTTTGGTGTCTCACAAAATGGCTTTAATAGCCATTCCAAAGAAGAATTAAAAAGACTTTCAAGCAGTGACAACATAACTGTGTGCTGCTCTGAAAGAAACTAGAGTCAATTCGTTGAATAGCTTTTGGTTTACTTGTCAAAAATTCAAACTCATTGCTTAATAAAAAACACCTTTTATTTACAGAAGTTTAAGTTCCTGAATCCTTCACATGCACTCAGGAAAAGGTTTCATGTTAATCAACCTACCAAGTACATACCAAAGGCCTACTAATGCGCACTGCAATAAGAAATGCTACAGGGAGCCTATTAGAAACTTCCTCTGTCCACAAGGAGTTAGCAGCTTGTTTCCAACCAAACACACAGCCAATCATTCCTGGGAAAACTAAAATCCTCCTGCTATTTTTTTATAGTTTGTGTGAGCTGCTCTACAAAGGAAACCTCTCTGGAAAAATAATTAGATCATTTTTCCAGAGCCCCTTTCACTTTCTTGCAAGCAGTGGCTCTGGCTTTAACCTCTGGTTGTGGTTAGTTTTAGCATTAGTGCTGGTGTTACTGAGCTGATTTTCCTCACACTGAATCCAGAATTCAGACTCCAGAATCCTCCCTCCCCCTTCTCTGCCTTCTAGCCTCTCCAACCCAAAGTGGAAACTGCAGACTCGAACTCCCCTATGGCTCCAGCACCGAGAACTGGGCATGCTCAGAAGGCCCGGCAGGCTCGGGTGGCACTGACAGTTCTCCGCCCCTGATGTGCTGCTGCCCCCCTTCCCCCACTCCAACAAGAGATACTGAAATGTTTATCTGAAAGATACGAGGCCTCTTCTTCCCGAAAATGACCCCATTTTAATTTCGTTTCGTAGGGTCTTTCGGTCTTGCCAAACCCCACCACCAGCCGCATAATTTTTCAGCACCGGGGACAGCGCCGCGCTCCCATTAACGTCCGCCCTCCCCCCACCTTCTCTTCCCCCCCACGCCCCACCCCCCACCCCAACTTCAGCCCCCACCCCCGCACCAGCACGAGGCCAAGGTCTCCCAGCAGCCGCAAACGCTGCAACTGCAATAGCTCCCAGCCGGGGGCCGGGCCGGAACGCCGGGCCGGCTGCTACTTACACTGCTCCGCTTTGGTGGACATGGTGCTGTCCAGATGCAAAGGCTTTGCCCCAAAATCTGTGTCGTGTGAGCTCCCTCGCTCCGCCAGCGATGTTGCGAGGAAAAGAGCGCATACCCCCCACCCCCACCCCCTCGCTTTCCCCCTCCCTTAGGCCCGTGTCGCTACCATTCGGACAAAACGCACATCAAATTGCAGAATTCGGTCCCGGAAGGTTAGGAAATCGCCCCCGGAGAAATGGGTGGGATTTAATAGGCGGCCAAAGGCTTCCTGTCCGTCCCCTCCTGGAGCTGCCCGCGTTGATGTGGGCGGGGAGACCGAAAGGAGGGAGCAAGCTGCGGCTCCTGGTGAAATGGGAGAATGGGCTCGACCGGGGGAGGAGGATTTCCATTCATCAGGCGCACGGAGGGGACGGGTGTTTCCCAGAGAAAAGCCTCTTAAAGTGCCGGAGTCCCCGACCATTTGGATCTCCCATTGGCGTTCTCCGGGCCTGTAAATCCTGCTCCGGGAGCAGCCCCGGTGTCTCAGCGGTGTGACCGGAGAGGGACACAGGTGCGTCCCACGCCTGGTCTCAGCCTCCGTGCGGCAGGAGGGGGAGGCGGATCAGGGGCGGGCTGGAGAGAGCCGGGGCCGGAGGGCGGCGAGGATGCTCCTGAGGACCGCGAGGAAGGAAATGCAGAAGTAACCCTCAGCATGGCTTCCCGGCGTGCTGCGGTCCGTGCCCTGTCTCCCCTCTCTAATGGGCTCTCCTGCTGATGATCAGGATGGGAGGTCCCAAGGCCAGGGGGCTGTGAGAAGACTTTAGAAGTCGAGTCTAGGGAAGGAGGAGATTTCCACGGATGGTGAAGCTGGAAGAGCCACAGAAAAGGAAAATGCAAGATTGGAAACAGGAGGAACCTAGGTGGGCTCCCATGCAATCACCCAGGAGGGAGACGGGCACGTTAGGAAGCCCCTCTGCTGGGAAACCAAATGAAGCCAGTAGAAAAAGAAGGCGATGGAAACACACCTCAAGCATATTAATAGGAAAATACTTAAAGAATCAAGTAGTGGAAAGACATTCTGAGCCTGGACTTGGAGTCAGGAAGAATCAGATTCAAGACTCAGTTCTACCACTTACTTATTCATTCTAGGACAATCCTAATCTCCCTAAGCCTCAATTTCTGTAAAATGGTAACAATAAAACCTGCCCTGTCACCTAAAGAGTTAGTGGGTGGATCGAATGATATAATGAATGTGAAATTCCTTTTAAAATTCAAGTACTGTGCAAGTGTCAACCATTATGACCATTCTTAATTCAAATAATTTAAATAGCCGGTGAAAGCTGAGGAGCAATGATCAAAGCAGGTTAATTTAGCAAAAAGCTTTGGGAACAGAACTGAAAGAGGTGACCAATTATTTTTAATACTGATAATTGTGGTCACTAAATCAGTGTTTTTCCACCTCAACAACAACAAAAATCCTTAGTTTAGGTAAAAGAATGTTAAATTATATATGATATGGACAAAATATTCTAAAGAAATCTTTGACAATTAAGAAAAAAAATAAAGATCATGGCACTAGCAGATGCGGTGTCTGGTGAGGACCCACTTACTGGTTCATAACTGGTGTATTTTTGACATGACCTCACATGGCAGAAGGGGCGAGTGAGCTCTGTGGGGCCTCTTTTATAAGGGCACTAGTCCCAATCCACCTCCTGAAGGCCCACGTCCTAATACCATCACCTTGGGGACTAGGATTTCAACATATGGTTCTGGGGGGGGGCAGAAACATTCAGCCCGTGGCCATGTCTGTCTGCAATCTCTATTCTCAGGCTAGGGTCCTGGTTGGGTAATATTCCATGGGTTCTACTTTCTCTGCCTGGGCTGAGAACACTCCCTCTATTTCTTGAAAACCTCTAACTTTGTAGCATTCAAATTTCCTTTTCAACGAAAAGCTCTTCCCTCGACAACCTTTAGTTGACAAACTCTAGTCATTCAGTAAACACTTTTTGGGCTTTGAATACAATCTTCATGGTGACAGTTCCCTAAGTTTACCTCCAGCCCAGACTTTTCCCTGCATTCCAGACTTGGTCCCCTACTGTCTACTCAACATCTGCTATTGCGTGTCTAAAGGGCACTTCAAACCATGTGTGGCCCGAACTAACTCCTGGTCTGACCCAAGCCACCTTAATGTCTCACATTGTAGAGAATCCTCACTAGTCCCCCCTCCATGATTTTCAATACAGTTTCCTGAGTAGTCCTACTAAAATCTAAGACAGAACATCCTTCTTCTTGGCACAGAACCCTGCAGGTGCTTTCCATCCCATTCAGAGTAAAAGCCAAAGTCCTTATAATGGAGAACAAACCCTGAATGGTCTTTCCTTCCCAACTCCTGTCATCCTCTCTGACCCCATCTTATCCCACTCCCTTGGCCCCAGTGACCCTGAGCCTGCTCCTTGGAAACTGCAGGATCACTCTCATCTCAAGATCTCAGTCCTCGCTATTGCCTCTGCCTAAATGTTACTCCCCCTGTAAGCTGGCCTCATGTAAAAACTGTGCCCAGCGATCATCCCTTGGGGGAATTTTAATTTGAAGCTAAGATCATTGGGTTTTGGGGAGCAATTAAAATGATGATTCTAAAACTGTTTTATTTAGCCTTGAATAAAATTAAATTTCAAATCAAGCCGGACATTTTTAATAGCAACTTAAGAAAAAGGGAAATTTTGAACTGTGAATGCAAGTATTTCAAAATACAAAGCATTGAGACAGCTGTTATATTTAGTTATCTAAATAAAGGTGAAAACTTTGGATGCCTGTAAAAAAAAAAAAAAATGAACAAATGTCAAGGAAAGTTTTTTCTGAGTAACCCAAAATAGTCTATGGACAACAAAGAAGCTGCCCATTATGATACACACAGTGGCCAAGTTTCATGATATTGGTGAAAATGTTCATAAAATGTTAGTGACTTGGCTCTTTAGGATGTACACACAACTGGACTGTGTCACCTCAGTGATTGCCAGGTTGGTCTGGCTAATCAAGCCGATCATCCTGTACTATTGTTCATTCCTAAAAACACATCCCAAAGAGAAGTTCCTAGCTTCAAAGATAAATGATGATGTAAAGAATGATGCTGAAGAGTTAGTTTCAAGTAAAAAATTGGAATCATTCTGAAAGAAAATGTGAATATAATATAAATTTCTGAGAAGATGACAAACGTTCTATGTGAACAAAAGAAAGCTCAATGATTTATTCAGAAATTTCTGGGAGGCTTGAGGCTTTGATAAAGAAAATAATAATTGAATTTTTTTTTTTTTTTTTTGTGGTACACGGGCCTCTCACTGTTGTGGCCTCTCCCGTTGCGGAGCACAGGCTCCGGACGTGCAGGCTCAGCGGCCACGGCTCAAGGGCCCAGCCGCTCCGCGGCATATGGGATCCTCCCGGACCGGGGCACGAACCCGTGTCCCCTGCATCAGCAGGTGGACTCTCAACCACTGCGCCGCCAGGGAAGCCCTAACTGAATTTTTTTTAATTGGTATCTTGGATAACCCAGAAACAAAGTAACAAAGTATATTACTCCCTCTTGGCCTGTTTTACTAACCCTGCTGTTTGTCATCAATTAAACCTTCTACTGCCTCATTGAGAGAGTATAATATTATTAAGGAATGGACTCAGGAGTTAGATAGCCTGGGTTTGAATTCCAGCTCTGCCTGGGTGTGACCTTGAACACGTTACTTCCCTATGTCTCAATTTCCTCACCTGCAAAATACACATAACATAGGTTGTTGTCAGAATTAAATGGATGCACATAAAGAATCTAGAACAGACAAAACTATAATTCAAAAAGATACATGCACCCCTATGTTCATAGCAGCACTATTTACAATAGTCAAGACATGGAAACAACCTAAATGTCCATCGACAGAGGAATGGATAAAGAAGATGTGGTATATATATGTGCAATGGACTATTACTCAGCCATTAAAAAGAACAAAATAATGCCATTTACGGCAACATGGATGGACCTAGAGACTATCATACTAAGTGAAGTAAGTCAGAAAGAGAAAGACAAATGCCAGGTGATATCACTTATATGTGGAACCTGAAATATGACACAAATGAACATATCTGCAAAACAAAAACAGATATAGAGAGCAGACTTGTGGTTGCTAAGTGGGGGGGCGGGGGGGGAGAGGGAAGGATTGGGGGTTTGGGATTAGCAGATGCAGATTATGTATAGGATGGATAAACAACAAGGTCCTACTGTACAACACAGGGAACTATATTCAGCATCCTGTGATAAACTATAATGGAAAAGAATATGAAAAAGAATATATATATATGTATAACTGAGTCACTGTACTATACAGCAGAAATTAAACACAACATTGTAAATCAACTATACTTCAATAAATGTTTTTTAAAAAGAATCTAGAACAATCCCTGGCACGTGTTAAATGACATACGAGAATCTAGAATAATCCCTGGAACATATGAGTGTTTGCTTTTGTTAGCATTACTGTCCAAGCCACTCAAATGCACTCATTCCATTAAGGTTTATGCTGACTATGTCAAACCATTCAAAGCCTGAAATCATCCATATTATTGATACCCTAATTATCAACCTAGGCTCTTACAACTTCAACCTCCTAACATGTCCATTGGGCTAATTCACTAACCTGAACCATGTCCATTATCCAGTTTCTCCATTCCAACAGATGGCCTGACTTACTACTTCAAAGAAACAAATAGGAACTCCCTCACGTTCCTTGTCTTTGTCTCCATTGATCTTCATCAACCTTTCTTTCTTTTCTTCTATTTCAGAAGTAATGCCTCTCTACACTGCCAAGTGAAGTGCTCTTTTCTTCTTAATCTATGCCTCTAATTATAAATGCATCCATTAATTGCCCTTTCTTTCCAGCATTTTAAGTCTCTGTCTTTTCAATGGATTGTTTCATTCTGCTCACAAACATGAATAAATTTTCCACTCTGGAAAAGCTCTACTTGGCATCACACTGAATAAGTGATCTCCATTTCTCCACCAGCTGTCTCCATTTCTTCAGCATCTCACCTATTACCATCTCCTTACTGAAACAATTTCTTGCAATAGTCACTAATAATTTCCTAATAGTCAATTACAATTATCTCTTGGTGACTAATTCCGCATTTTAAATATCTCCCTATCCATTTTTGAAACTCCCTCTTCCCTTAAGTTCAATGTTATAATGTTCTGAAAAATCTTCTCCAAACTTTTTGGTGTTTGTATTGTTTAAGGAAGTATTTCCAACATAGAAATATAAAAAATAATGATGTCATAAACACTAATTTTGCCTCTACCCAGTGCCATCAGATCTTAATACTTTGTCATATTTACACTAGATACTTTACTTTTAAGAAATAAAACATTTTAGATTCGTTAGAAGCCCCCAGCAAACTTACCTAATTGGTGGTTATTTATTCAGCAAATACTTATTGAGTACCTATTATATGCCAAATAGTGTTCTAGGCACTGGGGGTACTGTCGTGAACAAAGAAGACACAAATCTCTGCTTTCGTGTCTTCTAGTGGGGAAGACAATCCCAAAAAATTTAAATATGTAAAACATATAGTGCATTAAGTACTGGTAATTACATAAAAGAAAAAATACTAAGGCAGGGAAAAGAGACAGGAAATGTTGAAAGAGGTTGTAATTTTGGATAGAGTACATTTTAGATAGGGTAGCTACATACACTATATGTATCTATATCCAAAACAATATGTATTGTTTCACATATTTTTAACTTTATATAATTATACTATACATATATTTCTGAAACTTACATCTTTTAACTCAACACTGCATTTTGACTTAATCATATTGATGTATATATATATATTACTAGTTTATTCATCTTTACTACTGTATAGTGTTTCATTTTATAAATATCTCACTGTCTATTCACCTACTGTCTTGTTGATGAACATTTAGGTTATTTGAAATTTTTACCTATTACAAAAAAAATTGCAATGATCATTCTTATACATATGTACTTCTGCAAAAAATTCTCTAAGATATTCTCAACTTCAGCTTTTACTAGATACTGCCAAATTCCTTAACAAAATGATTGTTATCAACGTATATTCTCTCCAGTTTCCACTTCCAATGTGCCCAAATAAACTACTGCTGGTTCTACCCTCCCAAAAATAATAATTACAAACTCAACACTTGGAAGAAGGGAATGGCACAGGAATATGTTTCCTCTCTTTACGGCTTTTAGCCTGAGGGATGGCTTTAGTTGGTGCTGTACAGGGTGGCTAAAACTCCAATAGCATACTCACAGCCTTTTTAGTCTGAATTACCAAAGCACATAGTTTAGAACAACCATATCTACTGGAAAGGGAAAGGGTAACTCCTAGAAAAAGAGAGCCTGAAAGGAGGAAATGTAAATTATGTGTTTCTGCCCAAATCTCTAGCTGATCCCTGAACAATACACATGCAGGGGATATGCAAACAACAATCTAGCTAGGGATAAAAGAAATAAATTCAGATTTAAGCTAACACCTAAGAGTTAGTTTGTAGTTTAGATTGAATTAAATTAGTTATCTGCTAAAACAAAAAAATCAACACCTTTCAGAGGAAAATAACAAAGTTCAATCTTTACAACGTAACATTCACAATGTCCAAAATACAATTCAAACTTCCCTGACACATAAAGAAATGTGACCTATTCTTAAGAAAGAAGACAATCAACAGAAAAAAACTCAAGATGACCCAGATGTTGAAATTAGCAAACAAGGAATTTAAAGCTTAATTCTGCTCACTGAGGTAAAAGAAAATATGCTCATAATGAGTGAAAAGATAGGCATGTCAGCAGAGAAATAGAAAATACATTTTTTAAAAAACCAACTGGAAATTTTAGAACATAAAAATACAGCATTTTAAATTAAACATTCACTAGACGGACTTAATAGATGAAGTAGTAAAGTGAATATAAATCCATGGAAATTATCCAATATGAAGAATGATGGGGGCAGGGGGGAACTGGAACAAAATAAACAAAGCCTTAGGCCTGAGGGTCAAATAGCAAAAGGTCTAACATATATATGATGTTAGTCACAGAAGGAAAGGATAAAAAGAACAAGCAGAAAAAATATTTTAAGAAATAATGGCTGAAAATTTTCCAAATTTGCTGCAATAAAATTTACAGATTTAAGAAGCCATGCAAACCTCTAAACAGGAGAAATACAAACAAAATCATGTCCAGATACATCAAATTCCAACTGCCAAAAAACAAAGATAAAAAAGAAATCTTAGAAGAAACTAGAGGAAAATGACAAATTACATACAAGGGAATATCAATTCTTAGCCACTGACTAATAATGGAGATCAGAAGATAATGAATAAATGAACACTGTCAGTATATCTATAGCCAGCAAAAATATCCATCAGAATGAAAACAAAATAAAAAATGTTCAGGGCTTCCCTGGTGATGCAGTGGTTAAGAATCTGCCTGCCAATGCAGGGGTCATGGGTTCAAGCCCTGGTCCGGGAAGATCCCACATGCTGCAGAGCAACTAAGCCCATGTGCCACAACTACTGAGCCTGCACTCTAGAGCCCATGAGCCACAACTACTGAGCCTGCAAGCCTAGAGCCCATGCTCCGCAATAAGAGAAGCCACTGCAATGAGAAGCCTGCACACTGCAACAAAGAGTAGCCCCCACTCACTACAACTAGAGAAAGCCCACACACAGCAACGAAGACCCAATGCAGCCAAAAACAAATAAATAAAATAAATTAATTAAAAATATTTTTTTTTCCAAAAAATGAAGAGAATTTGTCACCAGCAGACTTTCACTATAAGAAATGCTAAACAAAATGTTCAGGCTGAAGGAAAATGACACCAAATGAAAACGCATATGTTCACCCAAGCTCTAGTTTGATTTTTACTTTCTTTACAGAATTTTTATTGAACAGAAGTTTTAAAACGTAAACGTAGCCAAATTTATCAATGCTTTTCTTCATAATTTGTGCTTTTTATATTTTAAGAAATTCTTTCCCATCCCCAACATTGTAAAGATTATCTTATATTTCTAAAAGTTTCAAGGTTTTACTTTTTACATTTAAGTGTAAATAAAATTAATTTTTGTGTATAGTGTGAGGTAGGGTTTACTTTTTCCTGTATGGATAAGTATCATCCTAAACCACTTATTAAATTCTCCTCCAACAATTTCTAATACCATGTCAACCCTGTCATAAAACAACTTTTTATATATGCCTGAGGCTGTTTGCTAACAGTTTTCTCCTTTACTCCCATATTACTTTTTTTTTTCACTTTAAGGGTTTTTGTTTTTTAATTTAAAATTTAAAACATTCTCTGAGGTAATGCATCTATTTTTTCAACATTTCATTTTATATTGGAGTACAGTTGATTAACCATATTGTGTTAGTTTCAGGTGTACAGCAAAGTGATTCAGTTATATATATACATGCATCTATTCTTTTCCACATTCTTTTCCCATTTAGGTTGTTATATAATATTGAGCAGAGTTCCCTGTGCTATATAGTAGGTCCTTGTTGGTTATCCATTTTAAATATAGCAATGTGTACATGTCAACCCCAAACTCCCTAACTATCCCTGCTCCCCACCCCTACCCCAGCAACTGTAAGTTTTTTCTCTAAGTCTGTGAGTACGTTTCTTCCTAGTAAATAAGTTTTTTTAGGTCCTGCATATAAGCAGTATCATATGATATTTCTCTTTCTCTGTCTGACTTACTTCATTCAGTATGACAATTTCTAGGTCCATCTATGTTGCTGCACATGGCATTATTTTATTCTTGTTAATGGCTGAGTAATATTCCATTGTGTATAGGTACCGCATCTTCTCTATCCGTTACTCTGTTGATGGACATTTAGGTTGCTTCCATGTCTTGGCTACTGTAGACAGTGCTGCAATGAACACTGGGGTACATGTATCCTTTTGGACCATGTTTTTCTCTGGATATATGCCCAGGAGTGGGATTGCAAGATCATATGGTATCTTAATTTTTAGTTTTTGAAGGAACCTCCATAGCGGCTGTACCAATTTATCTTCCCACCAACAGTGTCAGGAAGGTTCCCTTTCCTCCACACCCTCTCCAGCATTTATTGTTTGTAGATTTTTTGATGATAGCCATTCTGACTGATGTGAGGTGATATCTCATTGTAGTTTTGATTTGCATTTCTCTAATAATTAGCGACGTTAAACATCTTTTCATGTGTCTCTTGGCCATCTGTATGTCTTCTTTGGAGAAATGTCTGTTTAGGTCTTCCGCCCATTTTTTGACTGGGTTTGTTTTGATGAGATTAAGCTGCATGAGCTGTAAATTTTGGAGACTAATCCCTTGTCCATCACATCATTTGCAAATATTTTCTCCCATTCTCTGGGTTGTCTTTTCATTTTGTTTATGGTTTCCCTCACTGTACAAAAGCTTTTGAGTTTAATTAGGTCCCATTTGTTTATTTTTGTTTTTATTTCCATTACTCTGGGAGATGGATCAAAAAAGATATTGCTGCAATTTATGTCAGAGAGCGTTCTCCCTATGTTTTCCTCTAAGAGTTTTATAGTGTCCAGTCTCACAGGTAGGTCTTTACTCCATTTTGAGTTTATTTTTGCATATGGTGCTAAAGAATATTCTAAGTTCATTTTTTACATGTAGCTGTCCAGTTTTCCCAGCACCACTTATTGAAGAGACTGTCTTTCCTCCATTGTATAGTCTTGCCTCCCTTGTCATAGATTAATTGACCATAGGTGCATGGGTTTTTTTCTGGGTTTTCTATCCTGTTCTATTGATCTATATTTCTATTTTTGTGCCATACTGTTTTGGTGACTGTAGCTTTGTAGTATAATCTGAAGTCAGGGAGCCTTATTCCTCCAGGTCCATTTTTCTTTCTCAAGATTGCTTTGGCTATTCGGGGTCTTTTGTATCTCCATACAAATTTTAAGATTTTTTGTTCTAGTTCTGTGAAAAATGCCATTGGTAATTTGATAGGGATTGCATTGAATCTGTAGATTGCCTTGGGCAGTATAGTCATTTTGACAATATTGATTCCTCCAATCCAAGAACATGATATATCTTTCCATGTATTTGTGTTGTCTTCGATTTCTTTCATCAGTGTCTTACAGTTTTCAGGGTTCAGGTCCTTTGTCTCCTTAGGTAGGTTTATTCCTAGACGTTTTATTCTTCTTGATGTGATGGTAAATCGGATTGTTTCCTGAGTTTCTCTTTCTGATCTTTCATTGTTGGTGTGTAGAAAGGCAACAGATTTCTGTGTATTAATTTTGTAACCTGCAACTATACCAAATTAATTGATGAGCTCTAGTAGTTTTCTGGTAGCGTCTTTAGGGTTTTCTATATATAGTATCATGTCATCTGCAAACAGTGACAGTTTAACTTCTTTTTTTCCAATTTGGATTCCTTTTATTCTCTTCCTCTCTGACTGCCGTAGCTAGGACTTCCAAAACTATGTTGAATAAAAGTGGCGAGAGTAGACATCCTTGTCTTGTCCCTGATCTTAGATGAAATGCTTCCAGCTTTTCACCACTGAGTATGATGTTAGCTGTAGGTTTGTCATATATTGCCTTTACTGTGTTGAAGTAGGTTCCCTCTATGTCCACCTTCTGGAGAGTTTTTACCATAAATGGGTGTTGAATTTTGTCAAAAGCTTTTTCTGCATCTATTGGGATGATCATATGGTTTTTATTCTTCAGTTTGTTGATGTGGTATATCACACTGATTGGTTTGCAGATACTGAAAAATCCTTGCATCCCTGGAATAAATTCCACTTGATCATGGCATATGATCCTTTTAATGTATTGTTGGATTCCGATTGCTAGTATTTTGTTGAGGATTTTTGCGTCTGTGGTCATCAGTGATATTAGCCTATAATTTTCTTTTTTTGTCTCGTTGTGGTATCAGGGTGATGGTGACCTCATAGAATGAGTTTGGGAGTTTTCCCTCCTCTGCAACTTTTGGAACAGTTTCAGAAGGATAGTGTTACCTCTTCTTTAAATGCTTGATAGAATTCTCCTGTGAACCCATCTGGTCCTGGACTTCTGTTTCTTGGGAGGTTTTTTTTCTTTTTTTTTAAATATTTATTTATTTATCTATTTATTTGGCTGTTCTGAGTCTTAGCTGTGGCACGCAGGATCTTTGTTGCTGCATGTGGGACACTCGTTGCAACATGCGGGATCCTTTTAGTTGCGGCATGTGGGATCTTTTGGTTGCAGCATGTGGGCTCTTAGTTGTGGCATGCGGGATCTAGTTCCCTGGCCAGGGATCGAACCCAGGCCCCTTGCATTGGGAGCACAGAGTCTTAACCACTGGACTACCAGGGAAGTCCCTGTTGGGAGTTTTTTAATCACAGTTTCAATTTCAGTACTTGTGATTGGTTTGTTCATATTTTCTATTTCTTCCTGGTTCAGTCTTGGGAGATTGTACCTTTCTAAGAATTTGTCCATTTCTTCCAGGTTGTCCATTTTATTGGCATACAGTTGCTTGTAGTAGTATCTTATGATCCTTTGTATTTCTGTGTTGTCTGTTGTAACTTCTCCTTTTTCATTTCTAATTTTATTGAGTCCTCTCCCTTTATTTCTTGATGAGTCTGGCTAAAGGTTTATCAATTTTGTTTATCTTTTCAAAGAACCAGCTTTTAGTTTCATTGATTTTTGCTATTGTTTTCTTCATCTCTATTTCATTTATTTCTGCTCTGATTTTATCATTTCTTTCATTCTACTAACTTTAGGTTTTGTTTGTTCTTCTTTCTCTAGTTGCTTAGGTATAAGGTTAGGTTGTTTATTTGAGATTTTTCTTGTTTCCTGAGGTAAGATTATATCGCTATAAACTTCCCTCTTAGAACTGCTTTTGCTGCATCCCATAGGTTTTAGATCATTGTGCTTTCATTTTCATTTGTCTCTAGGTATACTTTGATTTCCTTTTTGACTTCTTCAGCGATCCATTGGCAGCATATTGTTTAGCCTCCACGTGTTTGTGTTTTTTTACAGTTTTTTTTCTTGTAGTTGATTTCTAATCTCATAGTGTTGTGGTTGGAAAAGATGCTTGATATGGTTTCAATTTTCTTAAATTTACTGAGGCTCACTTTGTGGCCCAGCATGTGGTCAATCCTGGAGAATGTTCCATGTGCACGTAAGAAGAGTGTGTATTCTGGTACTTTTGGATGGAATGCTCTATAAATATCAATAAAATTCATCTGGTCTAATGTGTCATTTAAGACTTGTGTTTCCGTATTGATTTTCTATCTAGATGATCTGTCCATTGGTGACAGTGGGGTGTTAAAATACCCCATTATTATTGTGTTACTGTAGATTTCTCCTTTTATGGCTGTTAGTATTTGCCTTATATATTGAGTTGCTCCTATGTTGGGGGCATATATATTTACAATTGTTATATCTTCTTTCTGGATTGATCCCTTGGCCATTATGTAGTGTCCTTGTCTCTTATAACAGTCTTTAAAGTGTATTTTGTCTGATATGAGTATTGCTACTCCATCTTTCTTTTGATTTCCGTTGGCATGGAATACCTTTTTCCATCTCCTCACTTTCAGTCTGTATGTGTCCCTAGGTCTGAAGTGGGTCTCTTGTAGACAGCATATATATGGGTCTTGTTTTTGTACCCATTTAGCCAGTCTATGTCTTTTGGTTGGAGTATTTAATCCATTTACATTTCAGGTAATTATCATTATGTAAGTTCCTATTGCCATTTTCTTAATTGTTCGGGGTTTGTTTTTGTAGGTCTTTTTTCTTCCCTTCCTCTCTTGTTCTCTTCTCTTGTGGGTTTTTTTTCTTTTTAAGATTTATTTGTTATTTATTTATTTTAGGCTGCATCAGGTCTTAGTTGCAGCACGTGGGCTCTTTGTTGCAGCCCATGGGCTTCTCTCCAGTTGTGGCGTGTGGGGTTTTATTTTCTCTCTCTAGCTGTGGTGTGCAGGCTCCAGGGTGCGTGGGCTCCAGAGTGTGTGGGCTCTGTAGTTTGCAGCACGCAGGCTCTAATTGAGGTGCGCGAGCTCAGTGGTTGTGACATGCAGGCTTTAGTTACCCCACAGCATGTGGGACCTTAGTTTCCTGACCAGGGGTCGAACCCGCATCCCCTGCATCGTAAGGCAGATTCTTTACCACTGGACCACCAGGGAAGTCCCTTCTCTTGTGGTTTGATGACCATCTTTAGTGTTGTGTTGCTTTTTCTTTTGTGTGTGTGTATCTATTGTAGTTTTGGGGTCTGCTATTCCCATGAGGTTTTGATACAACAGTCTATATATGTACAAGGTCGTTCTGAGTCACTGGTTCCTTTAGCAACTGTTGCAAAGCTGGTCTTGTGCTGAATTCTCTAAGCTTCTGCTTGTCTGTAAAGCTTTTGATTTCTCCATCACATCTGAATGAGAGTCCTGCTGGGTAGAGTATCCTTGGTTGTAGTTCTTCCCTTTCATCACTTTAAATATATAGTGCCACTCCCTTCTGACCTGAAGAATTTCTGCTGAGAAATCAGCTGATAACCTTATGGCAGTTCCCTTGTATGTTGTCATTTTTCCCTTGTTGCTTTTAATATTTTTCTTTGTCTTTAATTTTTGTCAATTTGATTACTATGTGTCTTGATGTGTTCCTCCTTGGGTTTATCCTGCCTGAGACTCTCTGCACTTCCTGGACTTGGGTGACTGTTTCCTTTCCCATGTTAGGGAATTTTACAGCAATTATCTCTTCAAATATTTTGTCAAGTCCTTTCTCTCTCTCTTCTCCTTCTGGGATCCCTATAATGCGAATGTTGGTGCATTTAATGTTGTCCCAGAGGTCTCTTAGACTGTCCTCATTTCTTTTCATTCTTTTTTCTTTATTATGTTCTGCAGCAGTGATTTCCACCATTATGTCTTCCATGTCACTTATCCGTTCTTCTGCCTCAATTATTCTGCTATTGATTCCTTCTAGTGTATTTTTCATTTCAGTTATTGTATGCTTCATCTCTGTTTGTGCCTTAGTTCTTCTAGGTCTTTGTTAAACATTTCTTGCATCTTCTCGATCCTTTCCTCCATTTTTTTTCTGAGATCCTGGATCATCTTCACTATCATTATTATGGATTCTTTTTCCAAAAGGTTGCCTATCTCCACTCCACTTAGTTGTTTTTCTGGGGTTTTATCTTGTTCCTTCATCTGGGACATATTCCTCTGCCGTTTCATTTTGTCTAAAGTTCTGAGATTGTGGTTTCCATTCTGCAGGCTGAAGGATTGTAGTTCTTCTTGCTTCTGCAGTCTACCCTCTGGTGGATGAGGCTATCTAAGAGGCTTGTGCAAGCTTCCTGATGGGAGGGACTGGTGGTGGGTGGAGCTGGGACATGTCCCTCTGGTGGGCAGCGAGTAAAACTTTAATCCACTTGTCTGCCGATGGGTGGGGCTGTGTTCCCACCCTGTTGTTTGTTTGGCCTGAGGCGACCCAGGGTGAAAACACAACTATCAGCAGAGCTTCAGCTATCTCATGGGAATGTGCTGCCCTTGGTGACACCAAGGTTTGGCTTTTAATGGCTGGAAAGAGCACAAATGAACAACATGGAGCAGGTTCCTGTGGAAGGAAAGCTACACTCAGAACTGTGGCTAAGGTCACAAGAGAGAAGGACCTCAGGGAGAAGGCCAGCACAGCCCCTTGACATACTAACCGAGAGCAGCACCTCGGCTTTTGCTCATACACAGCAGAGCCCCCATGCACCATCTCATCCTGCATGGCTCAGCCTGGGCATCCTCCTGAGACAGAGCGTCCATCCTGCTGTCTCCTCACAGAACAGCAACCTGATTCTCATAATGTGAAGCTGCTGTTGGTTGACTTCCTCCTCATACATCATGCAGCCCCTTGGGCATTTTTCTCATGGAACATCCTCTCACAAGTTAAACATCTCAAGAAATTGAAAAACACTGAAAGATATAACATTGTCTCACATATGAATTCTTAAAAAGCCAAATCCATAGACGTGAAAAAACAAAACCAAAACCCTACAGGCTGTTTGGTGGAGCTAATGGTGGCCTCTCAGAGGGCTCATGCCAATGTGTATTACCCAGAACTGCTGCTGCCAGTGTCCTCATGCCCGCAGTTAGCCACAGCCACCCCCCGCCTCCGCAGGAGACCCTCCAGTAGTGGCAGGTAGGTCTGGCCCAGTCTCTTATGGGATCATGCTTTTTTTCCCCTGGGTCCTGGTGCTCATGAGTCTGTGTGCACCCTATAAGAGTGGAGTCCTGTGATCAAACCCCACTAGCTTTCAAAGCCAGATTCTCTAGGGAATCCTCCTCCCATTGCCAGACCCCCAGGCTGCGAAGCCTGACATGGGGCTCAGAACTTTCACTCCTGTGGGATAACCTCTGTGGTACAGTGGTTCTCCAGTGTGTGGGTTGCCCACCTGGCAGGTATGGGATTTGATTCTATCGCAATTGCACCCCTACCATCTCACTGTGGCTTCCTCTTTGTCTTTGGATGTAGTGTATCCCTTTTCGGTAGGTTCCAGCATTTTTTTGTTGAAGGCTGTTCAGCAGCTAGTTGTAATTTTGGTGTTCTTGCAATTAGGGGGTAAGCTCACGTCCTTCTACTCCGTCATCTTGAGCTTCCCATATTGCTTTAATAAAAAAATTTCTGTAATCCTCTTTTTCCCTCTGCTCATTTGAAAGATATAGATTGTGTTTCCAGTCTTTAACTGATTACTTTTTCAGATTTTAAAATAAAATGTTTAATTATGAATTTTTCTAACAAATTCAAGCTATTCAGTATTTCTATCCTCCTTGCAATTGGACATGATTCCCTATTTTGTTATTGTTGTCTAGCGTTTCAGTTTGCCTTTAAAAATAAAACATCATTCATTTGATCAATAGCTAAGTAAATTTAACAACATATTTTGTCCATTTCTGTGTTCACAATTATTTCTTGTATACCATACCTTCCTTCTTGGTTCACTTTTCTTTCTTACTGAAGTACAGCCTTTATTCTTTCTTTTAGAAAAGCTATGGAGCTAGAGAATTCTCATATGCTGAAATGTTTCTCTTTTGCCCCACCCTATCATGTGGTAGTTAGCTGGGTATAAGATTCTAGCCCAAAATCATTTTCCACTCAGAATTTTGAAGGTATCATTTCATTGTTTTCTGCAATTCTTTATTGATGAGAAGTCTGTTGTCACTGTAATTGCCTTTATTAAATAATACCTTTTTTCCTCTCATTTCAGACATTATTTTGATCATCAATGCTCTGCAGATCCACTATGATGTGTCTACATGTAGACTTATTTTATTCTGTGTGGTATTGAGAGTGCACTTTCTATCTGAGAAGTCATGACATTTTTTAATTCTGGAAAACTGTCTGCATTTTCTCTTAAATATTTCTTCTCTACCATCTCTTCCCTTTTCTTGTTGTGGAACTTCTATTTCTATTTCATAACCTCTCATTCAATTCATATCTCTTAACTGCTTATTCATATTCCTTATCTTTTTACCTCTGAGTTAATTTCTCAGAAATAGCCTTTTTTTTTTTTTCTTGCAGTAAGTGGGCCTCTCACTGTTGTGGCCTCTCCCGTTGCGGAGCACAGGCTCTGGACGCGCAGGCTCAGCGGCCATGGCTCACGGGCCCAGCTGCTCCGTGGCATGTGGGATCCTCCCCGACTGGGGTACGAACCCGCGTCCCCTGCATCAGCAGGTGGACTCTCAACCACTGCGCCACCAGGGAAGCCCCAGAATTGTCTTTTAATTCACTGATTCTCTTTGTGTTCAATCTTGTTTGTGTCCCAACATTGAATTTTCTATTTCAAAGATGTAAATATTTCATTTTCCTATATCTAGTTGTATTATTCATTTTCTACTGTTCTCATTTAGTGTATGCTAGATTTTTTTTCATAATTTTTTCCTCTTTATGGATTTTATTCCTTCATTCAATCCCAAACATCCTGTTTTAAGGTTTTTGACAGCTCTTTCCATAAAAATTAATTTTATTTACATTGAATTCACATTATCATAATTTATTGTCTTGCCCATGTTTCCTGTGGATTTATTTGTGGAATCTTTGTTTGGATGCATCCTGTATAAGAGGCTTTTGTTCTTATCTTTATTTTTCTCTGTCTTCTTTTCCCCTGTATTCAACCCTCTCCATCTAGCAATTTGTGATTTGTTTGTTTCTACCTAACTCCCTGGAGAGCAAGTCCTGAACCAGATCCTATTATACTAGCAGATAAGATTGTTAAATAGAGGTATCACAAATCTGGTCAGAAGTCTTTGGGCAGTTTGATTCAGTCCCAAGTCTCAAGGCTATATCAGTATCTTTCTGAATCTCTAGGCTTACGGTGTGCTCTAAACTGTATGTATCCCAAGTAAGAGCCAACAGTTTTTTTCAGACTCTTTTCTCGAGATGGAGTGAGGCTAAGGAAAGCATTAAGACTTCAAGCAGTAAGTGTGGTTCTAGTTCCTGCCTTACATGGAACACTTTAACCTCCATTACCCTGCAGGAGGTAAATCCAAAATACCATTGCTTTCTTTCAGCCTGGAGTCCAGCAGACTTGTGGCATCAACCCTACTCATAAATTTGCATTTCTGTTCAGTTTCTAACAAATTGATATTTATCTTGTTTTGAACTCAGCCATGTGCTATCTATCATTACTATGAGTTTAGGCCCAATACATGTACATACAACCATCTTGGATGAGTAGTATCTGTCTACTCCATTTGACCCTTCCTTCATCTTCTGATTCTACTCCCCCAAAATATGAGTTGTTCCTCAAAGCTTCGGCCTCAGAATTCTTATGTTTTCTCTAAATCTCTCTTCTTTGGGTATACTATCTATTCCCATGCTTCAACTATAACTTACATGTTGAAGATTCTCAAATCTTTAATTTTTTTGGCCCAACCAGTCTACCAAGATTCAAGCTCATAATTTTAACTGATACATGTTTATTTCTGGATGTCCCATTAGTACCTTAAACTCAGTATACATAAACCATGCATTATTTTCCTATCCCCACCAACACCTCTTCCTGAAGCCATTATTCTCACTGTTACCCAGGCTTGAAATCTCAATGTTGTCTTACTCTCCACTATACCTCATCCATATAATCTAATCACAGGCTTTGCTACAGGCTGGGTTGTGCCTCCCTCCCTCTCCAATGCATATGTTGAAACCCTAACCCCCAATAGGATGGTATTGGGAAGTGGGGCCTTTGGGAGGTAATCGGGATTAGATGAGGCCATGAGGCGGAGGCTCCCACAATGGCATTATTAGTGCCCTTATAAGAACAGGAAGAGAGACCAGAGCTCATGCTCTCTCTCACTCTTGCTCTTGCTCGCACACTCACTCTCTCCCCCATGTAAGGAAACAGTGAGAAGGTGGCCCAGGAAGAGAGCCCTCACCAGGGAAATGAATCTGCCAGCACATTGATCTCGGACTTCCCAGCCTCCAGAACTGTAAGAAATAAATTCTTATTGTTTAAGCCACCCAGTCTATGGTATTCTATAGTATTAGCAGACTAATATAGGCTTCAACTCTCGCCATTTCTTTCAGAGTTGTCCTTGAATTTGATTCTTTCTTTCCACACTTTTTGCCATAACACTAATATATTTCTTCTTGATCTAACGTCTGAATTATTGAAACTCCTTCCTTAGTAGTTCCCCTAGTGCTAATCTCACTCCACTCTAATCTATCCTTCATGCTGTTCCCAGATTAATCATCCTAAAGTAGGCTGTACCATAGATTCCAGTACCTTATCGTATAGTCAAATTTATCCTTGCAACTTCCTCATCATTAAGCCTTTACTTATGTCATTCCCTTTGCCTGGAATTCATTTCTTTACCTTCCCATCTTTAAAAATCTCCGGGGCTTCCCTGGTGGCACAGTGGTTAAGAATCCGCCTGCCAATGCAGGGGAACACCCTGCCTGTACCATTCATATGGCACTTATGACTTATGACTGCTAACTTATACCACATTTATCTACTTACTGTCAGCTCCTTGTGAAAAGGGGTTATTTACATAGCCTCATCAAGCCTAAAACAAAGTCTTGCCCAAAAGAACAGTAAAAAGAATATAATCTTTGAGATAAATTGTCATTCAAATCCTGGCTCTGCCACTGCTTGACCTTGGGCATACTAAATTTCTCTAAGTATTAAACCTGTCAAATACTGTGCCTGATACCCCACAGTTTCTTCTCAGGTAAACTGACCCAAAACAGCACCTGCTGAAAGAGTATAAGAAGTTCCTCCCCTGGGACTTCCCTGATGGCACAATGGTTAAGAATCCGCCTGCTGATGCAGGGGACACAGGTTCGAGCCCTGGTCTGGGAAGATCCCACATGCCACAGAGCAACTAAGCCCATGTGCCACAACTAGTGAGCCTGTGCTCTAGAGCCCGCGAGCCACAACTACTGAGACCACGCGCCACAACTACTGAAGCCTGCATGCCTAGAGCCCATGCTCCCCAACAAGAGAAGCCACCGCAATGAGAAGCCCGCGCACCACAACGAAGAGTAGCCCCCACTCGCCACAACTAGAGAAAGCCCACGCACAGCAACAAAGACCCAACGCAGCCAAAAATAAATAAATTAAAATAAATAAATTTTTTTAAAAAGGTCCTCCCCAAAAGATCTCCCCTCACAGAAATGTAAATAAGAAAGCAAAAGAATCAGCCAGTTAATCATAAGAAGAGAAGAGCAAAGATACATAAATAGGCAAGTAGGGTTACCTGAGTTAGGTCAATGATAGATAACCGCACAAAGACTCACAGACTGCTTCTAAGGTCCCTAAAACTCCCAAGGGCTATGAATGACCTTCTCACTCCAGGCTCTATCTCAGCCTGTCATGGGAGGATAACTGCTTTACTAAGATTCCTGCTTCCTACACACACACACACACACACACACACACACACATTTCCTCTACTTAATATAGTAAAATATATTTGTACATCTTCAAATATGTGTGTAAATATTAACTTATACTATACTGTTATTAATATTATTGTACTATATTATTAATAATATATATTAATATTATTATACTATATTATTATTAATATATATTATGACATAATATGTTATTATATTTTATTTCAAAAACTGGAGCCAGAATTTCTCTTAGAAGGTCAATTCTATTGCTCTGGTAAATACCCTGACAAGTGCTTGGGGAAAGAAGTTCCTATAAATTTGGGTATGGAGAGAACTATTCTGCCAAAGATAAGAAGGATTTTCCTGTTACTCCTGATAAATCGAGGGAAAAGAGAATAAAAAGATAGAGACAGAAAAATGATAGAAGTTTATCCAGTGTTTGACCTGACTCCTTTCTGTCCTCCCTTAAATCTTCAATAAAGTTATCTAAATGATAAAATTCTTGGTGCTAATGGATATTTTGTGGAAAGAAGTGTCTGGGCTTTGTGCCCACAATGATATGAGGTGGAACCAAGATAATGTCAGAGATGCAGGAGTAGAGACTATGAGAAACATGATAAAATATGCCAAAGGAACTAGTAATATCAAAGAAAGGTTGTATAAATGAGATTTGGCCAATTTAATCACATCTTTAATGAAAAGAAAGACCCTAATTAATATCTGGGTGACCCTCACAATAAACCCTCCACTACTTGTGGTGAATTTGGTTCCAAAGAAACAAAAAGGCCCAGCTAAAATACTAATTTTTTATCTGTATAAGATGGGGTTAGTGATGACTACTTCAAAAGGTCAGATATGAGGATTAAATGAAATATACATACAAAGTGCTCAGCAATGGATATTAGGTACATAGAGCTCTGGTCCAGTCTGCTACTCATGGTCTCAGTCTTAAACTAATCACCTGGGCCTGCGTATGTGATTAGGCTCTGTTAATTACTCTATACGTTCTTCTATTTCTACCCACATTTCCAAGTTTATGTGCAAAATTTATGTGCCCTTACAAATTTATGTGCAATATTATCACCCAGGCTCCAACTTTGACTCTTCCCCATAATGTTGCTGCTCCTCTATCCTGGACGCCTTACCTCAAACTGCCTTCACTTATGACTTATGGCCCTCCTGGTTACATTCAGTCTTGTGCCCAGCACAACATCCCACCTGACTGGCTTACTCTGATCCTGTAGATAGGGTCAAATCACAAGACTTTTGTGGCACAAAAAATAATATCTTTTGCTTCTATATACCCACATTATGTAAAACAAAGCAGCTAAGCTCCTAACAGTTAGTGAGATATCAATGAAAAGGGAAAGTAAGGACTTCTGAAAATTCTTTTCCATAAAAGCAAAGCGAAAACTGGCAAACATTGCCAGAATCAACTTTTTCCAAACTCTGGAAATTAACTAAAGGCTTACAGCATTAACTAAAAAAACAAAAGCAAAAACAAAAAAACTGAACCTCAATAAGATCAGAGACCTTTGTAGCATTTTAATTTGCCCTAGTCCCATCCCCCACTCTCCTGCTCTGAAGCAGACTTGAAAGCTAACAGACTACATCTGCAGAGAAAACTAGCAGCTGGCAGCCACTGGATGTGGCAGAACCAGGTTGGGGGCTTCTTCAAAGCCCTGTTCTCAGAGGACTGTCATTATTTGGTCAGATGGTTTCCTACAAGATCCTACTTACAAGTCTGTCTGTATTTGACCTGACGGGGAGCTTGCCCAAGTGCAAATTTGAAAAGGCTTTTCCTGAGGCATCTGTCAAAAACAACTGCAGGCATCACAGATGCGTGAGGGGGTGGGAAACAGTTGGGACAAACAGTAGACTAACCAAAAAGTTTAAAAGGAAAAGATGGAGAATGAGATATTACAGGGGCTTTGAAAAGCTCCAACATATTCCCAGGAATCTAGAAGACCATCCACACATATAGGACTATGCACATGCCTGAGGTGTGCACATTCTCAGGAAAAACCCAAGAAGGCCCTAAGCTCTCACCTCTGGCTAACCTTAAGACATTGTATAGGAAGTGAAGACTAAGACAGAGTTGTCTACTGCTCAGCTGAGAGTTGAAGGCATACCCCCCAACACACACACACACACACACACACACACACACACCTTCAGCAAAGACTGGGAGACTTATTGGTTCTAGGCGGTTAGGAAAATCTCCATCCAATAATTAGCTGACCACTAAGCTAACCAAGAACAGACTTCAGTGGCCACACACAACAAAGAATATAGACTTTACAAAATTAATTCAGAAAACTCACTAAACAAACAAACTATAAAAAACAACAACAATTAACCCTAGGGAAGGAGAAAAATCTGATTTCCAGAGTTACCACATTATATAATATTGTGTCCAGTTTTCAACAAAAAGATATGATACAAGAAAATACAACACACACAGGGAAAAAAGCAACCAATAGAAACTGGCCATGAGAAAGCCAGAAAAAAGAAAGTAAGAAAGCCTTTCTTACTGGAGAAAGACAAATCAGCTATTTTAATTATGTTAAAGAAGTAAAGGAAACCATACCTAAAGGATAAAGGAAAGTATGAGAGCAATGTCTCACTAATTAGAAAATAGCAATAAAAAGATTGAAAAAATTTTAAAGTACCAAAGAGAAATTCTGGAGTTGAAAATGATAATAACTGAAATAAACAATTCAGTAGACAATCTTAAACAGAAGATTCAAGCAGACAGAAGAAAAACATTGGTGAGCTTGAATACAGGTTAACTGAGAGCATCCAGTCTGAGGTAACAAAAAAAAATTTTTTTAAGTGAACAGAGCCTCAGAGTCATGTGAGATATCATCAAGCATATCAACATATGCATAATGGAAGTCCCAAAAGGAGAGAAGAGAAAGGTACAGAAATATCTAAAGAAATAATGGCTGAAAACTTCCCAAATAGGGTGTAAAATATTAATCTACATATCCAAGAAGCTCAACAAACTCCTAGTGGAATAAATTCAAAAACATCCACACCTAGACACATCACAGTCAAACTGTCAAAAGCCAAAGATAAAGAGAACCTTGAAAGTAGTAAGAAAGAAGAAACTCATCACTTATACGTGAAACTCAGCAAGATTAACAGCTGATTTCCTATCAGAAACCATGTATACCAAAAACAGTGGGATGATACAGTCAAAGTGCTGAAAGAAAAAAAAACTATCAAACAAGAATTCTACACCCAGAAGAGCTATCTTCAAAAATGAAAGCAAAATTAAGACATTCACAGAGAAAGAAAAACCTAGGGAATTTATTACTAGCAGATCATCCCTAAAAGAAGTATTAAAGAGAGGCCTTGAGAATGAAATGAAAGTACTCACATCCACAAGAAGTAAAGAGCATTGAAAAGGTAATTACATAGATGAATATAAAAGACAGTGAAAATGTATTTTTTTGGTTTTAACTCTTTTTTCCCCTCTACGATTTAAAAATACAGCTGCATAAAGCAACAACTGTAAATGCTATGAGGATAAAATGAGTTAATACAAATAAAGCTCTTAGAAGAGTACCTGGCACCTAGTAAGTACTTAATAATGTGAAGTATCATTATTATTATTTATTATTCCAATGTGTGTGAAACTTCAGTGGAGATAACCACTTAGCAAGATAAGATAAAACAAACCTGATGATAAATGGATAGTAGACTTCACAGCCAATCAATGGGATAATACACTTCACAGCCAAAGAGCCTTAATTTCCCCTTTAAAGCATGGTAGAACTAACTACTGGTAGAAACTGTGAGTTTAAGAGAAGTCAGTCATTGGTTCTAAGAATTCTTTTAGAAGACATTTAGCTTGAAGTAATGGTGGATCATTCAAACATCTTAAAGGAATCTACCAAAATTGGACTGGAGTTTGAATAGGAGATAAAGCCTGGAAATTATCATCATAAAAGTGATAGCTGAAGTAAAGGGACAACAGTAGCTCCCTAAATGAAATAACATGTATAGAGAATAGCAGAGGACCAAGGACTGAGCCTTTTTTTTTTTATAACTTTCTTCTTTTTTTTTAACATCTTCATTGGAGTATAATTGCTTTACAACGGTGTGTTAGTTTCTGCTTTATAATAAACTGAATCAGCTATATATATAGGACTGAGACTTTAAAGAAAACAGAAAAATGAGGGAATGGCCAGCCAAAATATAAATATTTTCTAGGTGAAAAATAGCTAGTCACACAACCAGAAAAAAAGAATTCTTGAATTTCTAATAATAATGTGACTTTTAAAAATTGGTTCAATTTAATTGTTTTTATAAACAGAATTTTGTAAGGAAAATGCAAAAATAGAAGATTCTATCCAGTCTACCTAGAAGAGTTTATACAAACATACTTCATGTGACTGCTCCTGAAATGTATTTCACCTAGAAAAATAGCAAGCATCCTTAAGTAATGCTTTAATGTCTTTATCTCTAAATTACTCTTGTCAGCTAAAAATTTTGGAAATAAGTCTATGTCATTTGGCTCACTCTGATAAAGAAGAGAATCCTATTTCCTATGTGAATTATGAAGAACTGTAACCTTTATTCTCAATAAAATATTAATGGAGGAAGAGTTTCTGAAAAGAGCCCTATTTAATGACTGAGTCCTGGGTTAATTCAAGAAACATTTACTGGGCTTCCCTGGTGGCGCAGTGGTTGAGAGTCCGCCTGCTGAGGCAGGGGACGCGGGTTCGTGCCCTGGTCCGGGAGGGTCCCACATGCCGCGGAGCGGCTGGGCCCGTGAGCCATGGTCGCTGAGCCTGCGCGTCCAGAGCCTGTGCTCCACGACAGGAGAGGCCACGGCGGTGAGAGGCCCACGTACCGCAAAAAAAAAAAAAAAGAAAAGAAACATTTACTGAATCCTACTCTATGCAATAGATTCTGCTCCTCATTCTCTGGAAGATCAAAGACTTTCTCTGCTATCCTATATATGGATATCTAACCACAAGCTGCTATGCTATTTATTATCCATCTTTCTTCAAAGAATGCTCATATTTCAAGAATACCAACCATTCTACCTCTTTATCCTTGATGAAACTGATTCTAATAAATCAAATTTGCCAAAGGTCTAGAGGACCATTCTAACTTCTATCTAAGAAGAAAACATATAAAACACATAAACTACAATTATTTTCTCCCAGGTTCTTTAAGGCCATTTATAGTGTGAAAAAATGACATACAGGAAATTATGTTAAACATAAATGTACAGCTTAATGAACTGTTCTATAAGCAAACACCAGTATAATCACCACCTAGGTCAAGAAACAGGACATTGTCAACATTACAAAGCCTCTAACTTGCCCTTCTCACTTAGAACTCTCTCCCTACCCTGAAAGCTTACATTAATTACCTGCCTTTTGGAGTAATTACCTTTGCACTTCTTATACAGGATGATTTTAAAAGAACATAAAACTATCAAAATTTTGTTTAGTATATATATTCAGTATATAGTATATTTAGTATATATGTACTTAGAATATATGTTTACTATATATATAGGAACATATAGTCAAACCCAATTTTTAAAGGAATTATCACAATATTTTTTCTAATTTTACTAATCTTCAAAATTATCCCCACAACATATATAAGTCCTGAAGTCTAATTTATCCCAAACCCTTGGTAGCCTATCACCAGTGATGAAATGGTAGCCATAATGCAGTGCTTCATTTCTTCAAGAATGTGAGTAATATGTGGTACAAACACAAAGTTCTCAGTATATCCCAAGAGATTTGGGTGATCATTCATCCAAACAGTCAATGTTTCAAACAAAACACTCATCTTGATCCAAGGAAAATGCTTATTAAGGAACCACTGGAACGTGTGATGGAAATGAAGTAGAAAATGAAGTTATTAGAGACTTCCTGTGGCTACAGGGGAAAAACTCACTTCCTTAGCTTTTTGAATATGGGATCACTGTCATTACGGTCTCCCTAAAAAAGAATGGACTGAAGATTCATTATGGTCAGCCCTCTGTATCTACAGGTTCCGCATCTGAGGATTCAACAAACCACTGATCATAATGGTTTTTTTACATTCCAGAAAGCAAAATTTGAATTTGCCGTGCACTGGTAACTATTTACATAGCATTTACATTGTGTTAGGATATCCACCTGTTCATACAATTTATTGGAAAAAACTATTCTTAATCCACGGCTATGCAGTAGCACCACTGTCTAATCAAGTTTCTATGTATTGACAGCTGTACTTCTAGACTCTATTTTGTGCTGTCACTTTACTGTCTCTTCTTGCGCAGATAATAGTTACTCTCTCGTGGTTAGAGGTGGAAGTTTATCTTTAATTTTATTTCCATCATCTCAGATTTAAGCAACTTGTTTCAGCTCCCTCAGTAGCTTTTCTCAATTCTTTTTTTGGTTACAGCACCCTGATTTTAATGTGGGGAGCCATCCTATCCCCCTTTTCATGTAGTCTTACTGGGACTGTTAATTGAGGTGCCCACCCTTCCCTGACCAAGAAATAGTAATATAACTCAAAATGTTTTTCAGACTCTCTGTCTAATAAGAAACTGAATCATAAACTCAATGATACAAGGATAAAAAGTTTGAGCTGATCCATTCCAATCCATTCCTAAAGAGATTATCCATTAGTCCTTATACATCACGAATATTAGCCAGTGAATTTTATTAGAAAAAGCCAATCTGGACACATTAAAACACAAAACAATTGATCAAGTCTTCTCTGAATCGAAGATGTAAAGATATATTACCTCCAACGGTCCACTACAAAGCTATGGATGAAAAAGGAAGATCAGATTCCTTATAAGAAAAAAGATTAAGACTTCAATATTTTTCAAAAGAAGTGCCGCCATCCAGGTACTAAGGATAAAGCACTGGAAAAGGAAAAGAGACTGCTTTACTTAGGAGGTAGTCTCAACCTAAAAGTGTTCATACATCAAACTGAGGAAAAAAAAATTTTTTAAGCAGTGCTATCCATTATTGATGAAGGTACAGAGTAATGTGCACTCTCATGCATTGCTGATTGGAATATGAATTGCTGCAACCTCTTTTGGAAGCTAATCAGGTAATATGTACTAAGATTCAAAATACATATTCTCTCCACCAGAAATACTGTGTTGGGGAAATGTATCCTTTAGAAATAAAAGCACCAGTATCTAAAACGCATATACAAAGATGTTTCTTTCAACTTTGCCTGAAGTAACAAAACAGAGGAAGGGGGCTTCCCTGGTGGCACAGTGGTTAAGAATCCACCTGCCAATGCAGGGGACACGGGTTCAAGTCCTAGTCTGGGAAGATTCCACATGCCACGGAGCAACTAAGCCCGTGTGCCACAACTACTGAGCCTGCGCTCTAGAGCCCACGAGCCACAACTACCGAAGCCCGCACGCCTAGAGCCCGTGCTCCACAACAAGAGAAGCCACCGCAATGAGAAGCCCATGCACCGCAACTAAGAGTAGCCCCCGCTCATGGCAACTAGAGAAAGCCTGCACGCAGCAACTAAGACCCAACGCCGCCAAAAATAAATAAATAAATAAATAAATAAATAAATAACTTTATATAAAAAAGAACAGAGAGAGGGAGAGAGGGAGAGAGGGAGAGAGGGAGGGAGGGAGGGAGGGAGGGGGGATGTGCGTTTCTATCAAAAGGATAATGAATATATTGTGGTATATTCATGCTATGCAATAGTAGTTTTTTAAAAGAATAAGTCAACACTACTGAACTGTACACTTAAAATGGCTAAGATGGTAAATTTTGTATTATGTGGTTTTTAACAAAAAAAGAAAAGAAAAAAAAGAGTCATATCCACACATAATGATCTAGAGAAATGGTTAGTTGACATGGAAGCATAGAAAAAGGAGTACCACATCACTAGCAGTACCCTAGCACAGGGACTCAAACTGCTTGGTCTTAGTGAATCCTTTTATGGAAGCAGCTATATCAGATTATCTCAGCTTGACGGCAGCAAGCAATCCAATTACATAATTATGCCCCTTGTTTTTATTTTCATGGTTACCCCCCCAAAAAAAAACCCACTTCTTTTTATAACTTGCCTATAAGTGTTGTGACCAAAGGATGCTAATATTCAGTCCCTCTGACAGCCATATTTCTCACTGTAAATTAATAAATTGGCTTTTTGGTTTTAAAACAAATACCAAAAAATGGACTCTGTCTAAAGGCAGAGATTCCTCCCCACCAACCGTCCCCAATCATCACACATACATAGCCCCCAAGATCTTCCTGCTTTCTCCTCCTCAACATTCTAAAACTCCTCATAAACTTTCCAAAATTCAGCTTCTTCTTATGTGTGGCAGAAGAACTCAGAATTGGGGAAGTCAGAAAGGGAATCCATAACAAAGCAAATGCATGAAACTGGTCAGAACTTACTTAAAAGAAAAAAAGACAATTTGGGACTCAGAGATCAGAATCCTGATTTCTGCTCTTTCTACAATGAATTAAAAATCAATTATGTTAGACATTTTCTACCCTACTTCCCTACCCACTCACAACTATTTCCCTCAACAACCCCAACTCCCACCTCTCCCCATCCTCTCACAGAAGGAAACCGAAACTACATTTCAGAAGCAAAGTAGATGACGGTGAATGCTAAGCATAGAAGGAAATTATTATAGTTAATTTTCCTATTTATATCACACAATATAAGCAAGACCTCATTGGTTGAGCCTTCAGAATGTGTCCCAGGTAATCACACCTATTCTCCAACTCCTGTCTTCTCTCCAACACTTTCCCTCTTCCCCTTGCATCTGTGCTTTTTTAAGTCCTCATCCTTCAGTATACCTACCATCTCCTTTGTGAAACAACTATGCTCACCCCACTCCTTTCTTGCATCTTGCAAACTCCACTGCCTCAGCTGCAGCGAATGTCAATGGAGTCTCTGCTAAGTCCTCTACAGATCCCACAAACAGAAATGGAAAGCTCTCATCATTTGTATGCTCACTTGTGTGTGTACGTGAGTGCACGAGAGAAAGGTAGAGAAAATGAGAGGGAACAAAAGTAGGAGAGGGAGAGAGAGAGAGAGAGAGGGAGAGAGAGAGAGAGATCTTGAGTTCAAATTGTCTCCAGCATCCAAGGCTGCTGGGCCAGGGGTTTATTCTAAACAAACACAAATCTATCTAAATGCAATGTGGTACCCTGGATTGGATCCTAGACCAGAAAAAGGCCTTTATTTAAAAGAAAAAAAACCTGCTGAAATCCAAAAAAGTTTAGAGTTCAGTTAATAATAATGTACCAATTTTCATCTGTTAGTTTTGACAAGTGTCCCATCGTTATATAATGTGTTAACATGAGGGAAAATTGGATAAGAGTATACGGAAACTCTCGGCATCACCTCTGCAATTTTTCTGTAAATCTAAAATAACTCTAAAAGTTTACTTAAAGATATGTATGCATATATATGTATATATAACACACACATATAGCTATACATGTACATATAAGATTAGATAGACAGACAGATAGATTGGAATTGTGAGAATTTTTTTTTCCTTCAGAAAACCACCAACTCTAGTTTACTCCAGAATGTGTTAGTGAATGATGACAATTTCCCAGAAGACTGTGAGGAAAGATGAGGAAAAGATTTTACATCATTACACAGCACATGAAAAAAACTTAAATCTCTATAAGATTATTGTTCTTCCCCCAAAATCTCTCTAGCTGCCTCAGTACTCTCTTCTCCCAATACTATTAAGTGTTCTGGTTATCATTACTGCAAAACAAACTACCCTAAAACTTAATGACTTAAACAGCTAATTATTATAACTCACAATTTTGTTCGTCAGGAATATGGGCAGAATATCAGCAGGGTGATTTTTCTGTTCCACATGTCATTAACTGAGGTCACTGGGTCGCTCAGCTAGCAGATGGAATGGTCTGGAGGCTCCAAGATGGCATCCCAAACATGCCTGGCACCTTGGCAGGAATGACTAGAAGGCTGGGCACAGCTTTGGTTTTGAACCATGTGCCTACATATAGCCTCTCCACCAGCGTAGCCTCCAAGCAGTTGGACTTTTTGCATGGCAACTGAGGCATCCTAGAATGTTCCAAAAATAGGAAGTGGAAACTGTCAGTATATTAAGGACCGAGCCAAGAAACTAGCACACCATCACTTGTGCCATATTCTAGTCATCAGAGTAGTCACAGAATCTGCCAGTCACTGACTCGAAAGGAAGAGGCTTAGACTGCACCTCTCAAAGGGAGTGTCAAAGAATTTGTGGCTGTCCTTAATCTGCCACACTAAGCATTTAACACACATTTCAGACTTATTTTTCTAATGAATGAGAAAATTAAAAGTTTCTACCTTCAAAAAGCTTTTTTGCCTTCAAATAGGCAAAAAAAAAAAATTTAAGTAACAAGTAATGACAAGGATACAGAGCAACTGGAACATTCACACATTACTGGTGGGGATACAAATGGTACAGCCACTCTGGAAAAACTGTTGAGAAGTTTCTCATAAAGTTAAACAAACACCAGCAAACTCTCACTCCTAGAGCAGAGGTTGGCAAACTATTTCTGTAAAGGCCAGGTAGAAAATATTATATAGGCTTTGTGAGACAAACGGTCTCTATTGCAACTACTCAATTTTGTCATTATAGCATGAAAGTCACCACAGACAATTTGTAAATGAATGAGCATGGCTGTGTTTCAATAAAACTCTATTTACAGAACAGGCAGTGGGCTGGATTTAGCCCTTGGGCCTAGAAAAATTAAAATATGTTCACACAAAAACCTGCATACCAATGTTTACAGCAACTCTTTTCATAACTGACAAAAACTGTCCTTCAGTAGATTAATGTATAAACAAACTGTGGTATATCCATAAAATGGAATTCTACTCAGCAATTAAAGTGAAGTATTGCTATTCAATACATACAACAAAATGGATGAATCTCAAAGGCATTATACTAAGTGAGAGAAGCCAGTCTCAAACAGTTGCTTACTGGTATGAGTCTATTTATATGAAATTCTAAAAAAGATAAAACTATAGGGACAGAGAATAGATCAGTGGTTGACAAGGGTTAGGAGTGGGGGGAGAATGTACCTACAAAGGGTCATTACAGGAAGTTTTTTGAGGTGAAAGAACAGGTCTGTATTCTGATTGTGGAGGTGGTTACACAAATTTATACATGTGTTAAAACTAAGAACTGTACACACCTCCCAAAAAAGCCAATGTTAACATGTTATTTTAAAAATAAATAATATGAAGAAAAGTATTTTCTCCACTATAAATTCATCAAACAAAAAGACTATTTCTGTAAACAGAGAACTGGAGTGGAGAGACTATGACTAGAACAATATTTAAATTCCCACTCAAAATTTTGAATAATTTACAATAACATAATTATACAGTACTATATATAATTTATTTATACTTGCCTTGTTTTTCACCTTTATCCTTGAAGTTCAGAAACTTCTCAACTATCCCAGCTACTATATGCCTGAATGTATTTTCAGCAGTGTCTATTCTTTTTGTTGCTTCTCACGTGGTTTTCATCATTTCATTATTTTACATTCTTTCATTTCTTCATTGTACTCTTCCAACCCATTTTTCACCTCCTTCTGTTGACTTTCTTTGAGCCTTTTGCTAAATCTCTTTTCCCCATGAAGAAACACGGAACAGGTTTTCTGTAATTTTTTTGAGAGTATGTAGAACAATTATCCAAACTCTTCCTGTTTTCCCATACCTCCTTTGAGGCATTTTCTTTTTTTAAAAGATTTATTTCTTATTTATTTTTATTTATTTTTGGCTGCATCAGGTCTTAGTTGCAGCACGCGGGATCTTTCGTTGCTGCACATGGACTCTTTTTTGCAGTGCACAGGCTTCTCTCTAGTTGTGGCATGTGGGCTTTCTCTTCTCTAGTTGTGGCGCACAGGCTCCAAGGCACGTGGGCTCTGTAGTTGTGCCGCGAGGGTTCCAGAGTGCGTGGGCTCTGTAGTTTGCGGAATGCAGTCTCTCTAGTTGAGGTGCGCGAGCTCAGTAGTTGGGGCACACAGGCTTAGTTGCCCCATGGCATGTGGGATCTTAGTTCCCTGACCAGGGATCGAACCCACGTCCCCTACATTGTAAGGTGGATTCTTTACCACTGGACCACCAGGGAAGTCCCTGAGGCATTTTCTTAACCTGCCTTTTGTTGGGGTTCTTTTCTGAACACCTCCTGCAAAGAGTTTAGTCAACTTTGAAGTCAACGAGCACAGCCCACATAAGAATGTCCTCACTTCTGACATCTTTGCAAGTTCGGAGGTTCCCAAAACCACCCTTAGTTCCAATGATTCATGAGGAAGATTCACAGAACTCAGCAAAAGCTACTGTACTCCCAGTTATGGTTTATTACACCTAAAGGCTACAGATTAAAATCAGCCAAGGGAAGAAGTGCACAGGACAGAGGCCAGGAGGGCTCCAAATACAGATCTTCCAGTTGACCTTTCCTCCATGGAGTCAGGACAGCATTACTCTCCTGGCACTGATGTGTAACAATGCACACAGAATATTGCCAACTAGGAAAGTTCATGCAAATCTCCATGTTCATAGCAGTCTCCAGTCCCTGGCCTCTTCCAGAGATAAGCTGATACTGCATGATCCAAAGCCCTCACCATAAATCGCATTATTATCTGCTGTGGCCAGCCGCCACCCTAATCACATTAACTACCTAGTGTGATCCAAGGGCCCCATGCAAATAAGACATTCCTATTAGGCACGATTTTCCAAAGGCTTAGAGACCTTTCCAAGCTGAGGACAAAGGTCAGATCTCTTTGGGGGTAAGGTTAAATTCTTTACTATACATACTCCAATATATTTTAATTGTTTAAAAAGTTTTCATGCACAGTCTAGTTTTTGAAGTGGACTAGGTACATGTTGAAGAAAAGTATAAGCAGGAGTAATGGGAATCAAGCTCGAGAATTTCACACAGATTTGATGTCTGTAACACCCTTCCATGCAATCTATTTTCTTTGCTGTCACCAGTTTTTTGCAGAGGATCACAGCAACATCCTTTGGGTTAAGGTATTTTGTGTTGTGATTTACTAATCACTCCTTCCTCCACTTCACTTCCCTTCCAGCAACCTCTTTACTAGGACGCAAAATCACAGAAATACCAAGTAAACTAACACCCCTGTAATCGGCAGTTTTCTAAAGAGATATTTGTCACTTCTCCTGTGACTCATTCCAACCCCTCTAAACAAAGAATCAATGTATATACCTGTGAAAAATTTCAATGAGATCTCAATTCTGCTTAGAGAATAAAGAGACAGCTCCCTTGTTTCAGTCTTTGTTTCAGGATCCCTTGTTTACAATATTTGTAAGGTATGCTATTTTATAGTTTGTGTCTTACGGTTATGGATTTTATAATTCATTAAAAATGGCACTTTTTCTCTACATTCTCATGTTTGTCATTTTCAACGAGTTTCAAAGGAGAAGAGATTTTTTCCCATCATCTTTTGCAAAAGACCCCTCATTTATTTTCAGTTTTGGGGGTGTATGTCTCTAGTAATATAGGTGGATTTTTTTTAAATGAATACTCTAATAGAAGAATTTGATTCATTGAAATTTTGACTTGGTGAGTAAAATACATTATAAATGTCTCAGTGTATAAGAAACACTGATATCCTTGAGCAGAATGCAGATATAAGTTTAAAATAAGCAAAGAAAAATGCAGATATAATGAAAAGGTAATACTTAACTCATTTTATGACTGCAAAATGAACAAAATTAGAAGAATGGGCCTAAAGTGGTTCCAGGGTGGGTGGTACGGTAGAATCACTCTGAGAAAATATTAAATAGAAACAAAGGAAGGAGTCTGGATTTTGCATAAATATGTAAATCTAAACCTGTGTCACAGGAATGCTGTGTCCCTATTGCTTTTCATATTGACTCCAATCAGGGCACTGTAATAAATCATGTAGCTACTGTGTTCAAATTAATTTCTTTAATTATTACCATCCGTAGAAGAAATCATGGACTAGAAAAAGACAAATGGTCACTCTTCTGCTGCCCTGAGTAAGAGCTGACTAGGGCAAATTGTGCAGCCTGTTACTTAGATTGGTCTGCCTACCCTTCCCACTGTCCAGGACGGCTGAGCTTGCCCAGACAAGGGACTAACACAGGGAGTCAACACATTTACTGTAATTACTAATATTTTTAAACTTATTCCTGCCCTCTTATGCCATTTTTCCAATTCTTCATTCTTGTTATTATTTTCTCTTTCCTACCTTTATTCAGATTCATTTTCTTTTCCATTTTATCCTCTAGAAATTTGGAAAATATATAGCCTATTTCTATTCTTATAATTACCCTTAAATTTTGAAAGAATATAACTTTCATTTAAATATTACCACCATGGCCAATATACAATTCTCCATCAGTTTCAGTATCTAGAGCCTTCCCTGCTGGTCACCATCCACCCTTACCCCAACACATACCTTAGCATCTGAGGCAATCATTTGAGGGTACAGTTGCAGATTATTAAGCTGTTTTACTTTACAGATAAAAAATTACTCAGACTTAACTATTTTGTTTGACTGGTCTTTTTCAGTACTATTTTATCAACCCATCTCTTCCTCTTCCCTGGATTCATTTTGCAGGAATAAAGATTCTAATAACTATTTAACAGGAGAAAGGTAGAGAAATGGATTTAAGATAGTCTTCAAATCAAAATCAGTATAAAAGTCACCCAGATAAGAGTCAGTGGTGAGGGCTGTGGAAAAAATAAATAGATTTCTATGAAACAAGAGGCTTGGGAACACTGGACACCAGCTGGAGAGAAGCCCAAACCAGGAGCAGTAAGATGCGAGTCATACCTCCTCTCACCAGCCCCCACCCCGCCAAAGGTCTGTGGGGGCTATGGTAGGCAGGGGAGGGGGGGGCATCTAGCAGGTGTGGAGGAAGGGAGGAAAACATTAGGCTGGGGCTTTCCCCTCCTGAATAAACCATTGATCACTCACAAAAGCAAAAAATGCTTTCTCTTCTCAGAGGAAAATGCACCCTTGGTAATGCTGTCTTTTGGTTAAGAATCAAGAGAGATGAGTATTTGTTCCCACTAATGGAAGCACGCACATTAAGTTCTATCTGAATGGTGACTTCAGCCCCAAGTATAAATGGGCAAAAGCATAGGTAGACTTTGGTTTTCTCAGCTCCAAAAGTACCATTTTCTGCCTGGGCATCATCTCCAGCAGCTACATATCCCATTAAGATTCTGAGGGCCATGAAAAGATGCACTAAGATATGCTGTATCTGATCTGCTCTGTGCCATCACCTCATTTGTAATAACATGTTATATCCTTAGTTAATTAAATGAGAAACTTAAAAAAACATATATTTGCATGGGCAAGGACAAGGATCATTTCCCACAACCCACCTGAAATAACCCAAATGGTAAATTTGAGGCCTTGCACATCTAAAAATTTTTATTTTTCTCTTCCATTGAAATGCTTCTTTGGCTAGGTATAGTATTCTGATCAGTTAAAGAAAATCTTTTTCCCCCCTATCTTTCAAAGTGCTGTTTCATTGCCTTCAAAGATTGCATTACAACAAGAGATCTGATTATTTCTTTGTAGACATTTGTCTGCAAGCTTTTTAGAAATTTCTCTTTATCCTTTGTCATCTCAGATTTCACCATAATGTATCTAGGTGTAGGCCTCTTATAATTTATTCTGTTATTTATTTATTTAGGCTTTATTGAGTTTTTCTCCAGATATATTTGGAGGTGGAACATGTGTGCTGCATCCACCTTCTTTATCTAACCTTACCCCACATACAATAAATCTAGTAAGATAAAAACCTAAGATACAATATGGATAAATCTCACATACATAACCATAACATCATTAAGCCAAAGGTGACAATACGTTCTCTACTATTCCATTTATATAAAGTTCAAACAGGCAAAACTAATCTATGCTGTCAGAAGTCAGGATGGGGGTTATCTTTAGGGGGCTACTTGGATCTTGGTAATATTCTCTTTCTTGGTCTGGGTACTGATTACATAGCTGTATTAACTCTGTGCAATTAATTGAGCCATATACTTACAACTTACACACTTTTATGTATGTTGTACTTCAATTAAAAGGGTTTTTTTTAAAACTGGATTTAGATTATCTTGAATTCTCCATTCTTTTTATATGGAGATAACTTTTCACTTACTTTAACCATAATTTTAAAAACTGATTAGGGACTTCCCTGGTGGCGCAGTGGTTAAGAATCTGCCTGCCAATGCAGGGGTCATGGGTTCGAGCCCTGGTCCGGGAAGATCCCACATGTCACGGAGCAACTAAGCCTGTGCGCCACAACTACTGAGCCTGTGCTCTAGAGCCCTCGAGCCACAACTACTGAGCCCGCGAGCCACAACTACGGAAGCCCACGTGCCTAGAGCCCGTGCTCCACAACAAGAGAAGCCACCACAATGAGAAGCCAGCACACCGCAACGAAGAGTAGCCCCCGCTCACAACTAGAGAAAGCCCACACACAGACAGCAACGAAGACCCAATGCAGCCAAAAATAAATAAGTAAAAAATAAATAAATTTATTTTTAAAAATAGACAGGAGTTGTTAAAAGGTGAAGCTGGAGTTGGATGAAAAGAAGGTCAAATGTAAGAAAAGTTAAAAATGTACAATTAGTAAGACTTTGTAAGATTAGAACTATAGTAAAGAAAAAGACTGCCAAGGAGGGTTCCTACACTTATTTCCGGTATAGGCAGCTGAAAGAGACCGTAGTATCTTACTTTTCAGATTCAAGGCAAACATGATTCATTTCTTATTACATTTACTTTCATAAGCCTAAATTACCTGTGCTATCTTCCTAAAACCAGATCCTATCACTTTCCTGTTCAAAAACCCTTTAGTAGCTTTCCTGTACATATAATAAAAAAAATTTTTTTTAATTCAAACATGGTCAATAATGCCATCTATGATTTGGCTCCCACCTACTCCCTCATCATCTTCTCACACTTTCCTTCTCACCCACAACACTTAAAGCTATGTAGCTTTCCTCAGTTCTATAAAATATCAAGATCTTGGTTTCCTCAGGGTCTCAGACATGACTTCCTTCTAAAATTTTAATTTCCTTCCCCACTGTTCACCTCTTTAGGTCTCAGCTTAAATATCATTCCAGCAAACACCCCTTCAATGACTGCCCTTCCCCCAACTTAAGTTAGGTCCCCTAGTTATTCTTCATATCCTATTTGTGATTATGTATTTAAGTTGACATGTCTGTCTACCTCCCGCTCTAGACTAAGTTAGGGCAGCGACTTCATCTATTTGATTCTCCTGTATATATCCAGTTCCTAGCACAGTGTACAGTGGTATACAGGAGGTGCTCAAACACTGAATGAATGAATGAATGCACACAGGATGAATAGCAGATTTGAGGGGAGAAAGATTTCAGGTTTGGGTATTTTTAATCTGAAGTGTCTATGCATTATCAAAGAGGAAATGCTAGGCACACAGAAATAACTACCTGGATTTCAGGAGAAAGATCTAGGACAGAAAGACTGATTTGGGAGTAATCAATAAGTAATTGAAGCCATCCAAAGGCTGAGAATATACAGAGAGAAGAAATTTTAAGCAGAAGGGGAAGGAGGCTAAGACTAAGAAAGAACAATCAAATTGATGAGAGATAAATGAGAAGTTTGTGATACCGTTAAGTGTGATACCACTGAGGAGATTATTTCAAAATCGGAGTAAATAATGCTAAATACTACAAAAAGGTAAGGACTAAGAGCTATCTACTAGATTTAGTGACAAAGCTACTGATGACCTTGGATAGCATATCAATGGAATGATGAGTAGAAATAAGCATTCAGTTAACTGAAAACTCAATCAGTGAAGTTGAGAAAGCTACCAAAAACCTGGATGCTTATGTTAAAGGAGATGGAAGGGCTTCTTCCCCTTTTTTAAGGAATGAAAGCTGAGCATATTTAAATTATCACGAGATGGAGTCGGTAAAGAGAAATCTAAGTTAGACAATTGCTAGAGCTTTGTATCCCATAGGGTAGGAAAGATGTAGGACCCAGAGCACAGGAAAGAGGGTCAGCCCTAGAATGGTAATTCTCCATTCCACTGCAATTAGAGGAAAGATGGGTTGGATTCAGTTACATTTGTAGGTAAGGGGGCAATAATTAAGGAATAGTTTCAACTTCCTCTGTGAAGTAGGAAATGAGGTACTCTGTTAAGATTAAGTAGAGGGCTAATATAATAAATCAATAGAATATGAGATTTAAAATGGCCACTATCATGAAAAGTAAAGGAAAAGAGAAAGGAATTTCAAGAAGCACTACAGGCTTATGAGTTTGGAGACAATGAATTTCTAATAGCAGTAACAGTGTGATTCTTTCATTTCCTTTGCAGCTCTTGCCTGAGCCAAAATGGGGGGACTAAGACTGATATAGGATTTGTATTCTGGAGGGCACATGAACAAAAAGATAAAAGAGCAAAGAAGTTAGAGGTATTGGCAATAGAACACTTAAATGAGAGTGGGTAAGGTGGAAAGGGTGGATAAGGAAAAAGGAAAAACAACAGGTTCCTCACAGAAGAGAATGGCGAAGTCCAAATGATGCCAAGTAAAGGTGTGGTGGGAACAATGGGGTAATAAAGCTGAGAGAAGAGCAGGCTGACAAAATGAATATATTAAAGAAGTGATTTTCCCCATGATAGGCCTACCCTAAGTATCATATTGAATGTATATGTGTACACATACGTGCATAAATTATACGATCAATTTTAATCAGTACTTGATTTACAAAGTTTAATTCTGACTAACCTCAGGTTACTATTTAAAAAAAAAAAATGTTAATGCCCTGCTTACACGGTAGGCCACAAAATCTTTCAATGACATACTGCTTTGAATAAAGCAAAAAAGTTAGAAATCACTGGTCTAGGTCAACCTGCTGATTTTACAGAAAAGGAAACAGCCTTCCAGAAGTAAAGTGATTTATCCAAATTCAGCAACTTGCCATAGCAACAGAACTTTAAAAATAAATAGAACTTTGCAGAAAATGTTTTTTCTGTGTTGAAAAATGGCTTACCCCTGATCTTTCTGAATAAAAGTATTTCATAATCATCAATCTTTCTTAAAATCTTTGACAGAAATATTTGCCACAAATATATTTATCATGCTTACAAATTACTGTGTTCATCATGCTTATAAATTAAATGTTATGATTTATAAGTCTTGTCTAAAGACCTGAATTTATAATTTCTATAAATTTCTTTGCCAAAAATTATCAAAGAAAAAGGACAAGCTTAGTCGATATAAATGCTACATCTTACTTATACTGTTAATTAAAATTATTCCATTTCTTCTATAATCTTCCTCAACACAGCATTACACACAGCCACTACTACTAGAAAGGACTGAAATTGGCAAGAGAGATGAACCCTATTTGTCTCATCAGTTTAACCACTCAACAGGTTATATTAAAAAAAAAAAAAGAGCTCAGAATATTTGCCAGCCTTTGAGCTAAACGTCAGAAAAACAATAAGATAGGAACTATCTGTTTTCCCATCTACAGACCACATAATAGATGCTCACTAAATGCCTGTTCACATGAAGGAGCAATTTCAGTCTTCTGATCAAAGAGTAAATATTTTGATTTATCTACTACCCTACACCTAAGGATTAAAAAATTATCACACCTCACACTTCCTCAAGGAATTTTAAATCTGGCTATGGAGATGAGATAGATAGGCAGTATATGCATATGGTGATGATCAGATACCGGAACTTTATACCTACTGGATGTTAGCCAATAAAGTACTCATCTGGGAAATAGACAGTCAAAGTTCTACCAATGATATCACCGTCAAAATATTTTATAATCAGCTGTTTCACCAAGAAAATCATTAGTTTATTGTCAGATCTCACTTTTAAACCAAGAGTTGAACTACTTCATTTATTCCCCAAACTCACATTTTAAAACTATTCCACAAAAATTTAACCTGAAGACATGAAAGTTTCTACACACTAATTCTTCCCCAAAGAACATCCTGTAAATTCTTAAGATTTCAAAATAAAATCTTCCAAAACACCTCACAAATAGAACCAAGACCTCCTCCAAGAAATTCCCCTTGATCCTCATTATTTGTGGAGTCCATATTTGCAAATTCTCCTACTTGCTAAAATTGATTAGCAATCCCCAAATCAATACTCACAACACTTTCACATCATTCACAGACATGCGGGGGTGGTGAAAAATTTGAATCGCCCAACGCTAAGGTCAAACAAGGCTATGTTCTAACTTCTTATTTCAGTTCTCATACTGTAAACAAGTGTCCTTTCCATGGTCTTCTTAGTGTCACATTTTTTACATTTTTGTACTTTTTGTTGGAGATTTCACTGTTTAAAATGGCCCCCAAGCAAACCAATATATACAGCATGGATAAACAAGGTCCTACTGTATAGCACAGGGAACTATATTCCATATCCTGTGATAAATCACAATGGAAAGGAATATGAAAAAGAATGCATATATGTGTAAATGAATCACTTTGCTGTATAGCAGAAATTAATACAACACTGTAAATCAACTGTACTTGAATAAATTTTTTAAAATAAGATAAATTAAAATTAAAAAATAAAATGGTCCCCAAGCATAGTGCTGAAGTGCTGTCTAGAGTGTCTAAGCATGAGACCATGATGTGCCTTAGAGGAAAAATATACATATTAGATAAGCTTCAATCCGACATGAGTTATATAGTGCAGTCAGCCATGAGTACAATACTTATGAATCAATAATATATAATAAATACAGTGTCCTTAAATAGAAACACACATAAAATCAGGTTATATATTGATAGGTTGAGAAACATATTGTGACCAGAGGCTCACAGGAACCTAAGCCTGTACTTCCCCTAGGAGCAGTGGTTCAGTGTGTACTAATTCAGCATTCACAGTGACTACATAATAAAACTACCCCAAATACCAAGAATCCACTGTACTTTGAAAGTGACACCTTTATGCATGTAAAATTAATAAGACAGGGCAACAGAATTTGTTCACCAAAATGAACTACCATTTCCCAACATATAGCATTATTCCATGAGAATACTCAATAAATACGTGTGTCAAGTAAATGGTTCAGAAAATTAAGCACTCCAGTTTTATGGCAAAGACCCCTCCAGTGCAATATTCTTCCCCAGCCAGCACAAAGGTAGACCATTCCTTTGTCATTAGCTGGAGCACATGGAGGCAGCCATTAGAAGCTTAAGTGCACAATCACCAGAGTCAGAGAAGAAAAAAGTTCAGTAAGTCTGGTCTTACGTTGCAGTTCTCATTAGTGTATAACTGACCCCTGAACAACACAGGTCCACTTACACAGCCATGTTTTTCAACAAATATATACTACAAGATCCGAGGTTGGCTGAACCCTCGGAGGCAGAACCTCAGATACTGGAGGGCAGACTGTAAAGCTACGGAGGGAATTTCGACCGCAGGGAGGGTCAGCACTCCTAATTCCGCCCGCACCGCCCCCTCCCCTCCGGAGGCCCGCACCTCCCCACCTTGCATGGGTCAAGTGTATTTTCCTTCAGTAGATTTCGTCGGCTTTCACGACGTTTTGAAAATATCCTGTGACCACACATTAATACCAAGCATGAACAAGTGTCTCAATTTTATTTAACATTTTTAAGTGACTGTATAACTCTATGATACACAATACCAAAAAAGTGCAAAATATTCACCATAAGCATGTGGTTATGAAGGTGAATACCCACAATGGTTACATCATCAACCCAACTACGAACTTTTGCGCATTTAAAGAAGCCACAGCGTTTTCTGAAAGTTTGCTGGACACAAACAGCTGCTCTACATCTTCTCCCACTACTGTCTTCGGTTCTGGTTCAGATTGCTAAGCACATACCCCCTGGGGGTTAAGAAGGCGGTGAAAAACACCGCGAGGGCAATAGCCACCGCCTGGAAGAGAAGATGAAAAACGCTGTTAGCGACGGCGGCTTCCGGGAACAGTCACTCGCTGCCGAACAAAAGGAAGAACGAAAACCGCTCTAAACGTTTTGAGGAATTTGGCTGTTGTCATCAAAACGGGGGCCTGGTGAAACCTAAAAAGCGGGAGCTCCCTTCCTAGGCGACCCAACAGAAATTTTTGAGGAAAACTCATTTTCCTTCTCATGGCGCCCCAGTTCTGACCTTTGAACTCTGGAAGCTAGACGCTGCCCACGATTTCCAGCGTTTTAGGGGAAATGCTACGTCTTGGCAATTTAGAGGGCGATCGAAGGTGGCAGATATTCTGAGGTGGGCAACGACAGCTCTGCCCCTCGGACTTCGCGCCCATAAAAGGTACCGACGACGAAGCCTCGGCCCTCTGAGGCCCGCGCGCTTCTCTAGGTCCCCGCTTCCCGCCGCCTCAGGCCCAACCCCGGCACCCTCACCGCGACGCCGCCCCGGCCCCCCACCGGGCCTCTGAGCCCTCCAACTGCGGCCCGGCCACCGAAGCCTCCCACCCGAGCGGCGGCCTCGGCCACACGCTCCCGTCCGTCGCGTCCCGCCTGCGCCGCCCCAGCGGGTGGGCCCCAACTCACGATGGTCGACGCGGGGCACCGGCGCGGAAGCGTCAAGTGGACCAGGCGCTGGCCACGCTGCAGGACCAGCAGGGTCACACGGCGGCGGAGAAGTAGGCAGACAACCGGCAGGCGCGGCATGACTCTCAGCTGAGGCGAAGACGCGAGGCTCAGCGTAGGCGAAGTGACTTGAGATGAAGCGAAATGACGCGAGGCAATGTTTGAGCGCGCGAGCTCCAGAATTGGGCGGGAAACTGGTCTGCGCAGGCGCCCGGGCCAAAGGGTGGGGCCCTGCTCCCCTTCTCCCCGCTAAGCCACGCCCATGCCACGCCCCTTCCGCTCCGCACCCTGCTGTGGCCCGCCCTTTCACACGTCTTCCGTCCTCCCCACTCCCAGTCCTCGTGCACCTCTTCTCACGTCACACGTGCAATACCCCTGTCCCGGTGCCCCTAGGCCCTGCTTCCTACCCCTCCCACAGTGCCCTCTCCCTTACCTACCTTGCCCAGCCCCCCAGCGCTACGGCACACAGTATCTCGATTTTCTGCCGGTGAGGTGCTGAACACCTCTGTACTTACTTCCCCTTATCTTTCATTCCTCCCTACCTATACCTCTCAACATGCCATTACTTCTGTTTGTGGAATTTATAACATTTCTACTCTGTTCTCTAATGTTAATTACATTTTCCATACATGGTCTATAACTTAATTCCCAACATTGAAAACCAAGAACAAGTATCTGCTGTGTGCTGATGATATAAAAATATTCATGACAGGATCAAATAGAGTGTTTGGATCCAGTAAAGAAGGTGATATAATTATATGTCACTAGACTTGTAGCTCTTGAAGGAGAAATGAATATATTGTGATTTTCAAATTTAATACTATTATAGTCCTATATCTACTCTCTAAGATGATCTAGTTTCTTCACACTATTTCACTTTTAGGCTTATTACACAACCAGCATTCTAGTATTTCTTTTAATTGCCTTGTTTCTACTTCCTGAATTCTTTCTGTTTTTGGATTCCTATTTCATTTTGCTGTAGTACATCCTTAAGCACTTCTTTCAGGAACGGTCTGTGGTTGATAAATCTCCTCAGTCCTTGGAAGTCAAAAAAATATTTTGCTCCAAACTTAAATGCTAATTTGGCTGAGTATAGAACTCTGGGCTCAGAATCATTTTTCTTCAGGAATTTTAAAGCCATTATTCCCTTGTTTTCTAGCAGCTAGTGTAACTGATGTGAGCCAATATAATTCTCATTCCTTTGATGTAGCCTCTTGTTTCTTCTTGGAATCTTTTTATCTTTGGACTTGTGAAGTTTCTCCAAGTTAGGGCTAGATATGGTTCTTTCTTTCATTCATTCATGAGACTTTTTAATTTGAGGACTTGAATCTTTCTTTAGCTCTGGGAGATCTACTTCTATGTATTATTTATGTCTTTCCCTCTATTTTCTTTGTCTGTCTTCTCCTTGTGTCTTTACATGGGGTGGCTCTCTGTGGTCTCTTTTATGAGACAGGATACCATTCACCAGGGCTCTACTCTTGACCTAATCATCTCCCAGAGGCTATACCTCCTAATACCATCACATTGGGAGTTAGGATTTCAACATATGAATCTGGAAGGAACATAAATATGCAGTCCATTGCATTTAGTAAAAAAAACAATGCAAAACATCTCATTAAAAAGTTTTAGTTCTTAAAAATTATCATCACAAGAAAAAAGATTTTGTAACTGTGTATGGTAACAGATGTTAACTAGACTTATTGTAGGGATCATTTCTCAATATGAAACCGCACACCTCAGTTGGGACTTGAACCCACAATCTTCCACCTGAAACCACACAACTCATCTCAGGACTTAATGAAGCTCAGGTTCTTTATGTTTCAGTGCAGAAGGAATTCAGTGAGAGGCAAAGTGATAGGTAAGAAGTAGATTTATTAATATCCTTTGTAAAGGGGTTGCAGGAACATGGGGCATGAGAGGATGGTCATGTCCCAGGTCTCAGGTGAGTTCTTGGGATGGGCCACCAGGTGAGGGTCCTTGGCTTCCCACAGGAAAGCATTCAAGAGCAAACCATAGTAAAGGGAAAGCAGAGATACACATTCCATAGACAGAATATGTTCTGTCTCAGAAGGTAAGGGCAGCCCTGAGAGATGCACCCTCCATAGACAGAGTGTGGGCTGTCTCAGAAGGTGAGAGCAGCCCTGAAATATGGGGTGGTTAGTTTTTATGGGCTGGGTAATTTCATAGGCTAATGAGTGGGAGGATTGTTCCAACTATTTTGGGGAAGGGGCGGGGATTTCCAGGAGTTAGGCCACTGCCCACTTTTTGGTCTTTTATGGTCTGCCTCAGCACTGTCATGGCACTTGTGGGTGTGTCATTTAGCATGATAATATATTACAATGAGCATATAATGAGGCTCAAGGTCTACTGGAAATTGAATCTTCTGCCATCTTGGACCTAGTAGGTTCTAACCAGTTATTCTTGTGTCCTCAATGGCTGTGTCATTCTTTTAATGGTTGTGCCCTGCCCCCTTCCCTCTTGTCTCATTTATATACAAATAGCAAATCATTATATTATACACCTGAAACTAAAATAATGTTATATGTCAATTATATCTAATTTAATTTTTAAATTTTTACTTATCTTTTTACTGAGTATACTTGATTTATAATATTATATTAGTTTCAGGCATACAACATAGTGATTCAAAATTTTATAGATTATACTCCATTTAAAGTTATTAAAAATAAATAAATAAAATAAAGTTATTATAAAATATTGGCCATATTCTCTGTGCTGCACTATATATCCTTGTAACTTATTTTATACATAGTAGTTTGTATCTCTTAATCCCCTACCCTTCTTTTGCCCATTGCTCTTTCCCTCTCCCCAGTGGTAACCACTAGTTTGTTCTCTATATCTGTGAGTCTGGTTTTTTTTTTTATATTCACTACTTTATTTTTTAGATTCCACATGTAAGTGACATCATACAGAATTTGTCTTTCTCTATCTGACCTATTTCACTTAGCATAATACCCTCCAAGTCCATCCATGTTGTTGCAAATGGCAAAATTTCATTCTTTTTTATGGCTCAGTAGTATTCCATTTTATATATATATATATATATATATATATATATATATATATACATCACATCTTCTTTATCCATTTATCTGTTGATAGACACTTAGGCTGCTTCCATATCTTGGCAATTGTAAATAATGCTGCTATGAACATTGGGGTGCATGTATATTTTTGAATTATTTTCATTTTTGTTGGACGTATACCCAACCATGGAATTGCTGGGTCATATGGTAGTTCTATTTTTAGCTTTTTGAGAAACCTCTAGACAGTTTTCCACAGTAGCTGCACCAATGTACATTCCCGCCAACAGTGTATGAGGGTTCCCTTTTCTCCACATCCTTGCCAACATTTGTTATTTGTGGTGTTTTTGATGATAGCCTTTCTGACAGGGGTGAGGTAATATCTCATTGTTTGTTTTTTTGATGTTGAGTTGTATAAGCTGTTTATATATTTCGGATATTAATCCCTTATCAGTCATATCATTTGCAAATATTTTCTCCCATACAGTAGGTTGTCTTTTTGTTTTGTTGATGGTTTCCTTTGCTGTGCAAAAGATTTTAAGTTTGATTAGGTCCCATTTGTTTAGTTTTTCTTTTTTTTTTTTTTTCTTTTTGGCTGCATTGGGTCTTTGTTGCTGCACAGGGGCTTTCTCTAATATGCGCGTGGGGGCTACTCTTTGTTGTGGTGCACGGGCTTCTCATTGCGGTGCCTTCTCTTTGTTGCAGAGCAAGGGGTCTAGGTGCACAGGCTTCAGTAGTTGTAGTAGGCAGGCTCAGTAGTTGTGGCTCACGGGCTCTAGAGCACAGGCTCAGTAGTTGTGGCGCACGGGCTTAGTTGCTCCGTGGCATGTGGGCTCTTCCCGGACTCGAACCTGTGTCTCGAGTGTCTCCTGCATTGGCAGGTGGATTCTTAACCACTGCGCCACCAGGGAAGCCTAGTTTTTCTTTTGTTTTCTTTGCCTTAGGAGACAGATCCAAAAAATGTTGCTATGATTTATGTCAAAGAGTGTTCTGCCTATGTTTTCTTCTAGGAGTTTCATGGTTTCCAGACTTACATTTAGGTATTCAATCCATTTTGAGTTTATTTTTGTGTATGTTGTGAGAAAATGTTTTAATTTCATTCTTTAACATGTGACTGTCCAGTTTTCCCAGCACAATTTATTCAACAGACTTTTCCCCATTATACATTTTTGCCTCCTGCGTCATAGATTAATTGACCATAAGTATGTGGGTTTATTTCTGGACCCTCTATTCTGTTCCATTAGTATATGTGTCTGTTTTTGCACCAGTACCATACTGTTTTGATCACTGTAGCTTTGTAGTATAGTCTGAAGTCAGGGAGCATGATATCTCCAGCTCTATTCTCCTTTCTCAAGATTGTTTTGGCTAATTAAAAAAAAATAAAAGAATATCTACTTCCTTAGTTTAGGGGACAGCAATCTACGGCCCACAACCTGTTTTTCTAAGCAAAGTTTTTTGAAAGCCAAACACCAAGTTTTTATATTGATTGCATACTGAAATGATACAATTTTGGTATATCTGGTTAAAAACAATACAGTATAAAAATTGATTGTACCCATTTGGTTTTAGTTCTTTTAACATAGTGACAGAAAGTTTGAAATTACACATAGGTTTCATATCAACCCAATGTTCTCTTGGACAGCTCTGCTCAAGAATCTTACCCTGAGCAATCAGACCCTGCATGAATGTGCGTAGCTACCTACCTAACCTCATCTCCTTGTCTTCACTCTCCTCTTTGTACATCATGCTGAGTCACACCAGTCTCTTGAATCTATATGGCTTCATTCTGTCTCACTTACGGGTCCCTGCCTGAGAAATCTCCCCTGGACATTCCCACAGCTTACTCACTTACGTCATTCCATCCTTATACTATCCTGCAAAAATATAGCCCTCACCCTATTCCCCATGTCTCTCTTTCCCCTTCTCTGAATTATTTTCTTCATGGCCCATCAGGACCATCTGAACATGGTAACTGTGTCTCCTTCACTAGGAGGTGAGCACTGCAAGAGCAGGAGTCTTGTCTGACTTGCTCACCCCGAAGCACCCCAAGAGGCACCTCATACATGGTAGGTACTCAATAAATATATGTTGAATGAATGAATAATGAATGCTCATATCTCTTTGTTCTCTTTTCCTTCCCAACTAAAGATACTGTCTGGAGAGAGTAGCCTCTCCGACACAGTAGAAATTGACAACATAGGCAAGGGAGGCACTAGATTGTGAAGAGAGGGAATGAATGCACAATAGCACATTTCAATATTGGTCACCTGTTTGTAGCTGTGATATGGGAGAGCACAGCTGGACGAGAGATATTAATGTATAATTGTTCCCAGACGTTTCTCTCCTGCTATGGGCCAAAGAAGACTTGAGTTTTGCCTAGTCAGTTTCTTTCTCTCCCTCATCCTTCAAGATGAGATGTCAGAACTATCCCTTTGAACTCCTGTAATGCAGAATCAGGAGGAAACAGAAGGGGCAAAGGACAGGAAACTCAAGACACCGTTGGGTGCGATTTTCTGAAGAGTTGAAAAAAAAGTTTTGCAAAGAATTGCACTGTGTGAGCAAAGTAGAAGGAAAAATGAAAGGGAATTTTTAGAAGGAGTGCTGTAGTCCATATATCCCATTTAGGATATCTGAAAAATTGAAATAAAAAACTTGATATTTTGAAACTGTTTTGGGGTGACAAATTATATATCTCAATTGACATATCTGAGCCTGGACCACATGGTTGATGATTGTATGTTTAGACCATTTACATTAAATGTAAATAAATATGAGTAATAAGAGGCAAAGTTTATCATATTAATTTTTTTTAAAGATCCAACTATATACTGCCTAAAGAAAACCCACTTAAAAATGAAGATATAGATAGACTAAAAGTAAAAAGATGGAAAAAGATATACATGCAAATATTAACTACAGAAAGCTGGATTTGCTATACTCTCAAAGTAAATGTCCTCGCAAAGAATTTTTGCACAGATGAAGAGAGACATTTCATAATGATTAAAGGATCAATTAATTAGAGGACATTAAATTCCTAAATGCTTATGCACTTAATAACAAAGTTTCAAAATAGTTGAAGAAGCAACTGATAGACGCAAAAGAAAAAATAGACAAATCAAAAATTATAGTTGGAGAATTTAAAACTCCTCTTTCAATAATGTTTGTTTTCAACAAAACAAATAGACAGAAAATCAGTAAGGATATGGAAAACGTGAACAACACCATCATATTGAAGTAACTGATGTTTATAGAACACTCTATTTATCAATACCCAAACACATTCTTTCCAACTATACATGCAATATTTACCAAGATAGAATATATTCTGCACTATAAAACAAGTCACAATAAGTTGAAAGGATTGAACTCATACACAGTATATCATTTGACGACAATGAGATTAAATTAGAAATGAAAACCAGAAAGGTATCTGAAAAATATCCTCGAATATTTGGAAATTGAACAACACACTTCTAAGTAACCCATGGGTCAAAGAAGAAATCACAAGGGAAATTAGAGAATATTTTCAACTGAATAAAAATCAAAATACATCAAATTTTGTGGGATGTAGCTCAAGCAGTACTCAGAGGGAAATTTTTGGCATTAAACGCATGTATTAGAAAAGAGGAGAGGTGTAGTTAAGTCTTTCATTTCTAATTGTGAAATGAGAGACTTTGTTTATTATTAGAGACTTTCTTTCTTTCTCTCTAGATGGGAGACCGGAGGGAATACTGGAAAGATGTTGGACTTCAACATCCTACAAGTCTAGGTTCACTTCCTGGCTTTGTTATTTTTTAACTGTGTCACATTGGGCCACTTACATCTTCTCTCAGCCTTAGTTTCCTCACTTGTGAAACTGAATTAATAATACCTATAGTTCAGGAATACTTCAAGGATTAAATGTGCCTTTGGTACACAGAGGGTCACACAATGATATCATGCTTTCCCATGTATTGCCAACAGGGGAGGGCAAATTGTGGGTTAGGGCACAACAAATAGTCAAAGTAGATCTAAAGTGCCATGTACAATATAGGGGTAGGGAAGTAAGAAGTACAAACTAGTAGGTATAAAATAAGCTACAAGGACATATGTACAACATGGGGAATATAGCCAATATTTTTAATAACTATAAATGGGGTATAACTTTTAAAAATTGTGAATCACTGTATTGTACGCCTATAACTTATATAATATTGTACATCAACTATACATCAATAAAAAATAAAAATTTTTTGAAAACAAAACCAAAAAGGAGAACCATGTAGGAAAGTTGCTAACCCTGAGACACAGAATCAGCTATCATGCTGTTAGAGAAACTCAAACTACGGAATGACCTAAATCAAGATATATAAAGCCCAAGTAATGAGATAATTTCTACCCTTGTACTTATTTTTTCTGTAGTACCTGCCTTAACATAAAACCCTAGACATTTTCATACAGTTTTCCCTGACTGGTTATTTTTTGATTCCAATGTTGTTGACCTCTGGCATAGTCTGTGAACCTCTCTTTTAGTAGCAGTAGTAGTAGCAGTAGTAGCAGTAGTAGTAGTAGTAGTAGTAGTAGTAGTATTTAACCCTTCTAAAGCACCTATTATGTGCCTGGAACTGCTCTAAGCACTTCACAAAGTATTAACTCTCTTAATCCTCCCATACCCTATAAGGTAGGCCCTATTATTATCCCCATTTACAGATGAAGAAACTGAGGCACAGAAAAATCAAGCAAGTTGCCCACAGTTATACTAGTGGTTCAGGAGCTTTTTCTTTTTTTTTTTTTAACATCTTTCTTGGGGTATAATCGCTTTCCAATGGTGTGTTAGTTTCTGCTTTATAACAAAGTGAATCAGTTATGCATATACATATGTCCCCATATCTCTTCCCCTTTGCATCCCCCTCCCTCCCACCCTCATCGGGAGCTTTTTTAATCTCAGGAACTCCTTAGAGATTATTGATGCCTCTAAAGAGCTTTTGTTTATGTAGGTTATAACTATTAATATTTACTGTATTAGAAATACTTAAATATTTAAAATATTTATTAATTCACTTAAAAATAGCAATAACAAGCCCATCACATACTAACATAAACAACATTTTTATGAAATATATTTTTTAAATGGTGAGATGAGTGGCATTGTTTTACATTTTTAAATCTCTTTACTGTCAGGCTTAATAGAAGACTAAACTACCTGAAAAAAATAAAAAATAAAAATAAACTACCTGGATTCCACATCTGTTTTTGTGTTCAATCTGTTGTGATGTCCCATGTCATGTAACCTCTGGAAAATTCCACCATACGCTCTCCAGAGAATGAGTGAAAAAGTCAAATATCTTAGTGTTATTATGAAAAGAATTTTTATTTAATTGTGTGTTTTTAATGAAAATAACGCTGACATTGTGGGCCCCCTAAAAGGGTCTAGGGGACTCCTAAATCCCCATAGTTTGAGCACCTGTGTGTTACATGAGTCCTGTAAGAACTGATTTAATACAGCCTATCCCCACTTCCTGGCCACTGTTGATTGGTTTGAAGTTTGGCTCCTGACTCAAATATTGGGCCAAAGCGCCCCTCTCCAGGGATGTTATGCTTGGGATCAGCAGCCTGAAACTCAGACTCTTTTATTCAATGAATGGTCTAACTTGGGAGCCATGTTGTTTTTCGACCCACGGAGAAAGCCCTTCCACGGTGAGTTAATAACGAAGCCAAGCTGTTGAAAGCAGCAGAGGTAAGCAACAGAAGGCACATCCTGACCAAGTTCAAATCCCTGGTTCTCACTGTTCCTGAAGCTCTGATACTTTCCTGTCCTTGAGTTCTGGGCCACTCTTTATTTTCTCTATGATAAATCCTGCTTTGGGCTTAAACTAATCGGAGCTGGATTTCTATCACTTGCAACCCAAAGAGTCTTAACAAATGCTCTGTTAGTCAAGTCTTTTTTTCCCTCAGGTTTTCCCCCACTTTTTAACAAAAAAGTCAACAAAAATGCTGAAGTAAGCTAAGAAAGAGCTCTGTAAGAGACAAGCCTGGCTGAACTAATCCGAATCATGAAAAGTTTAGACTGGGGTGCAGCTGATGTGAGAATCAAGCATCTTAGGTCTTTCTCTGTGAAAAAAACCTTAAATTACTTTTGACAGTGTCAGTAAATCTGACTCCAAATTCAGCCACAACGCAATTAAGCTCCCTGCCGCCCCACCCCTACCTCAGGAGGTGGCACTTTTAGCTTCTCAAATTACAGGTACAAACAAATTTCCTCCTTTGATATCTCCAAGTAACAAGAGACTAGCACTGTTGACTTAAACCTCTCCAATTTTCAATAGAGGGCTTAGTGAGCCCCGGATTCAATATATTCTCAGTGACCTACAATGTGGAACCTTCCTGCTATAGTTATATAAAAGGGCTTGATTAGAGCTATAGCCTAGAGATCAGGTTTTTGAGCTCTGTGTATACAATGAAAAAGAAAGGCACACTCGCCCACTTCTTTTTTTTTTTTTTTTTTTGCGGTACGCGAGCCTCTCACTGTTGTGGCCTCTCCTGTTGCGGAGCACAGGCTCCGGACGCGCAGGCTCAGGGGCCATGGCTCACTGGCCTAGCCGCTCCGCGGCATGTGGGATCTTCCCGGACCGGGGCACGAACCCATGTCCCCTGCATCGGCAGGCGGACTCTCAACCACTGCGCCACCAGGGAAGCCCAACCCACTTCTTTTTAATGAGATTTTTATAAATGTTCATGCTCTAAATGAACTGGTGTTAGGGTTCTAGAAAATTATATAATGTACTAAGACTGAAGTACCTCAGGCTCAAACATCTTCAATTCTCTCCTCTCTAGAAAAAACTTTTAATTGCTGTTCCAGGACCGAAGGTCTTTGAGGAATGCAGTGCCTCTCTCTGGGTCTGTTTGTGTCTATCTACAATTGCATGACCTCAAAGAGAAACTCAAGATAAGAAAGCGGCAAGAGCAGAGAGCTGCAAGGTGGGAAAAACACTGAGAGTTATGCAACTGGTAACATCAGTAACACACTTCTGAATTGAAAGCACAATGCTAATATAAGATCCAACAAAAGCTGCCATCCATTATTACAAAGAATCCTGAGAAACAATTGCCCTTCTGCACTTCAAAAGATAATCTTGGTGTTCCAAGTTCACTCTTTTTAAATTTGTACATTATTTTTTTAATAGAGTCTTTCTTCAAAAAAAAATTATAAGCGATGAAAAGTTTTAGTTTTCTTACATCTCTTTTTCGTTTTTAAATCCGACATTCTTCTTCCTCTCCTGAGGCACACCCAGATATTCTTCAATGGATTTCTGTTATGCTGGAGTGGAGAGATTGTCAGTTGGAGCCAATAGATCAAAGGTCAGACCTCAGCACTATCCTTTACTAGCTGCATAGCTTTAGACAAATAAAGTAAGTATGATAATACTTCTCTTAGAATGCTGATATGGAGGAAACAGAATTTTCCTTTTCTTCATGATATCAAAAACTCAGCTTCTATATTGTATTTCCAGAAAGATGAGCCTAGGGAGAGGCTTTGGTGGATCGTTATGTATGGTAGAAAAATGAAGGATCAGATTGGAGTAACAGAAAATGGGGTGACATTCACTGATGGAGGAAGCAGGGAGTGGAAGAACAGAACACTTGATTGCAAGTGACAGAAATGTACTGCTTTTATCCACCTCCAACGAGTTTAAGATGAAAAAAGGGGAGTTAGGCAACTTAATGGCTCATAAAAACTGAAAGACCAAGGTTAGATTGGTTTAGGGCACAGCTATGCCCAGGAGTTCAAATGATGTCAGGGCTTCCATTTTTCTCAATTTCTGTTTCTTTCTGCTTGTGGTCCCCATTCTCTCCTATTGCTCATGTCTTTCTCCTTATAGCTAAGGAAGACAATTTACATTGTCCTTTAAGGTCATAATTCCAGAGATACAGATTAAGAAGAAACATCTCCTAGGAGAGCCTGCCAGAAATTTCCAGAATAGATTCTCACTGGCTGGCTTGTGTCACATGCCCACCCAGATCTGTCTGACTCTAGAACCCATACTCTTCACTGCTCCTGAACACTGTCTTAGCACTTTTTAAAAAAAATTATATTTTAGTCTGTCTTCCTATTGGAGTCTAAGCTCCTCGAGGGCAAAGAATCATTTATTTTTTACCCTGAGCATCTAGCATTGTGCTTGGCACATAGTATTGGATGCTTTAAAAAAATATATGTGTAGGACTGAACTGAAATAGACAAATCTAAACTCTGACATATGATGTGTAAACCAAGTTAATTCAGTATCTAGTAAGTACACCTAAGTGGTATGATAAGAAAACACAAGGTATATGACTTAAAGGGTGGAAAAAAATCATGGAACACTTACGCATGATTTCTGTAAAGGTAAATCTTAACCGAACTAGCATACTAGAGTTCTCCTAGTGTTCAGATAGACAAAAGGACAAGGTGAAACCAGCAGACCTTATTTGGCTTTTCAAAAAGTCTTTGATAGATTTACACATCAAAAGCTTTTAGAAAAATGGGGTTACCCTCGGATTTTAGAATGATATTGTTAGTATTGTTTTAATTTTGTTTGTTATATTGTCTCTAGGAAACAGAATCAAAATCAAGCAGTGAAAGTTAGGAATAAATGAGCAAGTGTAAATAGTGGAGACCGATCTTATTTCATGTTTAATAAGTTATCAAGAGGTGGTTTGGATAACGGAATTTTTAGTTTGCATATAACAGCTCTTTCAGTTAATGCAGTATTTAGCTGAAGACAAAGGCAAAATAATAGAAATAATGGTATACGTGCCTTGAATTTAGATAAGATTCAATTGTGCATTTAGGGGGAAGTATAACAGTATAGGGGAATTGGAGGTGGGCACACAGAGCCAAACCTTTGTTCAAACTAGATGGGCCTATTTCCCTTGCATTTTTTCACTTTTCCATGCACTTCTTGTCTCCTGTCCACACATGTGCTCAGCTGAAGAGACCCTTACCAGCTAGAAGGGTCCTTTTTTTTGGACAAGGGAATACTACAATCTCTGCTACAATCTCCAAACCTTCGAGGATTGGGGTTGGGGAGAGATGCGTGGGGTGAAAGGGGGAAAAATGAAATAACACAAATTGGAAAGAAATAATCTTTCCAACGAAGTAAGGAGGTGATGAATGAGCACAAGAAAGATACATCAAATCTGAAGAAAGTCCAGAGAAAAGTAACGATCATATTTAAAGAGATAAAATACTTCCATTGAAGGATGTTAAAAAAAAAAACTTAAATATTCCAACCAAATGCAAAACGTATAAAATAATAAAGGACAAAGAGATGGTTAAAAACATCACAAAATTGGAAATTGGTCTTATTCTTTTAAGCTTAGAGATGGTTTGAGAGCAACAAAAAGACTTGGTGGCATGACTTGGAAAACTTGTTTCTCAAAGGGTGGGGAGAGACTGAAAATGAAAATACTTTAAAGGCAGTTTTAAATAAATTCCCAGAGGACAAATACAGGATGTATTGCTAGGGCCTGTCATAGAACTGTGAGAGATAATGTGTCTGATGACCAGGGTCAGAATGTCTGGGTTCTAGTCTCGTCTTGCCTACTTACTAATGCTGCATGTGCGCCCCGGGGCAAACGACTTAGTATTTTTGAGCCTATTTCCTTAGCTGTAAAAGGGCGATAATAATACCCGTCCTGACTACCTCAAAGGGCGGTTTTGGTGTTCAAAGAAAGCCATGCATTTACCAGTGTTTTGCGAACTGTAAGGTGCTCCATAAACATAAGTGTTTTTGTTAGTGCATCGCTGAACTTACCGCAAACTCCCAGACAAGGGGCATCTAGGGAGAGCGATTTGGCTCTCCCACGCGGCGACTGTGTTTTCATCAATCCTTATCCCACGTTTATGGGGGTATCTTGCTGAGGAAAACTTTTCGGTGCCTGATGAAAAAAACAAACAAATCCACTATACAACTAGCAAGGTGGTGTCTGTAAAAGTACCATACAGACAGGGCTTAAGATAAACTGCCAAGAAAACGCCAAGACTGTCAAAAAGGACTTCTCTGTGGAAGCGCAGTCTTCGCTTTACGAAAGATGTGTCGTGAGCGATAGATCATGATGCCGGCCGCCGAATGGAAACATGAATTGGTAGAACCGGTCGTGCGGTAGCGTAGTCATTATAATTCCACTCTGACAGATTTAATGATTTGCCACAATTCCCCGGAATAAGCAAGATGCTGCAAACGAGCTTCAGACTCCGAGCGGAGAGCGGGAATAATGCGCGCGCACTCGGCTCCAACCGATCCCAGGTCCCGTGAACGCGCCTCCCCGGCCAGCCAGGGCGCGCGCGCCGCCGCCGGCCCACGTGACCCCGGGCGCGGCGGCGGCGGCGGGGACTGGCGGGGGCTCGGGCCGGCTCCGCAGCGCCGCGCAGGCGCCCCAGGCCTGCGCCGAGCCAAGCCCCTCCTGCTCGCTCCAGGCGTCAAAATGGCGGCGAGAGAAACCTGGAGAAGCCCCGGAGCCTGAGCCACTGACAGGAGCTGAGACGGGAGGTGGCGGCGGCGACGGCAGGAGGAGGATGGCCGGGGGCGCTGGCGCCGGTGCGGACGGCGGTGCAGGCGGCGGCGGCGGGGGCGACGGCCGCGGTCCCAGCGGCGGCAGCAGCAGCAGCGGCGGGAGGAGCCTCCGGGGTGAGTGTCCCTCGATGTCTCTGAGGCTGTGAGCCGAGGCTGTTACCGGCGCGGTGCTGGGCGTCCCGACGAGGAAGGGGCTGTGCGGGGGCCGTGGGGGCGCAGGGCTGGGGCCCGGCCGCCGCGGGGGGCGCGGGGCCGGGGAAGGGTCGCTGGTCCGTCTGGGGCTGAGGCGGCGGTGGCAGGCTGACCGGTCCTGGTGCGCTCAGCGGGGCGGGCTGGGCAGTGCGCAGCCGTCCCGGGGGCAGAGGCGCGAGGTGTGGCGCTTGGGGTGGGGAGAGCGGCCCGAGGTGGCCGCGGCGGCGGCTCGGCCGGCTCCAGTCTCGGGGCTACGAAGGGCGGGACTCGTCGCTCCCAGGACGCCGGGAAACCGCTCCCGAGACTCGGGCGCGTGTTTACCCGGCTGCGGGGCTGCGACCGCCCCGGGGTGGGCGTGAGAGCTGCCGTCCGGAATCAGGGGTCGAGGAGTGCAGGCCTGTGTACGGCTGCTCCCCGGGGGAGAAGTTAGATTATCCGGGTAAGTTACTGTTTCGGGATCAAACTGGAATTGCGCTTTGACAGGTTGGGAGAGAGACAATACGGAGTCGTTGGTAAAGAATCCTGTGCTTGGAGTGCTTGAAAGGCTAAAAGCGTGCATTTTTCAGTGTCTCATCATTTGCACAGCTGTTTATTAGCCTTACCCCGAAGATGAGAACTTTCTCACCGTTTGGGGGGAGGAAGCCCTGAGTGTTGTTTCTGCTTTGAACTACAATAGCACCTCTTCACATACCAGCACAGATAATAAGTACTCTGGATTAGGCCTAATTCGCAGAAGCAGTCTTGGTTTTACCAGAGAACTGTTTCCTCTGCTAAAACATCTTACTGTAATGAGGAAATAGGCATTTTTACAGAATTACTTCGTTTTTTCAAGTAGCAGAATCTTTTGTCTCTGAATAGCATCCATTTCTTTTAGATTGCTGAAATCAATTACTTTCTCCCGGAAATGTGAAAGAAAGATTTGAAATTGCAAGAATCATACATGTTAATGGCAGCTGTGATTAAACTTGTCCTGGAATTTTGAAGTCAGAAAAACCTTTAACGATATGATGTGACTTGTTTTAGAACTGGGAAACTAGGCCCAGGGAGATGAGTGACTCGCTGTGGGTTCTGCAGCTGGCGAGGGATTGGACCAAAACTAGGATCTAGGCCTCTCTCCGCCCTATTTAGAGAGCTCTTTTCACTACACTCCTGAGCCTCGTATTCTTCATTGATTGCATTCTTCACCACCATCCTCATCCCTGGGTCTTTGTACAATGTAGTTGAAAGGAGAAATCAGAGAGAGCGCCTCACTCTGATTCTTGACAGTTACTGTCAGTTACCACAAGTAACTCATGAAGATTCTTCTCCCTGACCTGAATTTAATAAAAAACCAACTGACATTAGAGTTTTCATAGGTCTGTGACTGACTATATTTCTGTCCAGTTGTAGCATTGCTTATTTATGCATGCATTCAGTAAAACCAGTATTCTGTCCCACAAAACCTAACTACTATATTGTTTTGTTCCTCATTACCAGCATTTAAACAGGTTCTTTGTATCAGGCTCTAATTTTAGGATTTAAAACACCTGTGTTGTGTTTGCCGGGTTGTACCACCTGGTTTCCACATAGCCACTTGAGTCACAGCAGCTTTCTGTGTTGTGTGTCACAGGCTAACCTTCAGAAGTAGTCATGTCAAATGCTTCTGATTTCATATTCTAGTCATTGAAACTTACACACCAGAGTTGTACCTTGTGTTCAGTTACACAGGTGATTATTGAAGATCTGCTTTGTATTTTGCAATACTAGGTGCTACTGGAGAAAGAAACAAGTGAAATATGTAGACTTTGCCCTCAGAAAAGATAAGATGTACCCCTCTGAGCCTAGAAAACAATCTATCAATACAAAGTATGCTGTACGGGCTTCCCTGGTGGCGCAGTGGTTGAGAGTCCGCTTGCCATTGCAGGGGACGCGGATTCGTGCCCCGGTCCGGGAGGATCCCACATGCCGCGGAGCGGCTGGGCCTGTGAGCCATGGCCGCTGAGCCTGCGCGTCCGGAGCCTGCGCTCCGCAACGGGAGAGGACACAGCAGTGAGAGGCCCGCGTACCAAAAAAAATAAAACAAAGTATGCTGTACGTGTTCTGGTTAGAGGGAGATGAGTGAGACCTCAGGAGTCTAAATAACTTCCTGGAACACTTGGGACTTGAGCTAGCTTCTGTGAGGGTTTAGATTTACAGAGAGATTGGAGCAGTTACTTTGTGAGGGAAAAGCAAGAGTGTAATGTGGAGATTAGCTTTGGGGGAGGGGAATAGAGAGGGAAACTAGGATGAGCTGACAACTGAATTTCCTTGGGAAGACATTAGACAGTTGAAAGGATATGTTTGTAGAAGAGTTTGAGTACTGGATTGAGATTTGGATTTTTATCCTCTTGTGCAAGATATGGGGAGACTTTGAAAGTTTGGAGGCCACACATTAATATGTTAAAACTGCCAAGACGCACCTGTCAGTGATCTGTTGGTTGAGTTAGAATGAGGAGAGAGTGGAATGAACCAGGGACAGTAGTAGCTATTGCAGTTACCTGGGTATGAAGAGATGAGATCCTACACTAAGATAGAGTCACTAGGAAAGATGCATAGCAGGTATCTTTTTTTTTGTTGCTGTTTTTATTGTGGTAAAATATACATAACATAAAATTTGCCATTTTAACCAGTTTTAAGTGTACAGTTCTGTGGCATTAAGTGTATTTCACATTGTTGTGCAACCATTATCACCATCCATCTCTAGAACTCCATTCATCTTCTGCAGCTGAAACTCTATACCCTGTAAACACTAAGTCCCCACTTCCCTTTACTCTTAGCCCCTGACAACCACTATGCTGCTTTCTGTCTCTACGAATTTGATTACTCTAGGTATTTCATGTAAGTAGAATCATACAATGTTTGTCCTCTTGTGACTGGCTTATTTTCACTTAGCATAATGTTCATCCATGTTGTAGCATTTGTCAGAATTTCCTTCATTTTTAAGGCTGAATAATAGTCCATTGTATGTATATACTGCATTTTGTTCATCCATTTATCTGTCAGTTGATACTTCATATGCTTCCACTTTTGGCTTTTGAAATAATGTTGCCATGAACATAGGTGTGCTCATATCTGTTTGAGTCCCTGCTTTCATTTCATTTGGGTATATATCCAGAAAATTTTACATTCCCACGAGCATGCGTCAGGGTTCCAGTTTCTCCACATCCTCACCAACACTTGTTGTTTTTATTATTTTGATAACAACCATCCTAATGGGCGTGAAGTGATATCTCATTGTGGTTTTCACTTGCATTTCTCTAAAGATTAGTGATATTAGCATCTCTAAAGCTTATCAGCCTTTTGTATATCTTCTTTGGAGAAATAATCTATTTAAGTTTTTTGCCTATTTTTTAATTTAGTTGGTTTTCTTTGTTGTTGTTGAGTTGTAGGTGCTCTTTATGTATTCTGGATACCAATCCCTTATCAGATAGATGATTTGCAAATATTTTTGTCATTCCATGCATTGCCTTTTCACTCTGTCGAGTGTACTTTGATGCACAAAATGTTTTTTTTGGTAAGTTTTTAATTGTAATGAAGTCCAACTGATCTAGTTTTTCTCTTGTTGCTTATACTTTTGGTGTACATCTGAGAAATTATTGCCAAATCCAGTGTCATGAAGCTTTTCCCCTTTAAAACTCTTCTAAGAGTTTTCCCCTCAAAAAAACTCTTATGTTTAGGTCTCTGCATGTGGATATCCACTTTTTCCAATGCCATTTGTTGAAAAGACTATCTTTTTTTCATTGAATGGTCTGCCCATCTTTGTTGAAAATCACTTGACCATACATTCGAGGGTTTATTTCTGAAATCTATTGGTCCGTAAGTCTGTCTTTGTGCTGTCACCGTACTGTTTTGATTACTCTAGCTTTATAGTAGTTTTGAAATCAGAAGTGTGAGGCCTCCAACATTGTTCATTTTCCAAATTGTTTTGGCTGTTTGGGGTCCCTTGAGATTCCATATGAATTTTAGATAGATTTTTCTATTTCTGCAAAATATGTCATTGGGATTTTTTTGATAGGGATTGCATTGAATCTGTAGATTGTTTGGAGTAGTGTTGACATCTCTTCCGGTCTTCCAGTCCGTAAACACCAGATGTCTTTCCATTTATTTGTGTTTAATTTCTTCCCACAACATTTTGTAGTTTTCAGTGTAAAAATCTTTCATCTCCTTGGTTAAGTTTACTCCTGAATATTTTATTCTTTTTGGTACTATTGTAAACGTGATTGATTTCTTAATTTCCTTTGCGGATTGTTCATTGTTAGTGTATAAACACAACTCATTTTTGTGTGTTGATTTTGTATCCTGCAACTTTACTGAACTCATTTATTTTAATCGTGTGTGTGTGTGTGTGTGTGTGTAATCTTTAGAGTTTTCTACATATAAGGTAAGGTTGTTTTCTAACAAAGATAATTTTATGTCTTCTTTTCCAGTTTGAATGACTTTTCTTTCTTTTTCTTGCCTAATTGCTCTGGCTAGGACTTCCAGTACCGTATTGAATAGAAATGGTGAAAATGCACATCCTTGTCTTGTTCCTCATCTTAGAGGGAAAGCTTTCAGTCTTTGACCATTAAGTATGATGTTAGCTGTGGATTTTCCATACATAACCTTTATTATGTTGAGCTAGTTTCCTTATATTCCTGGTTTGTTGAATGTTTTAGCAGGTATGTTTTAAGAAAAAAATTCAGTTATGGGTACGGAGTTTCTACTTGGTGAAAGAAGATTCTTGTGTCATTGGTGGAATGTTATTGTCAGGTTGTTTTTTTTAAGCATCATCTTTGTACATTTGCAGTTATGTTCTGGCTGAAAAAAATACTGCTATAGTTATTCAGTGGGGAAGACTGACACTAATCAAATAATCATACAAAATATGCCTGAGTAGCTATAGTACTATTTTGCTTCCAGCTGTATTCCCAGCAGCTAGCATAGTGCCAGGCACATAGGTGCTCACTAAAGTTATTAATTGAATTTAAAAGCAGAAGACTAAGATTTAACCCAATAAGCTAAAAAATACATTGTTTATAATTTTTATAGAAAGTGTTTATTCTGTTTTAAACCACCTTCCCTCTTAACCCAGTCTTGGTACAGTGGTAATAAAACAAAATCAGACTTCTCCACTCTAAAAAGAAACAGGCAAGTGACTTTTTCTAAAACAATTATCTTTTTTAAGATGAGACAACATTTTTCTTTTTAAGTTGATGATAATGGAAGTTGGTTATCAGAATCCAAAATTTCAAAGGGAAGCATAGTTTAAAGGAAACTTTTCATGTAGCTACTAACTTCAGATTTATATTGAAATTCAAACATTCAGTACCTAGTTTATTTACAAAACAAGTTCAAAAATTTTTAATGCAAGCTTCAGTTCTTTTAATTTTTAAAATTTTGACAGTCTAAATTTTTTCTTTTCTTTTTTTTTTTTTGTGGTACGCGGGCCTCTCACTGTTGTGGCCTCTCCCATTGCGGAGCACAGGCTCCGGACGCGCAGGCTCAGCGGCCATGGCTCATGGGCCTAGCCGCTCCGCGGCATGTGGGATCCTCCCAGACCGGGACACAAACCCGTGTCCCCCGCATCGGCAGGCAGACTCCCAACCACTGCGCCACCAGGGAAGACCAGGCAGTCTGAATTTGACATTGCAAGTTGAGTCTTTCACAGCATCCTTACTATCTCAGATAATGTAGAAACTTCAAAAACATATAATGTACTAAGTTTTATAAATTGACATTAAATCCATATAATGAACATTATGTTAAAGTTGGAATAAACAGAAATCACTTTAATACAATACACAGAACATCCTTTAAATCACAAGATTCAAAAAAAATCTGCTTTTTTGAGCATTGTTGGAGTTTTTAGACATAGTTGTGATGTATTAGAACACTGGACTGGGAATCAGACCTCCATTCAGATTCTGATTACTATTTATAGTTTTGCAATCTTAAGCAATCCATTTTACCTGACTGAGGCTTAATTTTTCCTCATCTGTAAGAGGGAAAACACACACACACACAGTGTTTTACGTAGCAGCTTTGCCACCTTGTATTTTTTTATTCCATTCTTTCCCTCCCTGTTACCACTTACTAGTCTGGACTATTTATTGAACAGCCTACCAGTGGAGTCTCTGCCATTTGTTCTCCCACTTTTCCTCTCCTTCTCTGGCTGTTCTCTATATTGCTACCACACTTTTTAAAAAATGCAATTGGAGGATGTTACTTCCCTACCTAAAAAACTTGTGTTGACTTCCCATTGTCTATTGGGTAAAGTCCAAACTCACAACAGTTTGTAGACTGTGTCTAACGTTAGATTTCCCATTACTCTAGTCATACTAAGCTGTTTCTTGTTCCTACTACTTCTGTTTTTCATGTGTTTATCCCAGTGCTTGGAGTTCTCCTGTTCTTTGTCATCCAGGAGACTCTGAGAAGATGACTCATCACCCATTTCAGTGGTAGATTTTGATTACTCCAAGCCAGTCGGCTCAAGGCATTTCCCTGTAAATTATTATTTGTCCCAGTTAGATTGAAAGGAAAGAGACATTCTGTTTCTGGGGGAGAGGATTTTTTCCCCTATTGTTTGTGAGCAAGAGAACATGTGGCCCCAGTCGCCACTGGCAGCTGTCTTGTGACCACAGGGGATGATGAAACATGCCCTGAGGATGGCAGAACAGAGAGGTAGAACCAACGTAGGTGCATGACAACATTATTTTAGACACGTATTGTGCTGGGCCTGGGGCTTTCCCTACCGTGGGATTTCTCTTCGTGAATATATTCCTATTGTTTAAGCCAATTCTTCGGGGTTATTTGCCATCAGAAATCTGATTCTTACAGGTCGTCTTTATTCTTCAAGACCCAGTTCAAAAGTTAGTTTTACTAGTAATCATACACTCGCTCCCTTAGTACTTTGGACCTTTCTTCCAGTCCTTATTTACTATATTTATCATCAGTTGCGCGTGTGTGTAACTCCTCCACGTAACTCTTTGTAGTTTGAGCCAAAGCCTGTAGGATGTAGCACAGTGTCTGGTAAACTATAGATACTCAGTGAGTTGTTAGGATGAAATAATAACATGAGTAAGTGCTTTGTAAACAATGTTTTAATAAATATGAGGTATGTTATTGAGTTTAAAACTAAAGTGAGATGGAAAAATCAATTAGGCCAGGCATGCAAAATGTTCTTTGCTTGCCCTTGTTTTCTAAAAATATCCACTTAGATAAAAAGTTTGACAGTCTCTTCTAGCTACAATTCCTTAAATTTTATGAACACTCTTACCTACTTAAACCAGGAATCATGGAAGGAGCAATAATGAATTGTGTTGTTAGTGTGCAGTTTCCTTCCTTCTTTAGGGGGAGACTGAATGCCAGAAGAATTTCAAGTATAGTGTCTTTTTTTCCCTATATTCTGAAATTATACTTATTTAATTTGTTTTATCTGGAATTTACTTGTGAGTTGTTCTTTAGAGAAAAATTCCATAACATGCTTCATAAGACTTAATTATGCTTGTCTTCAGACTTTGCCAAAATATTTCTTGCTTGCTTGAGACTAGACATGAGAATTTTCTGGTTAGGAAAAAAGCTTTGAGGCAGAACTAGATGAGTTTGTAGTGAATGTTAGTAATAGCTTATGACAGAGAAATCTCATTATAGCCTTAATTATGAAGTCATAGTTCTGTCACATGCTTCAACGGTAAAGTCTGACAAGGGAGGAAGGATAGGGAAGGAGAGTTAAAATTCCCAACTTGGTGTACCTCACCATTTGTTGGCTTCAGTCAAATAAAACTTTGACATACTAATTTGTAGTTATTTTTAAAACAAGGTAAGGAGGAATACAGTACACATTAGAAATTGTAAAATCATCTGTTGGACTGAGTATGAAAAGACAGATCTGTCTATGAAGAACAGCCTTCTTGTTTTGACGTCTAGTTGTTTGTTCCCTTGGTACCTTAGTTTCCACATCTGTAAAATGAACAGTATCACCCTCTTTAGGGTTCTTTGATTAATTAAGATGATCTATGTGAAAACACAATATAGTGTTCTGAGGATAGACGCTCAGGCATTCCTTTTTTTTTTTTAAACAGAGATTATTTTATTTTTTAAAAAATATTTATTTATTTGGCTGCACCGGGTCTTCCTTGTGGCACGTGGGATCTTTAGTTGCGGCACACAGGATCTTTAGTTGTGGCATGCGGGATCTAGTTCCCTGACCAGGGATCAAACCTGGGCCCCCTGCGTTGGGAGCGTGGAGTCTTAACCTCTGGACCACCTTGGGAAGTCCCTCAGGTGTTCCTTTTAATATTGAGCTGCATGAGCCACTTGTATATTTTGGAGATTAATCCTTTGTCAGTTGCTTCGTTTGCAAATATTTTCTCCCATTCTGATGCTTGTCTTTTTGTCTTGTTTATGGTTTCCTTTGCTTTGCAAAAGCTTTTAAGTTTCATTAGGTGCCATTTGTTTATTTTTGTTTTTATTTCCATTTCTGTAGGAGGTGATTCAAAAAGGATCTTGCTGTGATTTATGTCATAGAGTGTTTTGCCTATGTTTTCCTCTAAGAGTTTTATAGTGTCTGGCCTTGCGTTAGGTCTTTAATCCATTTTGAGTTTATTTTTGTGTATGGTGTTAAGAAGTGTTCTAATTTCATTCTTTTACATGTAGCTGTCCAGTTTTCCCAGCACGGACTTATTAATTCTTGAATGAGAAAAAGTCTGTCGGTTTGTGTGTGTATGTGTATGTGTGTGTGTTTAAGTAACAAAAACTCTCTAGAATAAAGTTCAAACTCCCTTTCATGGATCATATGGCTTTTTGTTATCTAGGCTCTGCTGCTTCTCTGGGCTCATACCTTATTACTGCCAAATACCTCCCGGTTACACTCTGCATGTAGAATTGCTTTAATTTCCTTAGTGAGCCAGGTTTTGTTCTTTCCTTGGGCCTTCACATAGTCAGATTCCTCTGCCTTTTAGAGCATTATTTTGTCATCCCAAACCCTCTCCACCATTACCTTCACCAAGAAAAAAGTTCACACTTATTGTCAGTCTTAGATCTTATCTCAGATGTCACTTTCTCAACAGCCCCATAAGGTAAATACTTTTAAATATTATCATCAGATACAGAAAAGATAAACAATTTGACCAAGATCACAAAGCTTATGAAATGGCAGATCTGGATCCAAACCTAGACAGTTTGGCTCTAGAGTTCATCTTCACTAATCTGTGCTTCCTCTACATTGTAACGGCCTATTTATCTGCTTGTCCCTGAGTAATTTAAAAGCAAAAATTATGTCTATCTAGTTCATTGTTATATCCTCATGTGCCTATTATCAGCACATAGTAGGTGCTCAGAAAATGTTTAAATGAGTGACTGTCTCTTATTTGAGAGCAGAATTTGTGGTTAAACTCCTCTTAGTACCTTTCACATAATACATGTAAGTAAATAGTCTTTTCATGCTTATGATACAAAGTGAAATTTATATGATCAAGTTCATTGTGGCTTTGAAATATATTGCACTTTGTAACCAAAGATAGTTACAGCCCCATTTTTATAATCACTGTTAACTCATTTTATCCTTTTCTAGCAATGTTACTTGGCATCTTAAACTGGTGCTTTTGTAGGCTTCCTTTTCACATGGTATCCCTATGAACTGTTAAAATACAGATTATTTGTAACTCATTTCTAAATGGTACATAGGAGATTTTACAAAATAAAATTACACTAGTATATGCACTCTGATCATTTATATCTATTAACCTTTTAATGGACGTGATTGCTGTACATATATGGAACTTAGAAAAAAATAGAAGCACCCACATTTTAAACCTTGATGGTATCCCAAAAGATGAATGGTTTATCTATATAGAATAGTCACAGGGTAAATAATGATTTAAGACATGCACATTGTTGTTCATGTTGATGGGAGAAATTGGAATGTTGTATTTCAATACACTTTTCAAATAAGTAATGCCTGAAGCTGCTTCCAGGTTCATGCTCTAATCAGGGTCAGTAGGTTAGAGAACCAGAAAAGTCTTCCTCCTGCATGAATGTTCTCACTTTACCAAAGACTTTGCTTCTTTGGTTAATCATTCTCTCTTCCGTATCCCCTATGCTCTGGTACAGGGTTTCTCAGCTTTGACACTACTGACATGTTGGGTCAGATAATTCTTTGTTGTGGGGCGCTGTCCTGTACTTGCAAAATGTTTAGCAGCATCCGCAGCCTCTACTCACTAGGTTCCGGTAGTACCCTTCTTCACTCCTAGTTACGGCAACCAAAAATGTCTCCAGGCATTGCCAAATGTCTCCAGGGGAGCAGAGTCACCCAGTTGAAAACTGATGCTTTACTGCATCATCCCTACTCATTTGTTACAATATCTCCCTCTCTTTCATACACACACCTTTCCAGACTTTCACATCCTCTCTATTACTGCCTCATTTCTTGGCACCTTTTGCAGTCTTTTTTGAAAAGAGTTATAAAACATCTCACTCCAGTTTTACTTCCGGTTCAGTTTCCTCTCTTCAGTTCTGTGAAACCACATTTTTCTGGTTTTCCTTTACATCTGTGGCTGCTCCATTTTGGTCTCCTTTATCAGCTCTACTCACTGGACAATGGCATAATTTCTGCTTCTTTCTTACTTTTTCTTATCTCGTCAACTCCTGCCTTTCTTGCCTCATTTCTTTGTATGTTGTCCCTCATATACCTATTAATTCTTAAGCTGTTCTCTCTGTTGAAATGCCCTTACCTATGTTTCTCCCTATTTAAATTCTAATATCCTTCAAGAACCAAAGCAGATGTCATCTTTCCATGAAAGCCTTTTGTAATCACTAAAGCCTTTTCTAGTCCTCTAACGTCCATGCCATGTTCCTGTTCTTTCTCTCTGTCTTCCACTTGCAGCTTTGTGTTATTTATGTATTGGAATATGTCCTGCACTAGACACTAAGCTCATCTTTGTATCCCTGACATTACCTGGCTAAGTGCCCTGCACATAGTTGGTGTTTAGATAGTTGTTGCAGCAATGATGAGGAGGTAGCAGTAGAGTGGAAAGGATTTAGTAAAAACAGTAATGACCTGAAAGGTTGTTAAAAGTAGGAGAAAAAGAAGAAAACTGAAGAAAATTTAAAACTGCTCATGGAATTCTTTACATTCTCTCCTTTCATGGTTTCTTTGATATGGGCCTTTTCTGGTTTCATTCTCCATTTCTAAGCACCTTATTTATTAAGGACCCGTTATGAGCCAGGCACTCTTCAAGATACTTGGAATACAGTAACTGGAAAAGGAAACTGTCCCAGTACTGTAGGAACTTAGTCTCTTTGAGGATGTAGAAATCTTAACAATTAATTGCCCCTACAGAGTGGTAAGTACTGAAATTGAAGTGTATCCAAAACTTTCTGGTAGCACAGAGGAAAGGGGTGACTTCTCAATTTGAAATAAACCTCATTCAGATGCCACTTCTTACATGCAACCTATTTGGGTCACTACCCAGCCTGATTAGTGTTTTCCATGCTTTCCTTTACTTTGTTCTCTTTCAGCTACCAAATTATAAGCATTTCCTGTGCCTCAGTACTTAGCCTTCCGTTCATTCTTTTATATCCTTTTCTTTAGGAAATGGATTTAGTTTTGAGGCTTCAGCTGACAAGTTTCAAAGCCATACCAGCTACAACAAAACATTTTTTTTGTTGTGAAATAATACACATGCAAAGAAGCATAGTAAACAAATTTAAGTTTAACTTATTTTTTTAACAAATTATTTTAATGCTGACACCACCATAGTCACTAAATAGAACAGTGGAAGCATGCTCAAAGCCCCACTCATGCCTCTTCTCAATCACAGCCACCTTAAAGGTCACCGCTATTCTGCTTTTTATGGTAATTGCTTCTAAGATTTAAAAAAAAAAAGAAGAAGAAGAAGCCCTGTACCTGAATACCAACTAGATATTTATTCCAAAACAATATAGTTTCATTTTGGGAGACTGGGAGACAGAGGTGGAGGGAGACATTTCACACTATTCTATCTTGTTCTTGCACTGAAACCCCGAAGAACATCCCCAGGTTCACTAGGAGGACTCACCTGACAGAGCACATAGTCATACTCATGGAGATCATTTATTACAGCACAGGATACAAAACAAAATCAGCAAAGAAAAAAGACACATGAGGCTAAGTCCAAAGAAAAACAGGGGCAAGTTTCCAAGAGGTCTCTTCCGGTGGAGTCACACAGGTCACACTTAGTTCCTCCAGCACTGACTTGTGACAGCACAAGTGAAATATTGTCTTCTAGGGAAGCTCATTAGAGACTCAGCACCTAGGGTTTTTACTGATGGCTGGTCACACAGGCATCTACTACCTAACATGTATCAAAATTCCAGGCTCCCAGAAGGAAAGCAAATATGCAGCATAAACCATACTGTTTGCACAGACAGTTTAAGTACAGTGCGCTGTCCTTATCAGTTAAGGAATGGCAAAAACACGGAAAGTCCAAGTTCCCAAAGACCAACCAGGGCCAGCCTTTCAAGCAGGCCTTTCTAAGGATAGCAGTTTCAGGCCTGCTGTGGCTAACTTTTTTCTGCTTGATATTTTTCAATTCAAAATTTAAATAAATAAAAACTCAGCTTTCAAATAGTGTCATTTTCTCTTAAAATATATCAACACTAACCCAGTGCAAACCTTCACTTTATACATCCACTACTATCATATGATTGAAAGTATGTTCTATGGAACATTGGGCATGGCCTATTATTGGTCTTTCTTAAAGTTCAGGAATACTGAATTAAGCAAAGTTATACAGGTTACTTAGCTGCAGGACTCTCAGCCTTTTGCTGTGATGTGTGTGACCTGGCCTCTATCTACCTGTCTTGCCTCATCTTACATTATCTCCCTTCCCTACTTCCCCTGCGTCAGCCACCTTGGCCTTCTTGCTCTTCCTAGAATTTGCTAAACTATTGACTCTGCTGTAACTCCCCAGCATCACATCACTACTACCTCTGTCAATAAATAATATCAAGCTTTATTTATTTATTATTTGGTTGTGCTGGGTGTTGGTTGCGGTAGGCAGGCTCCCTAGTTGCGGCTCACGGGCTCCTTAGTTGTGGCATGCATGTGGGATCTAGTTCCCTGACCAGGGATTGAACCCGGGCCTGCTGCACTGGGAGCGCAGAGTCTTATCCACTGCACCACCAGGGAAGTCCCTCAAGCCTTATTTATGTTTATGTATTATTTATATTTATGTATGTGTTTAAGATCTTTCTTCTGTATGCTATATGTGTTCTTTATGTCTTGTGGGCTTATTAATGCCAGTAAATCAACTTATTCTTTCTCATAGCACCCCATGCCTTTCATGGTATTTATCTCAGTGTATGATTTTATTTTTGTAATTACTTGCTTAAATGTCCATTTCTTTCACTTGATTGTAAGCAACATGAAAACCAAGACTATTTTGTTCACAACTATAACCTTCAACACTTGGCATAGAGCACATAATTGGTATTCAGATTCTTAATGAATAATATAAATAATTCTACAAAACTGGGCTATAGTAAACAGTGTTTCCCAAACTAACCAAGATTTTTTTTTAAGGCTCATTTCATTGTATTTTGCAAGACTGATGTTGTGTAGAATACACTTTGGGAAACACTGATATACTTTAAAGTGTAAAATACTTTACATAGGTAGGATTTGTAGCTAGGAGTTTGTATTTATTGCATATTCTTGATTGAACCTCTGTTAGGAAGATTAATTTAGTGTTGGTGTGCTAGATGAATTAGACTGGAAGCAGAGACCAAGATTGATTTTTGTGACAATTCAAGAGAAGTAATAAATAGTGACTTAGTCTAAGTGATTTGCAGGTGGATTGGTGAACCAGTTTGATATAGAGGAGAAGGATGAGGGAAAGACACCTGCAGTTCTGACACTGGATGCCCAGGATGTCTTCAGCAAACGACATTTGAATAGATTGGAGTAATTGAGTTTCTTCTTCCGGAAAGCATCCTCCTGTTAATCTGGAAAATATATCCATCTTGTTTCCAGGCAACACCAGATAATTAAATTATCTTCATATTTAGGAATTAATAAATTTTTTTAAATTAGCATACTGAATTACTTAATAATAACTGTGCTGTAAACTCTTTAACTGTCTAATGACAGCTTTCTGCTGTGGTTGAAGAGTGTGTTTACCTACATACTCTAATTTGGAGATGACAACAAAAATTGAGAACTTTTTTCTATTTTGTTCTAACTACTTACATAGGTATATATAAATCTGTTTTCTGATGTAAAAATGTTTACAGGAAGGAGCCTGAAACTCAGACGTTACTAAAGAAAAGACTGAAACAAGTGACTATTTAAAAAATTTAAACATTTATGACAAAAGCCATCATAGTTTTAAAAGGCTAATATGAATATTCTCCCTTGATATTTTAACATTAATATAAAAAGTGTCACAAATTAATAAAAAGAACAGCCACATAGAAGAATGGGCAAAGATTATAAAGAAACACAGAGGCTGATAAATATATTGAGATTCACTTTCACTTATAATTTTTTAGAATGAAGATTAAAATAATGAGATCATTTTTTCCTCCATCAGATTGGCAAAGATTAATAATGACCAGAGTTTTCATGTTCTCATGCAAAGTTGATAGGAATGTAAATTGCAACTTTTCTGACCAGTATATCTCCAAATTAGAAATATATATACCCATTTATCCAGTAATACTATTTCTTTTTTTTTTTTTTTGGCCGCACCTAGCGGCATGTGGGATCTTAGTTCCCCGAACAGCGATCAAACTCGTGCCCCCTGGGTTGGAAGCACAGAGTCTTAACCACTGGACCGCCAGGGAAGTCCCAGTAATATTTCTTGATATTTATTCTAATGGTATAGTTTACAGTGGTTAAAGATAGAGGTAAAAGGATTGCAGGACTGTTTATAATATTGAAAAATTGGAAATGATTTTCAATGTTTCGGTGAAATAAATTATGGCATATTTATACAGTACAGTTCTATTTAGGGGTCTTTAAAAGACAAAGTAAAATTTATATGTACACGTGTTTCTATATCCCTGGTATATTATGAAATGAAAAATTTTTTTACAGAACTCTTTGTTAAATATCCCTACTTAAAACTATTTATGTCAAAAACGCTAGAAGGGCTTCTCTGGTGGCACAGTGGTTGAGAGTCCGCCTGCCGATGCAGGGGACACGGGTTTGTGCCCCGGTCCGGGAAGATCCCACATGCCGCGGAGCAGCTGGGCCCGTGAGCCATGGCCGCTGAGCCTGTGCATCCGGAAGCGGGAAAGGCCACAACAGTGAGAGGCCCGAGTACTGCAAAAAAAAAAAAAAAAATGCTAGAAAAGCAGAAATCAAATTGTTACTTGTTGTCGATGTGGGAAGGGAGGCAGATTTTAGGGAATTGCCTTTTGTCATACTCTGATGTGTAGGTTTTTTTGTTTTTTTGTTTTTAATTTAAACAACAAAAGTATAATTCTCGTAAGTGAATGGGGAAACATTAAGGTTCTGGGGTGGGTAGGATAGAGAAAGTTTAACATGTATCTTGTTCTTTGTATATTATGATCTGTTCTACAATCTTTAAAATTCTTTTGAGTCAACAGTGTAACTCTCAACTTTTCAGACTCTAGTAATAGAAGGCAAAAACACTTCCGGGGAGAGAAAGAAATACAGCTAAAAATTACAGAGATGCTAAAAATTATTTTTTTCCGTATTTTCAATAAAGAAAATAAACTCATTTTAATCTTGTAAAACAGTAAAACTAAGAGGGGGGAGGGGATGTACACTGCTTGATGGTGGTGCTTTTGTACTGTCACCAAATAGTATGATTAGTTTTCTATTCAAATTAGATACCCCATCTGAAAATGTTCTTAGGAGCACAATGACTTTTCATCAGAAATTTAATAATTAAACATAAACGTTGAATAATTATTTAGGGATATAATATTCAACAAAACTAATGATCTCTTCTTTATGCAAAGGAAATGTGTGGGTATGGAGAAAAATAATTAGGTTAATAATACGGAGTCCTGTAGCTAATCATCAAATTTGGAAACAACCCCCTAAAATATTGTTCTTAAATTTAAACTAATTCAGCTGCTTGATGTCTAGCAGTGAAACATCTGTAATGTGGTTCACTTTAACTTTTTGTTTTTAATGACTATTTACACTAAAAGCCATTTCTGTTCTTGGATAACCTACTTAAATATTGGTATTAATTTTACATTTAATACACATCCGAATGCATAATAGTTTTCAAGTTTAACATTAAATGTACGTTTAATTTTTATAAATGAGAAAATTTCTACATTTAAAATTATTTCGAAGAATTTAGTATCTAATTTTAATGATTCTTTCACTGGTTTTGGTTTTCTTATCCTATTTAGAATGATCATCACTAGTTTTCCCTAGTGATTATTCTAGGCTGTTCATGACTCCTTGAAGATTATCTTTTAAAAATCTTTTAAAAAACTAAGAGATAACATATTTCTGACCATGCTGAATGTGCATTTATGAAGCAGGCATTTTATTTAGGAAGTATTTTATAACTAGAAATATTAATACCAAGAATATATAGTATCAATATGAATCTGCACTGTAGCCAGAGTTCTAAGAACCCGGCTCACCTCATTTGTCTGCATTTTTCCCCTCATTTTCTAGCTTAAAAAATTTTAATGGTTACCCTTAAAAGAATATTGCATAAACTGGTGGAATGGGATGTACTTTTAAAAATATTCTTTTAAGAATATGTTTTTAATCGGAAAAAAAAAGTAGCAGCAGGAGACTGACAGCTGTTTTGAATTATAATAGGTTCTATTAGAAGAAGCCCACATGGGCTTTAATAAGATTCTCCTAAGCAGAACTCTAGCAAGTAATCTCTATTTGCAGTAACACAACTTAATTTTATAGAAAAATGCAATTTAAAATATATCTTTATTTAATATGAACAAAATGTTTTCTGACTTGCCTTTTATTGGTGGTGGGTAGGTAAGGAAAATACTATTTTTATACATGATCTTGAGCTACTAACTACAGGTGCACAACGTCTTACTTATAATTTGAAATTCTAAGAGTTCTGATAACCATTTCTTTAGGGAGACTCATTTGATGGCAAACAATGATGTGACCTGAATTCATTTGGCAACAAAACCTAACCTGAACTAACACAGCTTAGTTTAAATGTTTAATATATTTTATTGCAAAATATGGGGTAATATGACTAATCTCACTGGGTGTGTTTACATAGTATACAGTAAATGTTTCATATACCATATTACTTTCTTTTAAAAGAGAGAGCATGAGAGAGAGAGAGAGAAGGAAAAGAGTCTGAATTTTAGAATATATCTAGCCCCAAAAGTTTCTCGCTGGTAAGGAATTGTGGACTCTTAAACTGGTGTTTTAAATTGGTGATGAACATTAAATAAAATTTTTATTGGTAGGGCTTCCCTGGTGGCACAGTGGTTTAGAGTCCGCCTGCTGATGCAGGGGAAATGGGTTCGTGCCCTGGTCTGGGAAGTTCCCACATGCCGCGGAGCGGCTGGGCCCATGAGCCATGGCCACTGAGCCTGCGCGTGCGGAGCCTGTGCTCCGCAACGGGAGAGGCCACAACAGTGAGAGGCCTGCATACTGCAAAAAAAAAAAAAAAAAATTTTTATTGGTAGAACTAAGATTGAGAAACAGTGTAGTATGTAACACTTTATCGTTTAATTCTGTAGATAGAGTTTAATTACCAAATATGCAGGAAGAATATATGAAAAGTAGAATAAGCTTACAGATTATAGATATCAACTGTAAATTAAAACATATTACTTAAAATTAGATACTGGAGGAGAGAGAGAGGAGGAAGAAGATACTAGCTGATTTCAGTATTGCTCATAGTAGGGAGCCAGTGGATGGTAGCCAGAAAATAGGGAATTTGGGTATTATATAAAAATATTAGTAAAGTTACTTGTGGGGTAGGGAGAGACTAGGTTGGAGTAGATGGGGAGCAACTAGTCTTTGAATATATCTTATTTTGTGGTTTTGACTTTAGACTCATCTAAACATTTTACAGAATTATGTAGCAAAAGTTAATTAAAAATGCTGTGCCTAAAAATCAAAAGTGAAATAAAAGTGTACTTCCAGTTAGTGATGTAATCACCCAGAGCAAACTATTCCAAGTGACTTACATACACAGTAATTTATAGGATATCCTGAGTTGGGTATATCCTAAGGGTAAAAAAGAATTGCCAGAAAAAAAAGATTTTCATTTATCGTAATGTTGATGATAGTGTTGACATTTTAATTCTTGGCTATTGTGTGTGTATTGTGGGATAAAATAAATGAACAATTATGTAGGCAGTGTTGAGAACAGGGTTTTGACATGTGAGAAAGGAGAAACATGTGTAAAGTTAATGAGATTAAGTAAAAACCCTCTAAACCTGAATTTGAATTGGAAGCATCAGTATACACTCAGGATGTATGTGTATCTAAATACTCATGTGTAGAAAATTCCCAAACTCTTGTACTAAAAAGGCAGCCAGCACCCCCTAGCACCCAGACTGTGGTTTCTAAATACCATTTTTCACTGAAAGGAATTAAGTCTCCTTTAAAGAGATGGCTGATGACAGGTCTAAGGTAAGAAAAATACAAGATATGCCTAGAATAAGGTATAACCCTAGAAAGCAAAGAAGCTCTCAGAGACAAGTAGTGTTGTGTCGTATGATCTCAGGGACCAATTTGGATAAGCTTCCACTGTCCAGATATGGGACAATTTGAGCCTCAATTGGGATAAATACAAATAATTGAAAGCCATCAAATATGTTTAAATCCATGAACACATAATTTTTTTAACTTGCTGATCATCTTTAGAGAATGCTAGGATGTTAATTGTTTTGAAAATTAGTAAATAAAGGTAAAGAATCATTTATTCTTACCTTTCTGTGCAAACAACTGAATAGTTGATGAGTTCCTCTTACAGAAGTATTCCAGCTAATGAATAAAGAAGGAGTGATAGAATATCACCATGTTGCAGCCCCTAATGAATTAATGACTCTAGTTGGTGATTACTGTTTATTGTTAATATTAGAGAATGAGAAGTAGACGTTTGGTACCTATTGTTGGAAGTACACATCACCACATGTGAAGCAGTCTTGACAAAATAAACTTTAAAAGTACAAAAATGACACTAAATCTGATTAAGTTGTTAGATCTATAAATTTCTGTAAATACAGGGCTGAGAGAAACATATTAAGCTACATCATGGTGATGCATTTGCCAAAATTCAGACTATGGGAAACTACCATATAACCTGATTTCTTCAACAACAACAAGGAAAAAAATTGCAAGGGGAAAAGGGTTGGGGAGGGACCTTTTAAAGGAGATTTAAGAGACATAGTCGTCCAGTCACAATGCATGGGCCTTATCTGGATCCTGATTCAAACAAACTAAGAAAAAATAAAACTGGTGGAAATGACAACACTGCCTGGGAAGTTCATATTAAGGAATTGTTCATAATTTTAGATGTGATAATGGTACTGTAGTTGCTCTTTTGTATCCTTTCTTTTAGAGATTCATAAGGAAGTATTTACAGATGAAATAATATGCTATCTGGGATTTGCTTCAAAATAATCCAGAGAGATTGGGTAGAGAGTGGATTGGGATATAGTGATAGAGGACTGCCACAAATTGGTAACTACTGAAACTTGGTAATTGTTGAGCTTTGTCTTACTATTCTCTCTACTTTTGTTATATTTTTCTCTCCTTTATTACAGAAGCTGCAAAAGTATCTCCTGCACAGGAGGAAAAAATAAGTGATAGATAGGAAGGAGTGAAAATAGAGAAGCATAGTCATATTTGTCTTTGGTGTTTGAATGCTAAGGGATTTGATATTTATGGAGTATAATCCACAATCCAGAAACTTTTTATTGTTCACCAACAATGAGGACCCAACGCAGCCAAAAGTAAATAAATAAAATAAAGCTATTTATTAAAAAAAAGACTTGTGACAAAAACAACAGTGTAGTTAGACATATAGACGCATAAGGAAGACATGGCTGTTCCCATCAGAAAGGTTGATATAGAACTGAGAACTTTTTGTTCCTTTGTTTGTTTGTTTTGTGGTACGCGGGCCTCTCACTGTCGTGGTCTCTCCCGATGCGGAGCACAGGCTCCGGACACGCAGGCTCAGCGGCCATGGCTCACGGGCCCAGCCACTCCGTGGTATGTGGGATCTTCCCGGATCGGGGCGCGAACCCATGTCCCCTGCATCGGCAGGCGGACTCTCAACCACTGCGCTACCAGGGAAGCCCCTTGTTTTTTTTGGTTTTTTGTTTTTTTGCGGTACGCGGGCCTCTCACTGCCGTGGCCTCTCCCGCTGCGGAGCACAGGCTCCGGACGCTCAGGCTCAGCGGCCATGGCCCACGGGCCCAGCCGCTCTGCGACATGCGGGATCCGCCCGGACCGGGACACGAACCCATGTCCCCTGCATCGGCAGGCGGACTCTCAACCACTGCGCCACCAGGGAAGCCCAGAACTGAGTACTTTTAAGGTACTTCCTTCTTTAGGGGGGAAAACACTGAATTAGGGATCAGAATGACTGGTATCTAGTTTTGTCTTTGCCATTTTACTATATATTAATATTTTACTTTGGATAAGTCACTTCATCTTTTTACCTTAATTACCTAATTCAGAGATTAGAGAATGAAGCCTGTCCTATCTACATTGAAGACTTAATGTGAGGATAAAATGGCTTAATGTGTAGAAAAGCATTTTGTAAACTATATATCCCTGTTAGAAGATACTCCTGCTACAGTCATTAAAAGAATGTAAAAAAGGGGAGCACATGTCATTGCTTTTTTAGTGGGGCCTTTTTTTCATTTACTTTTTAAAAATTATGATTAAAGATACGTATAACATTAAATTTAACATTTTAACCAGTTTTAAGTGTACATTCACATTGTTGTGCAACCATCACCACCATCCACCTCCAGAACTTTTCATTTTCTCCAATGGAAACTCTGTACCATCAAACACTAACTCCCCAGTCCCTGGCAACCTCCAGGGGGGTTTCTGCCCCTGTGATTTTAACTACTGTAGATGCCTCATATAAGTAGTGTCATATAACATTAGTCCTTCTGTGCCTGGCTCATTTCACTTAACATAATATCCTCAAGGTTTATCCATGTTGTAGCATGTATTAGAATTTCCTTCATTTTTAAGGCTGAATGATATCCCACTGTACATATATACCACACTTTGTTCATCCGTTTGTCTGTCGATGCACATTTAGTTTGCTTCCACCTTTTGGGTGTACCACCCTGTTTGAGTCCCTGTTTTCTTAGTTGGGGGGTGTGTTATATAGCCAGAGGTGTAATTGCTGGATCATATGGTAATTCTACATTTAATTTTTATTTTTAAATTTAATTTTTGGATGGATCATGGTGCTTTTTTTTTAAACAATACTGTTTATATATTTTGAAATATCTCAAAAGAGTCATATTTGAGGCTGTATGCACACTGTGATCTATACTTTTTTTTCCCTAAGAAATGTTTTTTTACTCCCAAGAACTAGTGTAGTTTTAATTAAATCACACTCTTGTAAGAGGCTTAGGCTGTATATGTGGAATATGGATCCTGAGAAACAGTTTTTGGACTGAAGAGCTCAAAGAATGTTTACAAACAAGTATTTCCTTATTAAACGGTTATTTTTTAAAAATTGATTTCATTCAGCTGTTTTCAGCTCAATACTTCATATATGCCAGGCACTGTTCTATGTGCTGAGGATTTAGTGTCAAATAAATGAAGTTCTGGCTCAGTGTAAGTGGAGCTTACATTGTAGCATGAGACAGTTAACAAGCAAACAAGTATATATTCAATAATTTCAAGTGCTGAAAAGTGCTACAAAGAAAAATAAAGTGAAGAAAGGGGATAGAGAATGATGGGATGGGACAGGATGTTGTTTTTAGAGGATGATTAGGGAAGGCGTCTTTGAGGAGATGGCATTTGAGCAAAGGCCTGAATAAAGTGAGAGAGTGAACTGTGTGAAGACTTTGTGGAAAAGTGTTACTGATGAAGGGAATAGCAGGTCCCAAGGTGGGAGCTTTTAAAGGAGACAACTCAGAAGTTAAATGAAGATCTATCTCAACCAGTACCCAGTACCCATATGAGGAAATGGATTGGTTTAAGATATCTCATTGGAAAGAAAAGAGAAAAATAAAGATGGAAAAAATGTTAGGGAAATTGATTTGTATATTCTGTTAATGATTTTCGAACTTTGGGGACTTCCCTGGTGGTCCAGTGGGTAAGACTCCGCACTCCCTGTGTTCCATCCCTGGTCGGGGAGATAGATCCCGCGTGCCACAATGAAGATCTGGCACAGCCAAAATAAATAGATAGATAGATAGATAGATACATGCATACATACATACATACATACAACTTTGATAATTCTGGAATCACAGTGGGTGATAGAGGCTTAAGGGCTCGTATACTATTCCCTTATGTATATTTTTGAAATTTTTCATGCTACAGTTTAAAATCAGAAATATGTAAATATGAAAGAGCAAATAACATTTTTTCTAAATATAAAAATTAAAATGTACTACATTATTTCTGGCAAATGTTATAATTTTATAAAATACTGTTTATTTCATTTGATGTTGAAATATTTATATATATATTATTAATGGGTGATAAAATGAAATATTCCTGAAATGGAAGGATTTTGCCTGTCTAAATATTTTTTCAAATGAGCTCTGTGATGCTTGAAGAGAAATATAGTAATAACTATTCTATTTTACTTTACCTGGAAGAGATTTCCTTAGATAAGTGAATTTTTAACCTTAGCCATAAAACTTCACAAATGTATATTTTCTGATGACAATAGTTTTTTGATGGCAATGTTTGTAAATTTTTTCAAACTTTAAATTGTGGTAAAATATAACACAAAATTGACCATCTTAACCATTTGTAAGTGTACAATTCAATGGTATTACATATTGTTGTGCGTACATACTGTTGTGCATCTGTCACCACCACCCATCTCCAGAACTCTTCATCTTTCAAAACTGAAACTCTCTACCCATTAAACACTAACTACCCATTCCCTTGCTCCCACCTCCAGCCTATGGACACTACCATTCTGTTTTCTGTCTCTATGATTTTAACTACTCTAATTGCCTCATGGTCAGTGGAATCATACAGTATTTGTCTTTTTGTAACTGACGTTTCACAGCATAATGTCTTTAAAGTTCATCCATGTTGTAGCATGTATCAGAATTTCCTTCCTTTTTAAGCCTGAGTAATATTCCATTGTATGTACATACCACATTTTGCTTTTCATCAGTTGATGGACACTTGGGTTGCTGCCACGTTTTAGCTACTGTGAATAATGCTACTATGAACATGGGTGTACAAATATGTCTTTGAGACCCTGCTTTTAGTTCTTTTGGGTATATAGCCAGAAGTTAAATTGCTGGATCATATGGTAAATCTATTTTTAATATTTTGAGGAACTTCTGTGCTGTTTGCCACAGTAGCTATTTCCACAGTGCACAACAGTGCATGAAGTTTCCAGCTCTCCACATCCTTGCCCAACATTTGTTACTTTCTGTTTCATTGATAATAGCCATCCTAATAGGTTTGAGGTGGTATCTCATTGCGGTTTTGATTTGCATTTCCCTAATGATTAGTGATGTTGTCTTTTCGTGTGCTTATTTGGCTATTCATATATCTTCTTTGGAAAAATGTCTATTCAAGTCCTTTTCCCATTTTCTAATCAGGTTTTTTTGTTGTTGTTGAGGTGTAGGAAATTTATATTCTGGATATTAATCCCTTATCAGATATATGATTTGCAAATATTTTCTTCCATTCTGTGGGTTTATAATTAATTCACTTTCAAAAACGAGGTTGACCAAAATAAAATTGAAGTCCCTTTTAGCTCCATGAGTCTGACTTCTCTGCCTTAATAAGTATGTTTAATGGAACGTAATTTCACCTCAATGAGTTGCTGCTATCATAAACATTCTTGTTCTGTGTCACTGGAATGAATAGGGTTTGTGGTACTGGGTGGAGGTCATCTGCCTCTGTGTTAGATGGCCCTAGAGAGACATATGAGCCTAGTTGGTGGCTTTCTAAACTCTCACTCTGATCTCATCTATTTGAAGATGCCTTCAAAAGGCAAAGGTCTCTTGCTGACTGCTTCTGATTTACTGTTCACAGTCTCTTTTTGTTTTGTTGTTCTTATTAGGTGTCCAAGGATAGAACTGAAGATTACAATATCTGTGACTTTAGGCAAGTTACTAACCTCTCAGACTCATCAGTTTAAAAAAGTGGGGAGCAGTATTTGGAGAATTAAATGGGTTTAATACATATAAAGGCTCTAAGAACAGAGTCTGGCATATAGTAAACCCTCAATAAATGTTAGTTGTTATGTTAAGTAAAACATGTTTGGGTAATGAGAATGGGCATATGAAGTTATATTCTTTTAACTTAGTTTTTTTCTTTTTTCTTTTTAAGCTTTATTTCTAGCTGCTCTGAAAATGTGAGATTTGACTATAGAAGTGATCATCCCACTTTACCTCATTAGGCCTGTACCCCTTTTCACTCTCAAGCATCCTGATTTGAATGATATGATTTGAATGATGTGGTCACCTTAGATTTGACAGAAGTGAAATATTACTATAGTTTTACATTTCTTTTTAATTATAATTGTTTTTCATATTCACATATGCCCCACATTCCTGTTCTTCTATAATTATCCGTAAAAATTGGACTAAGTGGAAAGCATGTTTAAATTCCAAAGTCCAATTGCCTTTTTTTCTCTGTACACTAACATTTAATATAGAAGTAACCCCCCTCCCCATCCTCATTTTCCAAATCAATAAGTATTACAGCTTCAGCGGATTTTAGGAACCCTGTTTTGACGTAATTTATAGATGTTGCAACCCATACATTTCAGTTTAGGTTTACAAAAACTGAGACTCATAGAAGTTAAATGTAGCTTATCCTGTGTAAGTGGTAAATTAGTGACAAGAGGGAGAACTCTATCCCAGATACCTGACACTCATTGTTCTCTCTGCTGCCTAAAGTGTAACAAGTATTTTTATGCAAAGGTCAGAGTTTTCTAAACTCTGCAAGTGTTCTGCAAGTCCATTCTTTTAATGCTCTGTGGGGCAAAGGGCCTCCTTTAGATTATGCTGAATACTTCCTCTTGGAGGTTCACAATGCACCTTACCACTTTAAAGATGCCAAAAAGTTCTGAAGTAAAGAAAAGTAAAGCTTTGTTTAATACTGCATTTTCCAAACATTGCGAAAACTGTTTGGAAATGCTAGCCTAGGGATTTTGGGAGGAGAGAGAGGTTGATTTTTGGTTTTGAAATTTTTTTCATAGGGTTGTTAATTCTTTCTGTTGCATTCAGCATGATTTTTCTCCCTTAGTTGGGTCTACTACAATCACTGAAGCTTATTTTAAGCCAGTTGGCTCCTCTGATTGAGATTGGTCATGTCAACTATTAACAGAAGGAGCTCCCCCAGAAAGGTGATTCTAGGAAAAGGATTTATGAGTTCCCTAGGGCTATTTGCATCCTCTGGGCCTCTCCCAGTCCCATAGGCCCTCTCTTTCCCTTTCCTTTCCTGTCATATCATACAAAGATTAGATTTCATCTTGTTCTGTGTAGGATACAGACAAAGCTTGCCTGGAATGAAAACATCCCTGGAGAGGTAAGACTGTGACTGACTCTCACTTCCAGCATTTAAAGGCAGTGGATTCGATTAAGAAATAAATAACATCATACTGCGTTCCACTTGGCATGAGGTTTTGGTTACCTAAGAAATAAATTGTTCTCTGAGAATTTTGAGAGATACAGCTTTAGTAACTTAGTCAGGGTTACCCCCAGGATTTGGAATTGGGGATACAGGGTGGACTTAAGGGTTATATCTGATCCAGAAAAGATTCTCCCACCAAGTCTTTCCAAGACCTGTGTTTATTTTAGTATTAGAGCTCTAGTAGAAGATATTAATGTCACCCAAATCAGTTCATCTTGAAGGGGATTTCCATTGACTAGGAGCTACCAGGAAGAGACTCTGTCCCTAAGTCCCAAAGACATTTTTATTTCAAGCCACATCACCAGAGTGAGACCCCAGCTGTCCTGGTGGTGCTAATTATAGTGGCAAATGGCCAAGCATCTGTATCTCAGCTGTGACTTCTCTAGTGCTTGCTAGGTGTTCTTGTGTCTTCAGTGGGTCTGGTGATGTCTTCTAACCCTTCTGTGGTTGCTTTAGAATATCTAATTGTGCTCATCATAAAACTGAGATTTCTTAAAGGCATTTTTGGCATGGTTTTAATCTCAAGCAGACCAGTGTAATAATGTTTGGTGTCCCTGCAAACTGTACAAAATTCTCAGATGAAGATTATTCTCGTATATGTGTGTACACACATTTATGTGACAAAGTGAGAACAGTTAACTCTGTCCACTTCTATAGATGCTCTGACTTTTCTTCATCTGGAAGCAAGCCTCCATTCTTCCTTGGTTTGTTTCGACAGCATACTTTGTGCTATGTTAGTGGGTTTACTCTGCAGTCATTAGAAATCAAAAAGCAAAACAGAACAACAACAACAAAAAATGAAGCAACATGGAACTTCACGAATTGAAGTTGGAAGAATGGAACTTCCTTCCTTAAAGAAGGAAGTGAGACGAGGACTACCATTAGAGTGACACTTTATTATTTATTTTTTTACCATCTTTATTGTAGTATAATTGCTTTATAATGGTGTGTTAGTTTCTGCTTTATAACAGTGAATTGCTTTATAATGGTGTGTTAGTTTCTGCTTTATAACAAAGTGAATCAGCTATACATAAACATACATCCCTATATCTCCTCCCTCTTGCGTCTCCCTCCCGCCCTCCCCATCCCACCCCTCCCCATCCCACCCCTCTAGGTGGTCACAAAGCACCGAGCTGATCTCCCTGTGCTATGCAGCTGCTTCCCACTAGCTATCTATTTTACATTTGGTAGTGTATATATGTCCATGCCACTCTCTCACTTCGTAGAGTGACACTTTAGAAACACTTTATCAGCACTTTCCACCATCCACCATTACTTCCAGATTTAAAGCTCATCTTTTTAATCTTTTTTTTTCTCATTTTGGTAAAGGCTTTTATTTTGCATGTTTTTATTCTGGATTTTTCTTAATATATTTCAAACTTTTTTTGAGAAAGGATTGCCTATGCTGTTTTTATGTTTTAAATACAAATCTTTAGTGACTGAGAATAGGATTTGACCTGTAAATGAGGCCACAGACTTGGCTTTCCAGGATCCTATTTTCTTTTCCTTTCTTTTTTTTTTTTTTTAATATTTAACTATGGTTGATTTACAATATTGTGTTAGTTTCAGGTGTACATCTTCAGATTCTTTTCTATTATAGGTTATTACAAGATATTGAATATAGTTCCCTGTGATATATAGTAAATCCTTGTTGTTTATTTTATATATAGTGCTGTGTATCTGTTAATCCCTTATCCCTCCCCTTCCCTTTTCCCCTTTGGTAACCATAAGTTTGTTTTCTGTGTCTGTGCATCTGTTTCTGGTTTGTAAATAAGTTGATTTGTATTGTTTTTTAGAGACCCTATTTTCTTTTAAAGAACCAGTAAAAATGCCTGATAGAACCTTGAAACTTTTTAAGGAGCTCAATTTGAAACCTAAGATTTATTACTTAGACTTACTGTTTTTTAAAGTTTGAACTGAAATTAACACAGGCACATTTAGTTTCCATTTTATAAAAGTTGACAACATTCAAAGTGAATTACCAAAAAATTGCTTTTTCTACCTTTTTAATATTTAAGAATAGAAAACTGTGAATTTACGTACACTGAGCATCAACCTTTAAGAAAACTGACTTTTCTGGAAGAAGTAATTTTCTTGATTAAACCCTCTGGATTCCTTGCTGGGTAGTTCTTAACAGAATGTACTGTCGGGCTTCCCTGGTGGCACAGTGGTTAAGAATCCGCCTGCCAATGCAGGGGACACGGGTTTAAGACCTGTCCGGGAAGATCCCACATGCTGTGGAGCAACTAAACCTGTGCGCCACAACTGCTCTGCGCCTGCTCTCTAGAGCCCCGAGCCACAACTACTGAGCCCTCGTGCACAACTACTGAAGCCCACGCACCTAGAACCTGTGCTCTGCAACAAGAGAAGGCACTGCAATGAGAAGCCTGCGCAGCACAGCAAAGAGTAGCCCCTGCTCACTGCAACTAGAGAAGGCCCGTGTGCAGCAATGAAGACCCAACGCAGACAAAAATAATAATAATAAGTAAAATAAATATTTTTTAAAAATCTAAAAAAAACCCAGAATGTACTGTCACATCTCTTGCTGCCGTGCATCAGTAACGTGCACTGAAGTAAAAAGTCTGTAATGTGCTGTGTTCTCCTAGGGTAGGTAGGTAAATTTCAAATAGGAAATTAAATTTGCTCATGTGAGCATACGATTTGATTGAAGTTACTGCTACTTTGCATGATATGTAATTAGTAGAAAGTTTCCCAGTTTTCTCTTGAACACTATAGGTAGATAATTCTATGCTTAGATAAACAAATTTCCACATATTTATAGTAGGAAAAGATTGAAGGAAAGGACAAATGTAGAGTGATTTTCTTAAACTTGAATTCCTAAGGTTACACTGTGTAACAGAGATGAAAATAAATTCCAAGAATCTTGACATAGTTCTGTTTTCCAGCAGGTTTTTTGTGATATGTATGTGTATGTGTTTAACTCTTATTTGTTAAAACGTTTCATTCTTAATTATGAGGCCAGATTGACTGCCTACTGGTTGGTTTCCTAACAGTTCCAATAATAGATTTTAAGTTGTGTTTTCTCTTAAGCCATTATTGCTTTTGGTCAAATAAATTTTATATATCTGGATGGTATAAATATTTTGAAGCATTCCTGTTAACACTCAGAGAATTTCTTCTCTTTGCGCTTATATCTTCTGCTTGCAGCTCTGAGAGTTAAGGTTCCGTGATGTAGAATTTAATCTATAATTGTTAAATTATCTCTTAAACTGGTACTACGCTGTCCCTGTTAAGTCGTAATATCAGGTAAAAGAAAGTAGTGTTTTTATTTCAGGGCTTTATGGAGAGGAATGATAAAAGTTTTTGTTTTTCCTTGTGTCTCCTCACTGTACTTATTATAACTTCTCTCAAAATTGCTATAGAACAAGTAGCCTAAAGAAAATTTAGTTTGAACTGTCCACCTTTCCTTCCCCCTCTTTCAGTAAAATGCCTAATTACACAGATTAAGGATCAATTTAAACAATTTTATCTAAGGTAGAAAAACAACAAACCATTCAACTATCTGTTCTCTGTATGTCTGCATCAACATACATGCGTTTGCACTACTGGTATCAAACAACTCTTAAGTGTTTGTAAATGGCTTAGAATGTTAGATTATATTGACTGGTGGTTGGCTCTAAGGAAAAAAATTTTTTTGAAAAGTTTCTTTTTAGTCTAAATACTTTTCCCTGTGATTTGAAATATTCTTTCTGTAACTATATTTAAATAAGTCTGATATGTTACTTTTTACTTTCTTAGAAAGTATATAATTGGTACCTTTTATGGCTCAAGATTACAGATAGTACTGATTCATAGTTCAACTGTTTACATTTTCTGAAATTTTTACATGTGAATTTTACAGCATGTCATTATTTGCAAATAAAAGCAGTTTTCAGTAGCTTGCTTTTTTTTTAACTGTACAATTTGAGATACATTTGAAAAAATGAATTAAATTATTTTTGTTTCATATCAAGAAATGGATGAAAAGAGGCTACTGGATCCAGGGTTGAAAGTTCGTAAAGGCCTCTGGGATTATACTCTGAAGAACCAGCAGATGGAATGCCTGAGTGACTGAAGAAAATGGGTGCTAATGCATCTAACTATCCTCATTCATGTTCCCCGAGGGTAGGGGGAAATTCTCAAGCCCAACAGACGTTTATAGGTAACTGTTTCCGTTTTTCTAACTTCATTTTCTTTTGTGAGTATAAATAGAATCGGGTTTTCGGTGGTCTTTTTGGATTAAAAAAAGGATTAAGCTATGGAAAAAGTTATTACAGATAATAATTCTGTAGCATCCAGATTTTTTCCCATCAAATGTAAATCTGGCTTATATGATTTTTATCCTGAGCAAGCTGCTATAGCACAGTTGAGCTTTTCTTTGGTTGTCTTAACCATAATTGCCAGTTACCCTAGGAAAACTAGGAATCTCCATTGGTGTGGAAACAGCAAAATATGTTTCTTGTGTCTTGGTCCATTTGTTTTGCCCATACAAATGCAGCATTTTTTACAATTAATAATCTGCTTTGTTTGTCCCTATTCTTTCTTTAATATAAAAATGAGTTATCTGAACTCTTTAGTCTTCCTTTATGAAAACAGAAATCAGTTTTATTTGAATGGTTCAGAAATGTCTGTAAATATTTTTAGCACAAAATGCATATTAAATTGAATGCTGAAAATGACTGTCACGAAAAAAGAGACAAGTTTTCATTTGTTTAATTTCCTTCTTAGGGACATCATCCTATTCTCAGCAAGGCTATGGTTGTGAATCAAAATTATATAGCCTTGACCATGGCCATGAGAAACCACAAGACAAAAAAAAGAGAACCTCTGGCCTTGCCACCCTCAAGAAGAAGTTCATCAAGCGTCGAAAATCTAATAGGTCTGCTGATCACGCCAAGCAGATGCGAGAACTCCTCTCTGGGTGGGATGTTCGAGATGTCAATGCATTAGTGGAGGAATATGAGGGAACTTCAGCCTTAAAGGAGCTTTCTCTACAAGCCAGTTTGGCTAGACCAGAAGCCCGGACATTGCAGAAAGATATGGCCGATCTTTATGAGTACAAGTATTGTACTGATGTAGACTTAATATTTCAAGAAACTTGTTTTCCTGTTCATCGTGCCATTTTGGCGGCAAGATGTCCATTTTTTAAAACACTACTTTCTTCCTCACCCGAGTATGGGGCAGAGATCATAATGGACATCAGTACAGCTGGTATAGATATGCCCATGTTTTCTGCGTTGTTACACTACCTTTATACAGGAGAGTTTGGAATGGAGGACTCAAGGTTTCAAAATGTTGATATCCTCGTTCAGCTTAGTGAAGAATTTGGAACACCAAATTCCCTTGATGTAGATATGCGTGGACTCTTTGATTACATGTGTTATTATGATGTCGTCCTTAGTTTTTCTTCAGACTCTGAACTGGTTGAAGCTTTTGGTGGAAATCAGAACTGTTTAGATGAAGAGCTCAAAGCTCATAAGGCTATTATTTCAGCACGGTCCCCATTTTTTCGAAATTTATTACAAAGGAGGATACGGACTGGTGAAGAAATCACAGACCGAACTTTAAGGACTCCCACAAGAATTATATTAGATGAGTCCATTATACCAAAAAAATATGCGAAAGTTATATTACACTGTATGTATACTGACGTGGTGGACCTCTCCGTTTTGCACTGTAGCCCCTCTGTGGGGAGTCTCAGTGAAGTTCAGGCTCTCGTCGCAGGGAAGCCAAACATGACTAGGGCAGAAGAAGCCATGGAACTTTACCACATAGCACTGTTCTTGGAATTTAACATGCTTGCACAAGGTATGAAATTCTGATTTTTAATCTTGATTTCTAAAATGACATATTTGTCTTCCAAATTGAAAACACAACCAATATGTTCCATGATTTCAGTGTCTGGGATGTAACAGGGTCAGTTTTTTCAAATCTGTAGTTATGACATCTGAGACAGAATGAGGGTTAGTTTTAATGTGGCTCTTCATTTGGTATTAAAACCAAGCATTCAAAACTAATGACTAAGCAATAGATGAGACTTGAGGCTCTTTCTTCCGTAATGTAAGATGATAGGTGTGGGAATATATAATTACCCAGCTACCATCCACCTACACCCTGTCTGCTCTTGAGCTTTGAGCTAGCCCTGTTTCCCAGATTTCAAGGTTATTCTTGATCTAAGACTCCTTGGGTGACTTAGATTCTCATATTTACACCAGTGCCTTATTGATTCTTAAATATTTAGAATAAGAATGAAAGTTCATTACAGAAATGAAGATAGTCCCATTTGGATACAAATTAATTGAATCAAAGAATTGGGCAAGGTTTCTGACTTAAATTTTAAAATATTCTATATCTTTTCAAGTTCAACTTGTACCTCAAGCAACAGTTTACAGGGCATAAGGCAGAGTTAGTGCTTAGACTCGTGCCTTCATTTAATTTAAACTGAAACTAAGTTAGAATGGCACATTTTGTGTGTTACAAGCAAATAAATACATAAAAGTTACATTAAAAGAATTGTATATCTGTTGGTAAACATTAGAATCTTAACATTTCAGAGCTGGAAAGAAATCTTCCATGGGAGAGCAAAGGGAATTTGCTGGCTTGACAGAATGCACTCTTAGCTTTCTATGGCTGTATATTAAAAGAAAACAAGCTATATGACATGAAACTACTTGAGAAATTTAGCTGGTGAGGGTTTGCTAAAAGAACACTAGAAGTTGCCAATTAGAAGAGAATGTTAATGGTTTGGGTAAAAGACATTAATTTAAATAAGGAAAGCTAAGCACATTTTTCTAACTTGAAAAAATGTATGGCTAAATCAACAAATTAATAAGACTTTGAGAAATAAAAATAAAAGCCCCAGTTAAATAACAATGTCAGTGACAACATGAATGAGAGAGATTATCAGAAGACATTATAAACATGAGTGAAAAAGTTAAGATTTCTATTACGTAAAGAATCTTTTAAAATCTTATTTTACCATTACCTGCGTAGTAATAGTACTAATTTTGTTTTATTACCATAATCAAAATGTCATCAAAATATTTTCTTACTAGTTTAAAACAAAAATTATTAGTAATAGTAGACTATTAGACATCAGAATATAGGAAAATATGTCACAAAAATAACCTAGCAGCTTGACCTACCATTCTTTCATTCTGTAAAAGCAAATTTGTCAGAAAATGCCTCTACAGAAAAATTTAAAGGTTGCAACATTACCAAAAAGAGATAATAATCTCTATTTTCTCAAAATGGCTTTATTTTTTTGACAAGTTTAAATAATAAGAAACCAAAATGTACTGTGTATACTTTACTGTTTTTAAAAATGGGAAAGCACTCCTTAATGTTTTTTTGTTTTGTTGCTGTTAAGTTTTTAATGGAAAGTAAAATGGTGAGCCAGTTCTTGGATCTTGGATAATACTTGATCTAGAGTTCTTTTATGTTAAGTGAGTTAAATTTTTTATATATATAATTTAGCTAGAAATTGTATTTTTTGGAGCACATTTAAAGCTATAAAACAACACTCCTTGCAGAACCTTAATTTTGGTTACTTAAAACAAGCAAACAAATATTCCCTTAAATTTGGGTGTACATGGGCTTCCCTGGTGGCGCAGTGGTTGAGAGTCCGCCTGCCGATGCAGGGGACACGGGTTCATGCCCCGGTCCGGGAATCCCACATGCCGTGGAGCGGCTGGGCCCGTGAGCCACGGCCACTGAGCCTGCTTGTCCGGAGCCTGTGCTCCGCAACGGGAGAGGCCACAACAGTGAGAGGCCCGCGTACTGAGGAAAAAAAAAAAAATTGGGGTGTACATGACTCTCTGTTTCCTTTAATTATTCAAAATATAGAGTTTGGGTTATTTGGTGTTTTGTTTTTCGCACCCCATGTAGGCCTTATCTTTCTTCCATACCCATTATACTGTTCATACTAGGGTTTATAACAGACCATAACTTCAAGGTAATTTTTACCTATTCCCATGGGAAGGAGAATATTTAGTCACTTGGAGAGGGATTTTATATCATAAAGCCTAAGACCTCAGGCTCTGGTACCAGACAGGCTGGATTTGAATCATTTACTATCATGTTTTAACTCGTTTGACCTTATAAGTCATCTCTCTAAGCCCCTGTTTTCTCATTTGTAAAATAAGAATTGTAATGCTATAAGGTAGGTTTATGAGGATTAAAGGAAATAATATATGTTAAGTGATCTGAATAGTGCCCAGTACATAGTAAGCATTCAATAAATGTTATCTGCTAAATGCTAATCATCACAACATACATTGTTCACTACCACAGTCTTTTCTAAAACTAACTTTTTAAGTTTTAAAAAATAATTTTATAATTATATTGACTAAATCGCATATTGAGAATAGTTTACAGATTGTTTTAAGTAATTACTGTTTTTAAGATTTTCTTATAATTTTATCACTAGTGAGTTGGTGCATACCACTTATCAAACTATTGTATCTGGCTGTTTGTCACTCAGCTCTCAGCCAGAGTTCTGCAAGCAGATTAAACCTATAATCCTCTGAGGCATCTATTATGTGTAATGAATTAGCATCTCTTCCATGCATCCAGCATGATACTAGTTACATACCATTTTGGAGAGAATTAAGAAACCAGTCACCGAAATAATTTTCTGTGTTCTATGATTCAGACGAGGACTCCCAGTTAAGAAAGGCTGTGAGACTAGACTGGCAACTTGAGGATAGGACCATATTGTTTTCATCTTTGTGTCCCCAGTGCCTGGGGCATAGTAGGCACTCAGTAAATGTTTATGAATTAATGACTGTTACCTTTTATTCCAAATTAGATTTAACTTTAAAAGTTAAAGCCCAGTTTCAAAAGGAGACAGATTCTATCGAAGGAGGCAAGACCTTGAGACAACGTATGCCCTTCAAGGTGGAGAGGTGATTTAATAGTTTTAAGAACATTATAGGGCTTCCCTGGTGGCGCAGTGGTTAAGAATCCGCCTGCCAGTGCAGGGGTCATGGGTTCGAGCCCCGGTCCGGGAAGATCCCACGTGCCGCGGAGCAACCAAGCCCACGCGCCACAACTACTGAGCCTATGCTCTAGAGTCCGTGAGCCACAACTACTGAGCCCACGTGCCACAACTACTGAAGCCCACACACCTAGAGCCCATGCTCCGCAACAAGAGGTGCCACCACAATGAGAAGCCCGCGAACTGTAATGAAGAGTAGCCCCCGCTCGCCACAACTAGAGAAAACCCACACATAGCAACGAAGACCCAATGCAGCCAAAAATTAAATAAATAAAAAAATTTATTTTAAAAATTAAAAAAAAAAAATAACATCATAAAAAGAGGCAATATAGGCAGACAGCCGGAGTGGTTTGGCAAGTAGATAAAAGGGAGGATTCCTGGCCTACATTGAGAATGTGTTTTATTCAGACAAGTAGGCAATCACTGTTAAGGAGGTGAATTAACAGGTAATGAGGCCTCAACTTACTGTGTGCCACCCTTTATTAAGCTCCCATGAATACGTGAGTTAGTACTTTTTCATTTTGTTTCAGTGGTCCATCTGTCCTTGCATTAATATCACTTGCAACCAGGTGGCAAATCCTGACCTCTGCCCCCTCAATTCCCTTCTAAACACAAGAGACCTGAGGTTTATTTTCAAACGAAGTGAGCTAGAGAGATTCCACATCTGGAGATAACGATAAAGAAGGGTCGGGGTAAGGCTCAAGGTTGAAACCTAGAATTATGTGAAAGCCTACAAACTAAATGGTGAAGTCATTCCCTGACCTTCACCTGCTCTGGTCCAAGCCTGGACAGATACAAGACAGTAAATTGGGCTCCAGAAGTGGTGAACAGCCCAAGAGCATATAGACCTGTTTCAGGGTTTCATGATGAAATTACACAGTGAAAAAGCCAGCATACCTTCCAGTGGTTCTACAGAGAAGACTACAGTCAGCAAGCCTCCTTCTGTAAGAGCTTCCAAGTAGGTATTTACTGCCTCAGTCTTAAATATAAAAACCCTGGACATTTGAGGAAAGCTTCCAAATTGAGACAGAAATAATAACATAGAAGAAACAGACAATGAAGGGAGCAGAAGAAAAACGTCAGTAGAATCAAGATATCCTTACAGAAAAGAGCATTTTATTGAACAATGAGACATAAATAGAATGCTGTAAAAGTAAAAACAGGAGCTTTTGGAAATGAAAACTGTAATAGAAGGATTGAAAGGGAAAGTTAAGAAATCTAGAAAGTAAAATAACAAAGAGAGGGACAACAGTGGAGACAAATAAGAAAACTAGAGTATTCATCCAGAAAGTGTAACATCTTAAATAATGGCTTTAGAAATATATACTAGAGAAAATGGAAGAGAAGACAGTATCTAAGGAATAATACAATCAATATTGCCAAAGTGAAAGGGATTTCTATATTAAAAGTTTCATCCCTTTCACTAGAAAACACCAGGGAAAAAGAGAAGATTCTGAAATGATTTAGAGAGGAAAGAATTAGTTTCCATACAAGAAATAGGAATCAGAATGGTATTGAACTCTTCAGTAGCAACAACTGAATTACATATTGCCTTTAAAAAGCTGATGGAAAATTGTTTTAAACACAAAATTCTATGCTTAGCCACACTGTCAATCACGTGTCAGGCTAAATAAATGCATTTTTCAGTCCTGCCTCGAAAAACTTACCTCCCGTCTACCCCTACTCAGGAAGTTACCAAGGATGTGTTCCACTAAATGATGAAGTAAACCAAGAACAAGGAAGTGTGGGATCCAGTAAATGGGGTCTAACACCAGAAAGAAGAAAAGAAAATCCTAGGGACGAGCTGTATGTTAGGTGTAGTGGGCGTCTAGTCTAGACTGGACTAGGAGGAGGAGGAAAGGCTCCAAGAAGTAAATATCTGGGAAGAAATCAATTACCTGAATGTTTGAACATTAAGTGACAAGTGACATTGAAAAAGGTGTTATAGATCTTTTGGTACATTTATGAAGAATTAGCTATTGTTAATTTATAAAAAATGAAGCAAGTGAGAAAAGAGGAAATTAATATTTGCCAGAAAAATTTAAAGTTACATATGGAGGAAAATGTAATTCTAGTATCCAGCCTGGCTCAGCAGTAAGTAGTATTTAAATAGTCATCATAGGGACTTCCCTGGTGGGCCAGCGGTTAAGTGCTTCCACTGCAGGGGGTGTGGGTTCAATCCCTGGTGGGGGAGCTAAGATCCCACATGCCTTGTGGCCAAAAAACCAAAACATAAAACAGAAGCAACATTGTAACAAATTCAATAAAGACTTTAAAAATGGTCCACATCCAGAAAAAAAAATAATCGTCATAATTTGAACATTGAATTTTGGTTTAATAAAATTTCTAAAATTTTATTTTCATAAAATTTTATAAAAATTATAATAGAAGGAGATAAATACCAGAAGATACTAAAGTACTAAAAAACTGAGAGTAGTTGCCTCTGGGAAGCAGGACTGGTGTGGAAGAGAGATAGGGCAGGAGGTTTTATTTTTAGAGTAAGCTTTTTATTGCTAGGTACAAGACTTTCTAAATTATGAGCATACACTGCTTTGATTACAAAATTGATTTTTTATAATAAAATAAAGATATGACATCAGTACCCAGAAGAACCAGAGAGATCTAGATTGACCACAATCCTGAAGAACTGGGGGATTTATCATATCTATCAGGACTGTTAACTAATGAGATCATGCTTATAATTTTGGTCTACACAGGGCTTTTACTTTCCTCTCATTTGGTTATCTTGACAACCTATGAGTATAGTAGGGCTCAGAGATTAATAACTAGCCTTCTTCTAAGCTTGTAAGTGATGAAGTTGTGACTCATACCAGCCCTTCCAACCCCAAGCCCAGGAATTAGGGCATGGTGAGGCACGGGAGCAGTATGAGAACCACTTTTCGAGGATGATGGTGGGAGGCCACTGTGGCCTAGTTGCAGGAACAAATCATCAGACTAGTGATTGAAGCATCAACTCAGAGGAGCCTCGGCTATAAGCCTGGTGGGACTGAACCGCTTGCAGATGGGGCTAAACACATATGTGGGGGAATTGTGGGCCAGCTGGAGATTTAAATACCTGGGTACATCACCACTCAGACTGCTTCAGAGCACTTCGCCAGAGAACAGAGGGCTTTGTACTGAGCGGGCCATTCTTTCCTGAATAGGCAAGTATTCCAATATCAGTTATTTGACTTTTTCAGCTGCCCATAGTAAGGAACTCCTTCCTAATGTTGGGAAATTCCTCACTGTGTAGGTCTTCACAGAAGGCAGAGCCCACCTCCCAGTGTAAAAACCTAAAAGGTCGGATACTTGCTTTCTCAGCCTTCTCTGTGTTTAGGGCTTCAGCACATGACCTAGGCTTTTTCAGTCCAGAGCTGATGGCACAGAGAATCGGGGACTGTAGAGAATTCTTTCTGGAAGCAGGGTAGGAGCAGCAACACCAACACCTAGTGGAAAAGGAGAGAAGTCAATGACAGTGGTACCAGTGATGGCATTCACTGTCCAGGAGTGGTTTTGGCCACGGTCCCAAGGCTGCACAAGGTACTCACTGGACTGTTTCTGTGGTGTAGTACTCACTTGCAGCCTTCCTTTGTTGTTTGTTTTCTGAGCCTAATCTCCAACTTTCCCAGCAGCTCTGTACTGACAGTATCCTTTCAAATAAATTCCGTTTCTGCTTAAGCCAACCAGAGTTGTTTTCTGTGGTTGCAGCTTAGAAGCCTAGTTCATAACAGTACCTATATTAAAAAGACTAGTGTATAAAATTCCAAAATAGAAGACTAGGTTGGAAGAGCCTCAAAAGAAGGACCAGGTGTTTGATCACTGACTTTGCACAATGACCTTAGCATACGCTGTGTAAGCAGCTCTGAAAATGTGAGAACAGTGAGAATATACTATTGATTCATAATTTTTTTTAATAAAAATCCACTCTTTAGGAGAACTACAGGTTTTCTCATGAACTTTAACAACCCACAGGCCTACAGTAAGAACTTCTGTTTCCATGTCATAAATACCATTGACCTCAGAACAAAATAGCCCAGAATTAACACCAACATCTACATGCATATTCCAGTCCAGGACATTTTACAGTAATATGCTTTAAACAGATTTATTTTTTCATATTGATCAAAACTGTATTTTTCAATCTTTGGAATATGAAATTTATAACTTTAGTTCCAAAATAGCCTCTGAAATTCATTGTCCATATTTTTAGGCATAATACATGTGATTATATTTTATTGGATTAAAAATCTAACAGAGAAACAACTGAAAGCAATGACCTAATTTTTTCCCTTAGCAACTTGGTCAGATTCCAAGAGTGTGTGACTTGAAACGAATGCAAAATAGCAAAGACTAACTGTCCCCACTCTAATCCATTCCTCCCTCCTCCCATCCTCTCCATTGTCCCCATGTTGACACTCTTCCTTCTGTCTCGGTTTGGTTGAGCTGACAGTTCATTTTGCTTCTGTCTGTAGTTATTTCCTCTTCAGCAGATTAGTCTGGATATACTTCCTAGAGAACAATGGAACTAAGTTAAAGACCATTATCAACAGATCAGAGTAGTAAATATAGGTTTCAGTTAAATATGTGACATAGATGAATTAATCTCAGTTTCAGGAATGGCAGCTCAAAAGACTCAAGTTACACATCTCTAATCACAATAAAATTTAGCTTACAAAACTTACTCAAAATTGTAACATGTAATATTTAAAATATTTAATTGCACATTTTATTTTAGAACTTAAACCGTTTTTCATATAAACTATAAACTCTTCACCTCTGACCCTCTACTCACACTTTTCTTTGGCTTTGTAATATCTTTGACTTTGTTCACTAAATGTTCAAATTCTACCGTTGTCTTTAAGACCAAACTCACATGCTACTTCCCTTGTTTGGTCTTAGGCATTACAAATTAAAAGTATTTTCTGCTTCTTGCAAACTTCTAAAACACTTTGATTATTCTTTTAGGTTTTTACATCTTCTGACTTATTTGAAATTAACCTATATACCTGTTTCATTTCCTCTACCAACTAGTATCAACTATATTCTCTAAAGATAAGATCAAAATCTGGGTCATCTTTGAATCACCCAAAAAACCTAGCACAGGGCTTTGCTCCTGGTAGACTCTCAGTTATATATTTTGAATTATGTTTAGAACCTATGAAAACTGAGTAACTTTTTCTTTTAAAAGGGGGGAGGGGTATAATAAATGTTTAACCCTAGAAGTTGCAAATAAAATGAAAGCAGGGAGCCTCAATCGAGATAAATATGAAGTATTATTTATAAAAGTAAATTTAGATGTGGTCCAAATGATGTATAACTCTGTACTGTTAAACGTAGTTTTAAGTTAAATTTCAAGTAAAATTGTCTCATCAGCTCTTTACTTTGTTGGTCCATTGATATGAAATAGAATATCAATTGAATTTAGAATATTCTTGGAAGCCAGTCAAGGCTATTAATTTTTTGAAGCCAAAAAAGTTTAATCCAAGTATAATCTTACCTTTTGTGCTAATTATAATTTAGATCAAAGAATTAATTATGTATCTAAAATCTCACTAATAAAAACATTTACAGTAATAATGCAAATATAATTCAAAACGTTAAAGTAACTTGGAAATTCTTATTCTAAATTAGACATCTTTTTACTTCTTATTTATCCTGTTTTTTGTTTTGTTTTGTTTTTGCGGTACGTGAAAAATGGCCCATAGAACTTTCCCTATGGTATGCAGGCCTCTCACTGTTGTGGCCTCTCCCGTTGCGGAGCACAGGCTCCGGACGCGCAGCCTCAGCGGCCATGGCTCACGGGCCCAGCCGCTCCACGGCATGTGGGATCCTCCCGGACCGGGGCACGAACCCATGTCCCCTGCATCGGCAGGCGGACTCTCAACCACTGCGCCACCAGGGAAGCCCTATCCTGTTTTATTAAAGGAAAATAAAATTGTAAAGGAGTTGCCATTTTCTTGTCTATTGAAAGTAGAGTGTTTATTCACCCTTATTTTATATACTTAGAAGACAGTGAGTGTAAATATTATGGCTTGTTACATGACTTTTTGAATGTAAATGTAATATACACCAGGCACTTTACAGTCATAGCAAGTGTTATTTTAAAATACATACAGTTTATTTGAAGTCTATCAAATGTCTGTTCCTCTTTATTTAAAATTATGCAGAGTTTAATTAGAAGCCGTTTCTCAACAGTAAGCGCACAACCTTTTTTCTGTAATACTGAAATTCCAAGGATGCCACAGTGAAGGGAAATGAAATAGAGGAAGATTGGTTTGGTTTATTTCCCCCAACCCAAATTGTGTGTTTATTATAGTCAGTGTCTAAGCAATTGGATTTAATTTGAACTTTATAGATATTAATCAGATAGAAGATGAAATGCTATACTCAGGTCAGTATAGGTATGAACACAAAACTTTGAACAACAGTACTACTTCTCTGAGATAAGAAAGAGCTGAGCATTTATATTATTTAAAGAGTATGTTGAATTCTGCCCACTTGGAGGTAGCAGATAGCATCTGCAGTGTATTCTGAAACAGATACTTGATTTCAGGTTGACTTTTTTTTTTTTAATTTTTGGCGGTACGCGGGCCTCTCACTGTTGTGGCCTCTCCTGTTGCGGAGCACAGGCTCCGGACGCGCAGGCTCAGCGGCCGTGGTTCACGGGCCCAGCCGCTCCGCGGCATGTGGGATCTTCCCGGATCGGGGCACGAACCCGCGTCCCCTGCATCGGCAGGCGGACTCTCAACCACTGCGCCACCAGGGAAGCCCAGGTTAACATTTTTTGAACACTGTTGCTATACAAGATGCAGTGCCAGGGAGAAGAGAATTACAGTTTTCAAATGCCACTGTGTACCTAGCAGGCACTTCAAATATGCTGATTCATGTCATCTCCCATTTGCTCAGAGAGGTTCAGAGATAAATAGCAGTGCCCAAATTTAATGGTATTTTATAAACAACATTAGATGAGGTTAGATCTGTGTTCTAATCCTGCCTCTGCCACATACTAACCATATAAATTCTGTCTGGGTTCCTCAGCTTGAGCTCGTTTATTCCTCTTCATAGAAGTACAGGCACCAAGCACAGTGCCTGGCTCACAGTTGGGCTTTAACAAATGGTTTTAAAACTAGATTACATTAACTTAAGTAGACAATTTCTAAAGATAAGAATTGAGTTATTTTCCTTACACATAATTTGACAGTACAGTTCCAAGTCTCCGAGGTCTAAAAAAATTACCAGATTCAGACTTTTTTAAAAGCAATGATGCAATTGCAAGAAACATCCAATGTTAGATGGCAAAACAGAGCCATTCCAAAAAATGGTCCATAGAACTTTCCCTATGGTGGTGGGCTATTTGGTGTATATTCCCATTTTGCTTTGATTCAGTTATAGTTCCCTTTTCTCTTAGAAACACTAAGAAAAACGGCCTAAATTGTGGCCTTTTCCTAAAGCCCCAACTTATTTTTATTTTTCTGACTCTGCCATCGTCAGATTTTGACCTTCCTCTTATACCTTCTATTGCCAAGGAGTGCAGAAACTAATGCAGTCTAAGATGCAGGTTATACCAGTACAAGGAAAATGGGATTGGGAGAGGGCATTATTAGTGAGTTAGGAGGGGAAATGACAGGAGGAAGAACCTCTGTATTATACAAGTATCCTGGCTTTTCAAACTCAGTGTTGAGATACATAGTTGACGTTTCTGCCTTAAAACCAAATATTGCACTTAACTCCTAAAATATCCAGAGTAGATACAAGTATTCTGTCTACTTCTGGTTTTAAAAGTGGCTGCAGGAAACTATTCCAGGAATTAAGATAGATTAAATGTTTTAGCTATTACAGTGTGCAAAACATTGAGCTAAGCCCTTTTTGTGTAAGACCTCCCTTAATCTTTACAATAGCTCATATGGTAGCTGCTATCATCCTGCCTGTTTTAGAGATGAGATGAGTAACTTACATTGTTACTTCCCCAAGACCACTTCTATTGATCAAAAGATGGACTTCAAAACAAGAATTTACCGACCACCAACTCTATATGCAGTAGCTAAGCTTCCTATATACTTTGGTTTTTTGGCCGCCCCAAGCAGCATGCCAGATCTTAGTTCCCCAACAAGGGATCAAATCCGTGCCCCCTGCAGTAGAAGGGCGGAATCCTAACCACTGGACGGCCAGGGAATTCCCTATACTTCGTACTTTTAAAAAGTTTATAGACAGTGTGTTTGGTAACATTCATAAGTAAACCATTCCTTGTAACAACTTTAAATTTGAATGAATTTATTTCAAAAGCAGTGTATGCTCATTGTTGAAAAAGGGAATCGTACAGAAACATAGCCTAAAGTGTATTTTCACCTATTACCACTCCTTTCCCCAAATCCTTATTGATGACATGATTTGAACAGTTTGAGTTTCCTTGCAAACCTTTGCATGTGTATGAGTGTGTGTGTGTATTTCACATGCATATCTTGTTCTGTTGTAATATAATAGTACCATACTATACATGTTATCCTGTGTCTCGCTTTTTTACATACTTAATAAACTTTGGGAAAATTATGTCGTTACATAATAGTTACTTTATTTTAATAACTGTATTCTTGTTTGTTTCTAAAAATGCAAGGATGCCCTGGTTGGATATTCAGATAATAAAAATAATACAAAAGGTGTTGAAGAACCTTCAGAATCACTACTCAGTGAAAAACACTTAACAAATAGTACCTTTTTATAAATATCTCCTGAAGACTGAATCTGAGTTTGGAGTGTTAATTTATGAGCCTGCTAAAACATTCAGTGAATATAAACTGACTAGAAAGTTCTTCCATCCAGCTGTTTTTTCATATATGTAGATGAAAAGGAGTATCAATTCCTATTATAAATTAACATGGGCTAGCCTCACTAAATATGTCTCCACGAAGGGGGTCGCTTTGATATATTAAAAGACTTTGAGCTCTGGTTTTGTTCTCTCCACTGAAGCATGCCTCATACTTAGCACTGATGTGTCCATAAGACTTTGAATAAATGTTTTTACATGTCAAAGTACTTGAAGGTGAAATATCCACACATCTGAAAGTCATGCCAGAAAACTGAAAACACTATTTGCACAGTTACATGGCTTTGTTTTTAACCATGTTCCCCTTCAACCATAATAGACCCCTGAAGTGGGTTTGTTTTAATACTAAGTTTTCACTGTCAGTGTTCCTTCCTAATGAAGTTTACATTAAAGAACAATGCTGGAACTTCCCTGGTGGTCCCGTGGTTAAGACTCCGGGCTTCCACTGCAGGGAGTGAGGGTTCAATCCCTGGTCGGGGAACTAAGATCCCACATGCCGTGTGGCACGGCCAAAAAAAGAAAAAAAAACCAATGGTGAATTTTGGAACCTGATTCACTAAACTATTTCTAGAAAATACGTGGGCATCACCTTGGTTTTCTAAACCTTGATATCTGTCTGAGCTTGTATCTAATTATGAGAGGTTCAGAAATGTATGATTAAATAATTTCTTTGTTATTTTTATGCCTCATTGTAAATTCTAGATTGATAGTTTTTTGTTTATAAGTGTAAAGAAAAATATTAAGTATCTAAAGTCTTCAGTGGTGTGAACTCCCCCTCCTAACCTAGTTAAATAGAAGGTAGCAAGTACTAAGTTAAATAGTAGATAGATACAGTGTCGTAAATCTGTTCATCATGATAGGTCTGTAAACCTGAGAGAACAGCAGCTGCCTGGGTTTTCAAGCAAATAAAGGTAACAATGGGACATTATGGGGGGAGGGAGGAATGTAACCTGTTGATTCAAATGGATCCTTGGTATAGAATTAGCACTGTGACTCCTATACTTTATTCACTTAGCAAACACTTATTGACCTCTTACTGTATGCCAGACCCTGAGAGTAGAGAAATGAATAGGATAGTCCAGTGGTGAGTGCCAATAGGCAATTCCAGTGTCAGTGCCCTAATAGAGTAAAGCACTGAATGGTAGGGAGCACATAGGAAAAAGAGGAGCCTCAACCCTCAATATAGGGAGTTAGGGAAGGAGAGACAGGGAAGGAGGGACAGTATCAAGAAGAACTATACAAGAACTTTACAGGGAAGTGACCTGGAGAACGAAAGGAGTTAAGTAAATAAAGGTTGGAGATAAAGAGGCACATATCAGGCAGAAGGAACTGCAGGTAGCAAGGCCTAGAGATAAATGAGAGCAAGGCACTTTTGGCTGGTGGGAAGGGGAGGGGTTGCAGAGATAAGAGAGGTATGGGATGGAGAAATGAGGCTATAGCAGCCGGCAGGGCTGTGTAATGAAGAACTTGGTATACCATGCTGAGACTTTTGGCCTTATCCTGAGCCTGTGGCCTGATTAAATTTACATTTCTGAACGCTCTCTTTGGTTGCAGCATGCAGAGACCATAAGAAATGTTCCAGAAATAGTGTTTTTATTTTAAATGCATACGTTCTTTAAGCAGGTAAAATCTATTAATTACGCATCAAAAAGTACTAATTCTTTTTAAAAAGTTCCTTACTCTATTTATTCATTTATTTAGTAGAATTTTTTGAGCACCTATTTTTTGGCCAGGCACTGTGTAAGCTCTTAGCTCACGTTATCCTCTGTGGTAGGTATTATCTCCATCTTACAGATAAACTCAGGCTTGAAAATATTGTCACCTGGGTTTACAACTAGAAAGTGTTAAGGCCTAAATCTGAATCCTGGTTTTTCCAACTCCAGAGCTACTCTTTCCCATTTGAGGGGGAGAGGGAATATGATCTCTGTAAGAAGAAACCATCTGTGAGGTACACTGTTTCAAAGGGAGAACATGATTATATTGAAGAGATAAAAACCAGTAGATATCAAAAAGTTTTCTGAAAGTCATAATTACATTGGCTCTACCCCAAGAGCTTTGGACTTTTCCTTTATTATGATAATGGAATTAAGGATACTAGCTTACTGTTTTGTTACTAGTGGGAAAATGGTTTAAGAATAATAAACATGGTATAGGTATAAATGGGTATTTTTTGTTTTTAGATAAAGAGGCATACACTTCTGAGTTTTTCACGTAATAAGTACTAGGATTATTTTTATGTAGCATTTTAATAAATGATCTGTGAGAGAAAAGTGCACATTTAGGTTGTCACTGACCCTTTCTGTTCCCTTTATGATCTTTGACTTGCTCTGCTGTCTTAAGATTATGCTCCCTTCCTACCCTCTCCTACCCCCACAAATCCCCATACTTGCTTTTGAATTAGAATACACCAGAACGGTGGGGGCCCTCTTCAAGGGAACTTAGTTATAGTAATAGCTGCCATTTATTTAATGTTTATCGTATGTTAATGTGCTAGATGCTGTGTGTATATTTTCTTATTTAATCCTCAAAATAACCTGATGAGGGAGATTTTTAGGATTAGGAAACATTTTTCAGATGAGGAAACAGGCAAAATTTCATACATCACACAGCTAAAGGGAGTTGGGATTGGGTCTCGGATCAGTCCGACTCTAGTGGTGTATCTTGGCATCTCTCTTCCAGTAAGATGCCTGCACGTGAGAACGTGTGTTCAATTTCAAGGAGTTCAGGCATCCTGTAGGTCCCAGAATTAGATCCCCTCGCATTTTAGTTTAGCAGAGGCTTATATATAGTGTTTGTGTGCAGAGAACGGACATCCCCATGAATGCTTCTCCCTTTCATTATGCTGTTCTCACCCCAAAAAACACTTAAGCACAAATATTAAAAATGTCATATTAGAAACGTTAATTTATAATAGACATTAAAGAAATATAAATCTATATTTAACTAAGTATCTTAGGGATTCTTAGTCTTTTTTTTTTTTCCTTTCATGGTATAAAGAGAAATCTTCAGTCTTTTGTCAGTTGTCTGTGTGCTCTAGCCTCCTCCTTTAGTTACTAAAGTTGTTCTTTAGACATTTTCAGCTTCTTTCCCATCTTTGTTTTTCCCTTTCACACAGCCTGGCAGAGCTGTAAGAGTAAAGAATACAAGCACTCTTTGTACATTTTCACACACAAGTTACATGAATCTCAGCGATTGTGTCTTTCCCATCAGAAGGGAGTAATGTTCTCAAAGCAGCGAACCTTCTCATTTCCTTCCCAATATTTGCTTGGATTTTGTGGTCATTGATTGATTTTATATTGAGCACTGAGGGAAGGAACTCCTGGCACCTTCTATAGCCTGGTGTTTTTTGTTATTTTTTTTATTATTTGATTTTTTGAATAGATAATCATTCAAATGGAACAGAATTCAAAAGGTACAAAAGGGTACTCAGCGAAAAGTCTCCTGCCCTCTCAACTTTTTGTCCCCCAGCCCCTATGTTCCCCTTCACAGAGGCAACCAGTGTTATCAGTTTCTTATATATCCATCCAGATATAGACAATCCAGAGATTGTATTAGAACATAACTTTTAAAATATACTGAAAGGGAATTTTAAAAGAGATTTGGAATGGATCTATAATACTAGTAATGCTTTCTGGCATTTAGCTATTACAAGAAAATCTTATAAGGCTGTTAAAAGGGGCAGAAGTTTGAAAGACATACTTCCACATAGATAAATATGTTACACTTAAGTCTCTGCCTGTATGTTAATGCCCTTCTACCCAACAGGGACAACCAGGTTCTGAACATTAGCCAAAAGAGTATAAGAAATAAAACCCAGAAAAACTCAGTCTCCTTTTTTTTATAATGAAAATAGATTTTAATCCAGAGTTATTTTTCCCCCAGCTTTATTGAGCTATAATTGACATATAGCATTGTGTAAATTTAAGGTATACAATGCAATGATTTGATACATGTGTACATTGCAAAATGTTTACCACAATAAGATTAGTTAGCGTATTCTTTATCTCACATAATTAACATTTTGTTGTTGTTATGGTGAGAACATTAAAGCTGTGCTCTCACAGCAACTTTCAAGTATACAGTACAATATTGTTAACTAGTCTCCATGCTTTACATTAGATCTCTGGACCTTATTCATCTTATAACTGAAAGTTTGTACCCTTTGACCAACATCTTCTTTTCCCTGCCTCTCAGCCTCTAGAAACCACCATTCTATTCTCTGTTTCATGAGTTTGATGTTTTTAGATTCCATGTATAAGTGATACCATATTTTTCTTTCTCTGCCTTATTTCACTTAGCATAATCCTCTCAGGGTCCATCCATGTTGTTGCAAATGGCAGGATTTCTTTCTTTTTATGGCTGAATACTAGATATAGATTATAGATGTAGATATCTCACATTTTCTCTATCCATTCATCTGTTGATAGACAGGTTGTTTCTATGTCTTGGATTGGCTATTGTGAATATTGATGTGATGAACATGGGAGTGCAGATACCTCTTCAAGATAGTGATTTCATATCGTCAGATATATATACCCAGAAGTGGGATTGCTGGATCATATGATAGTTTTATTTATAATTTTGTGAGGAACCTCTCTACTGTTCTCTGTGGCTGTACCAATGCACATTCCCACCAACAGTGCACAAGGGTTCCCTTTCTCTCCAACCTTGCCAGCATTTGTTGTCTCTTGTCTTTTTGATAATAGTCATTCTAACAGGTGTGAAATGATATCTCATTGTGGTTTTGATTTGCATTTCCCTGGTGGTTAATGATGTTCAGCACCTTTTCATGTACTTGTTGGCCATTTGTATGTCTTTGGAAAAGTGCCTATTAAGTCCTTTGCCCAGTTTTTTACTCAGATTGCTTGCTGTTGAGTTGTATGAGTTCCTTATATATTTTGGATATTAACCCCTTGTTATTTATGGCTTGCAAATATTTTCTCGCATTCCGTACGTTACCTTTTTATTTTGTCAATTGTTTCTTTTGCTATGCAGACTCTTTTTAGTTTGTTATAGTCCCACTTGTTGATTTTTGTTTTTGTTGCGTGTGCTCTTGGTGTCATATCCAAAAATACTTGCCGAGACTGATGTCAAGTAGCTTTTTCCCAGTGTTTTCTTCTAGGAGTTTTACAGTTTAAAGTCTTTAAGTCCTTAATCCATTTTGAGTTAATTTTTTGAGTGGTATTAGATAGGGGGTCCAGTTCCATTCTTTTGCATGTAGGTATCTAGTTTTCCCTGTACCATTTATTGAAGAGACTGTCCTTTCCCTCACTGAGTATTCTTGGCTTTCTTATCAGTCCTTTTTTTTTTTTTTTGGCCAAACTATGATACACCTTTACCTAAAATATTGATTGCAGTTCTTACTGCTCTTCAGAAATGTAGTTACGTTAGACATGTTCTGAGAAAAGGCAGCTAAAGCAGATCAAAGAAATGAGTACTGTGGCAGACTAAAATGCTTAGGATTGTCTAGTATGTCAGAAAGGATATTGCTAAGACGCTTATAAACTTACTGTGACCCCTAATGATCCTCACCTTCAGGTATTCATACCATTATGCAACCCCCTCCCCTTAAGTGTGAGTGCGACGTAAGACTTGTTTCTAACTAATACAATATGGTAAAGATGATGGGATATCACTCCCATGGTTTCATTATATTATAGAAGACTCCATCTTCATAGTAGACTTACACTAGAGACTTTTTACCTTGCCAGCTGTGAAGAAGTAAGCTACTATGTGGTGAGATGGCCTGTTGAGTGGGCTGCATGGCAAGTACTGCAAGCAGCCTCTTGGAGCTGAGTGTGAACCCCGCAGCTAATAGCCAGCAAGAAGCTGGGCCTTTAGTTATACGGCTGCAGGGAAATGATTTCTGCCAGCAACCCAAATGAGCTTGGAAGCAACTTCTTCCCCAGTTGAGCCTTCAGATGAGAATGTAAACCCAGTTGGCACCTTGACTGCAGCCTTCAGAAACCCTGACTAAGGACCCAGGTGACCCGTGCCCAGACTCCTGACCCACAGAAAATATGGGATGATATGTTTGTTGTTTTAACCCACTAAGTTTGTGATAATTTGTTACATAGCAATGGAAAACAAATACATTATTTAATCTTCTGATTTTCATAGGTTAGAATGGTGTAATATCAACAATTCCATGTGATTTAACTTAATTAGGGGAAATCAGTAATTTAAATCTAATTTATCACAGAGCCTTCAAGGTGATAACCATCCACGCCTCTATAAAAGACTCAGTTCAGGAAAGACGGTGCTATTAGCCACAGTCCCAGCTGCTACAATTGGCTGGAGCCTATAATTGATATTCTCATTGTAACTGTATCACTCAGAGTTCAGTCAGGGAAGCTGAGCAACTCTGACTTTCGGGGTAGGGGGATTATTATAGGAATTGGGCCTTACACAGTTGTGGAAGAAGCTGGGGAAGTGAAGGTCTGAAAGGGAGAGGAGTTAGACCCAAAGGAGTTAACAACCAGTCAACCTGGGAAGCCAAGGACATCGAGCCACTAAGGTGGAGCTGCAAAGGGGGAAGCACGCCCGATAGTGGCTCCAAAGGGGGAAGCACGCCCGATAGTGGCTCCATGGATCTGCAGCCAATCATCTGGTGGTTGCCTGGAGCTGGTGTTGTCACCAGGGCTGCAGTTGGGAGGGGGAGCTGGATGCAGAGCTGCAGAGCAAGGACAAGCTAGAATCCACGGGCACCTCTGTGTCTGCCTGTCACCACATCTAGCTACAGTGACTTTTTTTGTTGTTTGTTTTTGGGATTTTTGGTGGGTTTTTTTCTGGGTTTTTTTTGTTTTTTTTTTTTTGGGCTGCGTTGGGTCTTTGTTGCTGCGCGCGGGCTTTCTCTAGTTGCAGCAAGCAGGGGCTACTCTTCGTTGCGGTGCACGGGCTTCTCATTGCAGTGGCTTCTCGTTGCAGAGCACCGACTGTAGGCACACGGGCTTCAGTAGTTGCGGCACATGGGCTCAGTAGTTGTCACACACGGGCTTAGTTGCTCCACAGCATGTGGGCTCTTCCCAGACCAGGGATTGAACCCATGTCCCCTGCATTGGCAGGTGGGTTCTTAACCACTGCACCACCAGGGAAGTCCCTACAGTGACTTTTAGAGAGTAATGGCTGCTGCTGCTTCCTTTCAAATCACACATTTCTGTTTTGGCCAACTTTAGCTTAGAAACAGACAGGGATGGAGATCGTGGAAAAGAGTTTTCGCTTAAGCAAGTTTAAACAGTACAGGTCAGCACAGTCTCCCTCTTCCATCACCCAACCTAGATTTTCTTCATGCTTTGCCAGCATTTCATCAGGTCTAGATAGCCTGCCAGGTGAGATGACCCAGACCTTCATCCCAGGAGTATCTGCAGTTGCCCAGCCTCCATTATCACTGAGCAAGGAAGCACCAAAAGGTACTGCAGTTGAGTCCCTCAGATTCTGGACGAACACCTTCCTGCTCCTTTTGCACTGCCCCAGGCCTAGCCCCCTGGCACAGCACTCTCAGTATCCACTCTCACAGTATTTATATCCAGGTCTTGTAATTCCTTGGGTGGGTGTGCTTTCTTCCCAGAACAGGAACTGTACTTTCTCTCTCAGAATGTGATTATGCTTGAACAGATCCTCATTATTGGTTTGGAGCTAGTGAGAGCAGGCAGGGGCAGATGTTGAAGAAGACAAACCCTGTCTTTTCAGGCACCTCCAGGGTCTTCTGGCAAGAGAACGCTACTGTCCTCTAGCAAGGATATGGGAGGATTATTTCAGGCACCTCCCAGCGTGGAAAGTTCAAGTGAATCTTGGGGTTTAGCATTCCTAGCTCATCCACCCAAATATCCCCCTTGCAGGTTTCTGTGTCCACCTGTTCCTATCAAGACCCAGATTTTGTCAGAGGTTTGCCAAGACTTTGCTCAAGTCTTCTTTGTAGTTCTGATATCCTTAAAATTAAATCTTGAGCCTGAGTTTTGGCAGTCTTTTCTGCAGCTGCAGGAAATAAGGGTCTCTTTGAACACTGATCTAGAAGTTTCCTGATTTTGACAAAATTCTTAGACTTTGAGGGGTGACTGTCATTTTCTTTTTTTCATGACTTTTCATCCAGCCACATCAGGTCCTTCGAATTACTAATGTTTCCATTCAAGTTCAACCACTATTACCGAACTAATACTTCACTTAGTGGAGAATCTTAGTATTGTCATGCTGCTACAGGCAGGGGTTATCACCACCCCACTTGTCATTAGGAATGGGGTCCATTCTTCGCCATCTTACCAGTGAGTGATCTTACCAGTGAGTGATTTAGTTCCAGAATCTTCGCCATCTTACCAGTGAGTGATTTAGTTCCAGAATCTCACTCAAGAATCTTATTTCCTAGGGCCACTTATCTTACTATCATAGTGTGGGTGTCTCCTCTCATTCCCCCATAACCTGTGCTGAAACAGCCTAAAACAAAGGCTTGCTTGCAGGTAGTTTATTTGGTAAGGCATCCCATGAACAAGAATGAGAATTAGAGGGATTGCAACGGGGGAGGAAGGAAAGCAGCGTAAGAGTGGGCCATTGTGTTGGTTACCACTGGAGGCTACTGGGCTTCAAGCCTGCTTCAAGCCAGGATCCTTGAGGAGTTTTGTAGAATCTTCTTCAGAATGGTCCTCCTGAAGGATAGCAGAGAGGAACCTTTATCCAGCCAGCTCTCAGATGTTGCAGAGTCCAAGGACTAGCAATGAAAAACACTAAGGCATAGATTGACTTGCCTTCTAACCCCCATGTCTCATGCTTATTCTCTGCCTCGGATCTGGAATTCTGGTTGCCTTTTTAAAATAGATGTGCAGGGATGATACGTTGATGGTGGTGTTTTAGAAAGCAAACCTTTCGGCTGCGTGATCATTATAGAATAGAATACTGAAGGGACAGAGATAGTGGGAAGCTTTTCTATAATTAATGTGTGAGGTACTGAGGATTTGAACCAAGGTGGTGTTAATGGGAATGGAAAACAAAGCTAATCAAAGAGCATTTTGAAGGAAGAATCAGTAAGAAACATTAACTAGTTTATTTTGTGTGTGTGTATGTGAGAAAGAGAGAGAAAGATAGTTGGCACAGCTGATTTAAGATTTCTTGCCTAGAAAAAGGATAGTGTTCATGGACACACTGGCTCCCCAATATTATTTAACATAATCCTCAGAACTCTGATGGAATTATTTCATCCTGGATGTGAGGAAATGAGACTAAAGAGGGTGGTGTGCTTTGATCCAGTACAGGCTGATAGGTGAGAGCCAAGAGTTAGTGATATAATTACCTGAATTCAAAGCCTTATATGCTCTTCCTGCTACTTCATGCTGCCCTCATTTCCCTCTTGTTTCATAATTCCTTTCCTTAGGATTTGGAATCAGTCATGTAGGGGTTAGTAGGAAAGAACTGAAACAACTTTTCTCTCAAGCCTATTTGCACTTGAAGTCTTCATTCTAACTCTGGTGCCACTGAAGAGTCACTATGCATGCTCTAAGGCCGGCCTTCCTCTAACCTTATTATGTTGTTTTATGTTGCATGGCAAGCCGTAATCTCCATAATTCCTTTTCTTTCTTCCCCCTTGTCTATTTCTTTCTTCCGCTTACCACCTCAAACCCAATATGAAACTCTAAATTTGGAAGCAGCTTATACATTTCCTGTTGGATATGAGCCAATGAAAAGGTTTCCCACTGATATTGATGAAACATGTATGAGGGTATATACCTAGGAATAACGAAGAGTATGAGAGTGGCAGTAAAGACAGGTGCTGACAGTGTATTATTCAGGAAATCTGTCAACGTTGAAGTGCATTTTAGTTATCAGAGGAGCACGAAGAGGAGAAAAACAAAAATGTTCATAATAAAAACAGAAAGTGGTCCTAATTAACATGCAGCAGTAACAATCATTTGTATTACTAAATGTCAAATTAATTTGTTTCACTTTGTATTTCTGCCTTGATCATTCATGTTATATAGCTCAAATTTTTGGAGAGAGGCATTTTTACCACCTTAAGTTAAAGATTAGAAAAGATATTCTGGTGAAAGAGAATAGAAGAAAGGATATAAAAAGTTGGAGATGGATCTGTAAAATGGGGTTATCACACAAGCAGAAAGAATTGTAAATTGCAAAAAGACAGACTTCATACTGTCTGCCAGCCTCACAACAGCATTGTTGGAAATCTGCTACCTAAGCAAAATACATGGGCATCTTTGAGCCATTACATGGCTAGGCTACAGATGAGTTTTTCTGTTACAAGGAAATCATTAAAAGCTTTGATTCATCCAAAAAGGTGTATGGTTTATTAGTCATTGCTGTGTAACAACCACCAGAGAATCTCAGTGGCATTTAATAAAAAACATGTATTTCTCACAAATTTCCAGGTCAGTTGAAATCGCAAATTTAAATTTGCAGCACTGGAGTCACTCTGATTGCCACCATGGTTGAGTAGGGCCGGTGGCTGTGTTCCCACTGCTGCTCATTTTCCTCCTGGGACCAACAAACTAGCTACAGTATGTGCTTCCCACGGCAGCGGCAGAAGGTGAGAGGGCAAGTCTAGTTCCCAAAAGTACTTTTGAAGCCTTTTGTCACATCACATTCACTAACATTTAATTGGCCAAAGCAGATCTCATGGCCAATTCCAAAGTCTTGGGGCAGCGAAATACACTCTGCCCGTGGAGGTGGTGGGGTAGGGGGATCAGAAGGCTGGTGGTAGTAGTGAATATGTCTAAACAGTAATCTAGCACATGTGGATAATAGTCTAATAAGCTCTAAAGTTCTAGTTTAAAAAGATAAAGTAGTCATTCTGACTGTGTCATTTAGTTGTCTTTAAAGAAATATATGTACTGTTTAGTCTGTAGTTAGGAAATGGAGTCAGTAAGCTCTATAGGGAAAAAAGAGAGCGCATGCCCTCTCTTATGTTTGTTTTAAATTGATTATTTACCAGGTGTCAGGTAGATAGATAGAATCAGAGATAAGATGGGGCCACTACTGGAACTTCCCTGGTGGTGCAGTGGTTAAGAATCCGCCTGCCAATGCAGGGGGCACGGGTTTGAGCCCTGGTCCGGGAAGATCCCACATGCCACGGAGCAACTAAGCCCCGTGTGCCACAACTACTGAGCCTGCGTGCCACAATTACCGAAGGCTGCACACCTAGAGCCCGTGCTCTGCAGCAAGAGAAGCCACCACAATGAGAAACCCACGCACCTCAATGAAGAGTAGCCCCCTCTCGCTGCAACTAGAGAAAGCCCGCACACAGCAATGAAGACCCAACACAGCCAAAAATAAATAAATAAATAAATTTATTAAAAAAAAAAAAAAAGATGGGGCCACTACCCCAAAGGAGCGCTCAGTCTGATAGAGGATTCAGACAAATATATCAGAAAGATAAACTATTATGAGAGTTTAATGCTATTACAGAGAGAAACACAGGGCACCATGGAAACTTTTAGGTAAGAGGAACACCTGACTTTTGACTTAGGCTTTGGGGAGCAGGTTCAAGATAGGCTTTTGAAAGAGGCAATATCTAAGCTGAGTCTAAAAGATGTGGAGGAGTTACGAAGGAAAATTAAGAGCATTTCAGAAAAATGGAGCAACATATGTAAAGGCCTAGAGGTGAGAGAGTTCGGTGGAATTCTAGGAAATTGTAAGTAATGCGGTATGACTAGAGTGCAGGATATGAGCCGAGTAGGGGCTGGAGAAGTTGGCAGAGGCCAGATCACCCAAAAAACTGCAGTTTGGATTTTATCTTGAAGTCAGGCTACTGAATAATTTGTTACGTATATAACAAAGTTGTGTGTGTGTATATGTGTGTGTATATATATGTGTGTGTATATATATATGGGGAGGGAAGTGCTAGAGGAGGGAGGAGGAAGGGCTAGATTTCCCAGAGGAAACGAAGTGACTTTTGGATTAAAGATGTCTGCAGAATATCCATGTGAACTCTGGGAAGTTAAGGAATGAGTCTGGATGTCAGGAGAGAGCTAGCTCTAGGTTGGACCTTGAAAGACATAAGGCTACAATGGGAGTTAAGGCCATGGGGACAGGTGACATTACCCAGGAAATTGTGCAGTAGAAAGAGCTTTGTAATTACAGCACTTGGCAAGTAGGTACTCCAGAATGTTCGAATGAAGGAAGAATATCATCAAGGATACGATCTCATTTAAATCTCATATCATAACCCTGAGTTAGGAATATAATCCCAGTTTTACAGATGAAAACATTTCAGGCTCAGGGAGGGTAAGTGATTTGCCCAAAGTGACTTTTCTGCTAAATGGTCAAGCTGGGATTTCAAGTCAGTTTGATTTCAAAGTCCATTTTTCCTGTCATGTCTAGCTTCTTTGTAAACCTCAGAAGTTTAAATATATGATGTTATCTTTAATTCCCTTTCTTCCCTCTGCCAATATCCTGGTTTTAGTAGGATTGTGACACATTCTTTTAAAAACCACATTTTCTCTAATTTGCCTGGCTTTGTCCCCAAACATGTCTACCGGATTGCCTTTCCTGTCATGTTGACTCATACTACTTGACTCCACTTCAATGCCCGCTTTAAAACAGCAGACTGACGGGAGTTCTCCACTGGCTGCTGGGCGAGGCCTGTCCTCAGCTTGGCATTCAAGGCTTACAGTAAAATCTTGAGAACTGTTCAGAACTTTTCCATATTTCCCACTTCTCATCAGCACATATTCATGCCTTTGGTGTTGTTTACATGCAGATTTCATTTATAAGGATCTCATTTTAATGTGTAGATTAAATAAATTAATCTTTAATCTTTAGATTTAATTACTCTTATGCTTACTCTGTTATTTCTAAAAACGATTTTATCTTTGTGGCAGAAAAAGCTTGGATGTCTTCCTACCTTAGTTCCATACCCAGTGTAAGGGTTCTTGGTATGCTACTCCTGATGCGACAAGCTAGCCTCTGCTCCTGCCTTTTTCTAGAGGGATCCTTTTGTTGAGGGGAGGTAAGGAGAGCAGTTCTAACTGTTAGAAATTTCTTAATAATGAGTCAAAATCTCTCTTCTTTTACCATCAAGTGTTTCCCAGGACTTGCCCTTGCAACCACAGAGAATGGGTCATTTCTTTTCTGCCTTATGAGGTTCCATCAAACATTGAAAGATAGCTCTTATGTCTCTCCTCAGGTTTCTCTTACATAAATCAATAATAATCTTGTTTGTTCAGAGCTTTTCTTCAGTAACAGGTCTCAAACCCTCCACTGTACTTACACCCTCCTCTGAGAATTCTGGAGTTTTGTCATTGCCCGTCTAAACACAGGGCTCAGAACAGAGCACAGCACCCCACAGGAGAGCAGTGCAACATTATTCCTTTGATTATGACTCTATGCTTGTATCTTAAAAGCCTGAGATTGCTTTAGTTTTATAGCAGCCATGTCACATTTTGCATTTGTTCAGTTAACATACCCAGATATTATCTTTAAATAAGCGGTTATAGTTAAACTAGCTCGCCCCTGTCTTTTACTGTGCTGTTGCTTTTCTTTAATCTAAATATAGAACTTTCTGATTTTTTTAGTTAGATTTCATCTTCATTTCGATCCATCTTTTTAGCTAATTATGATCATTTTATCCAGTGTATTTTTAACTGCGTTTCCCAGCTTTAGGTCATCTCAAGACTTTGAAGCATACTTTCCACAACTTAATTCAAATTCCTTTTTTTTTTTTACATCTTTATTGGAGTATAATTGCTTTACAATGGTGTGTTAGTTTCTGCTTTATAACAAAGTGAATCAGTTATACATATACGTATGTTCCCATATCTCTTCCCTCTTGCGTCTCCCTCCCTCCCACCCTCCCTATCCCACCCCTCTAGGTGGTCACAAAGCACCGAGCTGATCTCCCTGTGCTATGCGGCTGCTTCCCACTAGCTATCTAGTTTACGTTTGGTAGTGTATATATGTCCATGCCACTCTCTCACTTTGTCACAGCTTACCCTTCCCCCTCCCAATATCCTCAAGTCCATTCTCTAGTAGGTCTGTGTCTTTATTCCCGTCTTACCCCTAGGTTCTTCATGACATTTTTTTTTTCTTAGATTCCATATATATGTGTCAGAAAGAGAAAGTCAAATTCTTGATTAACATCGGAAAGACAGAGACTCTCCACTCCATCCCGGGAGTTAATCAGTGTTACTTGCAAATGGTTCTGTTAGCCACTGTTCTGTCATCCCTCCACATCTTTCTGTCTTATCTTCAAAGATCTCATTTGTACATTCAGCAAATTTTTATTTAATGCCTACCATGTGGTGGAAGGTGCTAGAGATACAGTGAAGACAGCGGTCCCCGTCTTCTGTAGCTAACAGTCTAGAGACATCATGAAGTGTTTTGTTAAATGCTTTGCAGAAATCAGGTTATACAGTTCTCTATGATATTCTGCTTATCTGGTACCATATCAGAAAAGGGAAGGAAGCATTACTTTTTACAGACTCGCTATTGGTTCCTAATGATCTTATATCACCTGAAAATGGGAGTTGTTATCTTTCTCTTTTCACTTTTCATAGGTTCACAAGAACTTTGAGCTTTGGAAGTCTCCAGAGTTCACTGCTGCCCTTTCTGTCTTTTACTACTCTATCTTTTAAACCTCTGAGCTCATTAGAGAGCAGCCTGTTTAGCCACATTTTTGTTGTTGGTGGTGGTGGTGGTGTTTAAACAACCCCCCCCATTATTGGGGTTCTTTTTTTATTTTATAGTAAACTTAGTTGTGAAGAATTTCTGTCCAACTTTAGCCATTTTCCCTTACACAGTCTTTGTCACTGTAATTTTACTTACATTTTATCTTTGTATTTTGAAATTATCTTTCCTAAGGAAAATAGATGACTATCCTCAGATTTTCTTCTTCTCTTCTTTGAGCTTTTAAGGTGCCATAGTCACTTTCTCCAGGATCCTGGTCCTTTTCACTTAAACCACATATTTCTTTTTAGTTCACCAGATGAACAAAAAACTGCAGTATTTTATCTGTATTCTGAGGGATTAAACTATTGGCGATGCGAAGTGTTGGTTTTTTATTAGAATAATACAAAAAACAGATGTCCTCATAGTTCCTAGAAGATAGCCCACCTGCCTTACCCCCAAGGGTGGATTCTCTTATCAGTCAGGTGTCATCCAAGCCTTCCTCTTGCCAGTTCCCAAAACTGTGCCATTTCTACCTATTCTTCTTTCTTTCCACTTTGGTCCAGTGCCCTCCACTATAATGTCTTATACAGATTGTTGAGTTGCACATAGATGTTTATTTTCTTAAACAATTATGAGGGTTCCTTGCCTTTTTCTATGGATCTGTCTTTATGGAACGGCAGATTCCCTATAGATGTCATAATCTATTACAGTTACCAACTGTTATCCCATCCCACCAAGTCTTCGTGATTACCATGAGATTTTATTTATCTCCTTGTTCTTTTTTACCATTGATACGTTTAAGGTTGGTGTCTCACACACTGATGTTCAATAAGTAATAATTATGATTAATCTCAAGAAGTATTTGCCTTCTCTTTTAGGCTGTGAGGATATCATTGCTGAAAGCATCTCATTAGATACCTTAATTGCCATCCTCAAGTGGAGCTCTCATCCATATGGCTCTAAATGGGTACACCGACAAGCTTTACATTTCCTCTGTGAGGAATTTTCCCAGGTCATGACTTCGGATGTTTTTTATGAACTCAGCAAAGACCATCTGCTTACTGCTATCCAGTCTGACTACCTACAGGTAATCATTTATACACCTCTCAAATTCATTGTCATTCATAGGTGCACCAAGAAACCCATCTGTACTCTGTTACTCTCCCATCTAGGGAGATCAGCCCACCCAGGAATACCCTCTTCATATTTGTGCAGCCACAACCTTCTAGCTCTCTGGCCCTTTGTGCACTCTGCCGCCATGATTCAGCATTGTGAACCGGCCCAGGTCCTAACCAACCACACCAAAGGGGTTGTGACAGTAGGCAAAAGGCAAGGTCAGAAGCATATCCCAATGGTGATTCTCTTGGCTTCTGTTAATAATAGATTCACTGTAACAGTTTCGTTTATTTGGTGAAGTATCAGAAGATAGTTAGTTTAAGCAGCACAAAGTAAGAATAATACTCAATTTCTGACCTACTCAAAAGCTTATAAAAACTCAATGTGTGTGTCCTGCTGAAGTATAATAATGTTTTCAACTACTTATTTTTAGTCAGAAGTACTTTTAAGCAAATTCTTATGCCCTTGACTTATATGTCCTTCATAATTAGGTAATTTAAACTAACAATAGATTTAAAATATTGTAAAAAATACTTTCAGGTAGAATATGTTCAAGCTTTTTTTTTCTTTTTTTTTCTTTTTGCATTGGCTGTATGAGTTTTATGCTAGAAACTGTACAACAGTTTTAATGTTATGAAGTCATAAACTCATTGAGCCATTTCCTGTTTCTTTGTATTTGTACCAGAAAAATTATGAAATGCTTCCATCTCAGTCAGAAATGAAGATTTAAAAAATCCATTTAGCATCTGTGTTTTTCCTTCATATATTGCTTTGATTGCAGTACAAATGTTGTCATAATTGCTTTTGATTTATTTAGTATCTGTGTTCATTAACCTTATTTCACTGTCCTGATGCAGACATTATGGGAGTTAGGATTTGTCAGTTCTCTCAATTATTGTTTTTAGAAGCTTTGCATTTCTTCTTAGAAAGTAAAAACCTTGGACAGCAGCCTAGATTTTGCCCTCAGATTTTAAATAAAGTACAAAAGAGGGGCTTCCCTTGTGGCACAGTGCATAAGAATCTGCCTGCCAATGCAGGGGACACAGGTTCAAGCCCTAGTCTGGGAACATCCCACATGCCGCGGAACAACTGAGCCTGTGCGCCACAGCTACTGAGCCTGCACTCTAGAGCCCTCAAGCCACAACTACTGAGCCTGTGCTCTAGAGCCCACGAGCCACAACTACTGAGCCCACGCACCACAACTATGGAGCCTGCGCGCCTAGAGCCCGTGCTCCGCAACAAGAGAAACCACTGCAATGAGAAGCCCGTGCACTGAAATGAAGAGTAACCCCCACTCGCTGCAACTAGAGAAAGCCCGCACACAGCAATGAAGGCCCAACACAGCCAAAAAAAAAAAAAGTACAAAAGAATGAGGGGCACATTGCCATTTCACAGACAGTGCTTGAAGGGTCCTTCGCCATTCAGTAGCATACTTTGTGGAGATTGTAGAGTCTTCTGCCAAAACAAGTTGCCATACTTGTTTTTTTCTGTTCCTGCAGGAGATAGCGGTCACACTGTATCCTTACACTTTTACCTTCATCTGTTTATCTCCATATTGTCCCCAAAAGAATTTAAGCCAGCTGTATCGAAGGCATATAGTAAGGTAAATTTAAAACAGGGGAAGAAAACAGGAAAAGAAAAAATAACGATGGAAATAAGAATAAAAATTTAGTTAGAGCCAAGAGTGAGGTTACTGGACAAAACACATGTCATTCGGTCTTGTGTATTTGCTGCTGATACACCACAGGTTTAGCTCAGACGTTGGAAACAGCCAGTGTAAAGAGTGAAGCGTGACAAGTTGCACGTTGTATTTACTTTATGACCTAGGAAGAGTCATTAATGAGATTAACCATCTATCTGATTGCACTAAAATAAATGTAAACCGTTTTTTATTATAGGCAAGTGAACAAGATATCCTTAAATATCTGATTAAATGGGGTGAGCATCAGTTAATGAAGAGAATAGCAGACAGAGGTAAGCTCAGAAAACTAGCTTGCAACTGTAAGCTTTTCCTGGAAGTTACTGAAGTGCATGCCGCACATCAGTCTTTTGACAGTTGCCACTGTTGCCTGGTGAAAACAAATTTTTACAATCAGTAGAATCCTTTAGTGGAAAGGGTATACTTTATTAGAAATAAATATACCAGAAAAGTTAATTTTGCAACTTTAAAGCGATACTCTTAATGTTATCTTTCTATGTGTTTAATAATATATGTTGACTGATTTATGAAAGTATTAGAGTGAAATTTTTCATTTAATTAAAGTGTTACAAAAGCATGTCGTTGATGAAAACGTTCTAGAATTAGATAGTGGTGATAGGTGCACAACATTCTAAATGTACTAAAAGTCCCACTAAGTTGTACACTTTAAGGTGGTTAAAATGGTGAGTTTTATGTTATGTGAATTTTACCTCAAGGAAAAAAAATATATATGACTACCCAAAGAGAGTATATTTGTTGTTTCTTTTAAATTTTTGTGGAAGGTAAAGGAGAAATAATCCTTTTGAATGGCCTCCAGCTGGGGATACTGCAGAAGAGATAGAAGCATCATATGTAGCTTATGATTTTAACTAAACTTTGGAAGCTTATGATTCTATAGCGGTCTTATATTTATAGCTAGGGTTAGCCCACCCACCTGTGCTCCTTCTTTCATAGAATATTGTGTTCCTCTAGCTAGCGAACTCAAATCAAAATATTAGAAAAATTAAATGCAGGTTTCCCTTTCCTGTCATTTTCAACAGCTTTATATAAATATAATTTACATACCATAAAGTTCACCTTTTTAAAGTGTTCAAGTCAGTGTTTTTTAGTACACTTACAGAGTCGTTCTGTCCACATTTTAAAATATATTTTAAAAAATCAAGCTAGGGCTTCCCTGGTGGCGCAGTGGTTGAGAGTCCGCCTGCCGATGCAGGGGACGTGGGTTCGCGCCCCGGTCCGGGAAGATCCCACGTGCCGCGGAGCGGCTGGGCCCGTGAGCCATGGCCGTTGAGCCTGCGCGTCCGGAGCCTGTGCTCCGCAACGGGAGAGGCCACAACAGTGAGAGGCCCGCGTGCCGCAAAAAAAAAAAAATCAAGCTAAACCTGCCTTCAAATCTTTTTATAGTGTCCCTCTAATATACTACCTAAGCACTAGGGAACAAAAGCAGTCCTCCTATCTTATTTCTCCTAATTTATCTTTTTCTAAAAGCCTTTAGCAATTTCAGATTTGAAATTTTTTAAATACAAAAACCACTACTATTAATTTGGGACATTTTTGAAATGCCATTATACAGTCTGTCCTTATTTGCAGATTCTATATTTTCACATTCACCTACTTGCTAAAATTTATTTGTGATCCCCAAATCAGTACTCATGACACTTGCATGTTCACTTGCAGAGATGTGCAGAGTGACACAAAATTTGAGTCATACGTTTCCAGCTTAAGGTAGAACAGAGTGACACTCTGCCATCTTATTGCAGCTCTCAAAGCAGTGTCCTTTTCATAATCTTTTTAGTGCCGTGTTTTTCACATCTTTATGGGTTTTTCTGGTGATCCCAGGGTCTAAAATGGCCTCCTAGTGTAATGCTTAGTACTGTTTAGTGTTCCAAAGTCCAAGAGTGCTGTGATGTGCCTTATGGAGAAAATAGATGTGTTGATAAGCATAGTTCAGGCATGAGTTACAGTGCTGTTGGCTGTGAGTTCATTGTTAGTGAATCAACAATATGTACTAATGAGGTGTATTTAAACAGAAACACACAGAAAACGTAAAACAAGGTTATGTCTTGATTGGTTAACAAAACTAATGTGACCAGACGCTCACAGGGACCTAACCCTGTGTTTCCCTAAGGAGCAGTGGTTCAGTGTTCACTAACTGTGGTGGCTTTAGAGAACAAAACCACCCCAGATAACAAGAGTTGACTGTATATAATGCTACATAATCATCATAGGCTTGTTCGTTGATGTAAGGCTGGTAATGATGAAATGTCATATTTATTTTGAGCAGATAATGAACATCCTTGATAAAATTTCCCTTAAAAAACAGTGGTTTTGGGCCTCCCTGGTGGCGCAGTGGTTGAGAGTCCGCCTGCCGATGCAGGGGATACGGGTTCGTGCCCCGGTCCGGGAAGATCCCATATGCCGCGGAGCGGCTGGGCCCATGAGCCATGGCCGCTGAGCCTGCGCGTCCAGAGCCTGCGCGTCCGGAGCCTGTGCTTGGAAGGCTCTTTCACAGGGATGAGGAGGACGCTGCACCAACCAGGGTGCCCTTTGTTTCAGTCCCCTTCATACATAAGGTTTCTGCCCTTACGTGTTACATATTTGGGAATTTCTTGTAATATTTCATTAGAAACCAGGACACCACTACTTTGAGAAAAAATTTCTTTTGAAAAGCAGTGTCTTTTACAAGTACTGAAGCCAAAGCATAGCAAGACAAGAGAAAAAAAACCCCTGTTTCACACACGTGCAATAATTTTACTTTGAATGACTCCAAAAATATCTTACCCTCTCAAAAAACAATATCTCTTTATCTAGCACGTGATTTAAGGGAAATACCAGTTTGCCTGTAGTGTTTGCAAAACATCCAGCATTTTTATTTGTGAATGATAAAGATCTTATTTTTTTAAGGAAGAAAAATATACAGCCCCCTGGTTTAAAGATATGATTAAAAATTCCCCAAATATGAAATTTCCTTCCCACCTCAATATCAAAAGCATATATATACACTTCAGATTTCCCCCTTTCACTAATACTTAATGAAGAAAACATTTTATTCTCTGCTCTGGACAGTGGTATTACACGTCCGATGTTAAAAGGTTCCCTTTTATGCATTAACATTCCCATATTACGAAAATTTAGGAGACTCATAAAATTCTTAAAGTCAAATAGAGTGTACATTAGCTTTTGCTGCTTTAAGATACCAGGTGATATAATTTTAGAATCTCGTTAAATTGCTGTTAAACATACATAGTAACCTGATGAGCATACTGATAACCTACAGTGATCAGAAGTAACATTTGGCCTGCATTGCCCTTATTGTACTTTTTAAAAAACTGGTCACCAAAGTGAGAAACCTTAAGAAAAAGCCCTTGGTCAAACTAGATTTTAATAGATTGTCGTTTTTTCTCCTTTGGGTTAGTATATGGAAAAGAATTCTGTATTCTTTAATGCAGAACAATCATAAAGAATGTTATTGTACTGTTGACACCATGCTTTTTTCTTTGTCTGAGAGTATCGCTATTATGAAAACTTCTTAAGACATAAAAATAATTTACTTATAAGGCTTTTTAAAGCAGATATACTTAATATAAAGAGTGTTACTGAAAGTGTACCAGAGAAGAAAGCAAGCCTTTCTCTGAAAATCTGGATTTGGTTGGAGACTCCTCATTTTCTGTCTCTGTCGTAGAGCCAAACTTACTGAGTGGCACTGCTCATAGTGTGAACAAGAGAGGTGTAAAAAGACGAGACCTGGACATCGAAGAGCTTAGAGAGATCCTTTCTTCTCTCTTACCTTTTGTGCGAATTGAACATATTTTACCTATAAACAGTGAAGTCCTAAGTGATGCAGTAAGTGTCTTTTTTCATTTATCCCTTTCATGAAAAGAAAGTGTCTTTTTTTTAAATCATTGTAAATAATTTCTACTAATGGAGTATCATGAAACTAAATTCCATGAGGACAGAGACAGATGTCTGTTTTGTACTGTATCGTGTCCCCAGTGTCTGGCACATGGCACAAATAAATGTTTGGTGGATGAGAGTTGAGTGGATATGTCAGTCTTACTTTTGCAAGAGGATAGTTTCTAGTGGAGTTGATCCAGCCATTTATCAGTGTAGATCAAGTAGGAAAGGGTAGAAATTACCTCTGGAGACTCTTTAAGAATAGCAGTAAATCAGAGAGCAGGAGAGAAGGAGATTAGTTCATTGTAAAAGGGATGAATCTTATAATTGTATTTCAGGTAAAAATTAATGGAGCTGACTGATTGTTACTTTCAAAATTTTTTAAGTGAATTTTTTAGACTGTAAGAATTGCTGTAATTAATGGATGGGAAAAATAAATATTCTTCACATATTGGTTTATAACTTTAATATGATGTTGTAAACATCATAATAGTTTATTATTCAACTGCACAGAAACATTATAAAAGTCATCTGGAAAAAAACTGATAAGAATTCTTTTAAGTTCTCTAAAAAGAACATAATCAAGGAGGGATAACTCTTCCATAATGTAAAGTATATTTTAAAACTCTGTTAATCTGTGGTGTTAGCATAATAGAGAAGACAAAATAGCCCAGAAAAAGATCCTGATTAATATAGGAATTAAACATATAATAAGCGAGCTATCACAAATCACTGCAGTACTATACTAACCCATCAGTGGGAGAGGGAAGAAGTGTGCTTAAAGTTAAACCCTCGTCTCACTGGCACACAAAATCAATCCCTGTTAGATTGAAGGATTAAATACTACGTTGAAATATGGAAAAACTAGAAGAAAATAATTAAATATTTATGGACTCTCTGATTAGAAAAATGTTCAGTCTCACCAGTCATCACACACACACCAAAGAAAGCAAAATAAAACAGTAAGTTATCATTTTTTTACCTATTAGGTCACTGATTTTTGAAATAATATTACTGTTCCATAGGGGAGATATAGCTGGTACATTGGTAGCATCATCATTAAATTTTGGGAAATAGCCTAAATATCTAATAACAGGGAAAATAAATTACAGCACGACTCCTTGACAGAATATTTTGCTACCTGCCCTGACCAATGGTTGTAAAGACTAATATAGCAACATAATAATGGAATATAATTTTAGAAAGAAGGATAAAAAAATGTGGGGTGTTTTTTACCTTTTTTTTTAACATCTTTATTGGAGTATAATTGCTTTACAATGGTGTGTTAGTTTCTGCTTTATAACAAAGTGAATCAGCTACACATATACATGTATCCCCATATCTCCTCCCTCTTGCATCTCCCTCCCACCCTCCCTATCCCACCCCTCTAGGTGTTCACAAAGCACCAAGCTGATCTCCCTGTGCTATGTGGCTGCTTCCCACTAGCTATCTATTTTACATTTGGTAGTGTTTATATGTCCATATATATACTACCACTCTCTCACTTTGTCCCAGCTTACCCTTCGCCCTCCCTGTGTCCTCAAGTCTATTCTCTAGTAGGTCTGTGTCTTTATTCCCGTCCTGCCCCTAGGTTCTTCATGACCATGTTTTTTTCTTTTTTAGATTTCATATATATGTGTTAGCATACGAAAAATGTGTATTTTTATGTATTCTAAAATTTAGTTAGGTAAAAATTCATTTGAAAAAGACTGGAAGGAAATATATCAACATTATTACAGTTGTAACAGGTTAGAGTTGTGGGGTTTTTTTCCTATTTTCAAAATATGTCTATTGCTATATTTTAATTCAACATGATTTTAATGCAGCAATTAGATGTTTATTATATTTAACAAGAATAATATTAAAGAAACAGTGTTTGGTTTTGTTTAAAACCTGGGACCCAAACCAAATTGAGCCCTGAATTTGGTTTAGAAAAAAATTTTAGAACTTTTGTTTAATAGACTTAGAAAATATATATCTCTGCTCTTAATCCCCTGCCTAACACATAGCAAGTCCCCAGTAAAAGTTCGCTAATAATGGCTGTGAACCATAACGCTCTTTCAGTGTATGCTAAGCACTGTGCCAGGCGCTGCTTATCTTCCTTACCTTCATTTACTCTTCACAGTCACCTCATGGGCTATAAGGACTTGATTTATAGTCTCCTAGCATAGATGTGGGAACAACAGGGCCACCACATTTAGTTAGTCGTGCAGTGTCCCATCTCCAGGGCTACCTAGGGGCCCTTAAGGTGAGGCCCAGGTGAAAGGAGATGTCCATGGTCACGTGGCTGTTAAATGGAGAGTTAGGGTTTGAGCCAAGTTCTCCTTCCCTTAGAGCCCCTGCCCCTAATCACCGTGCAGACTGTCCATCCTTGTACTGTAGATACAGGCCCAGGAATGTGCTTGTTTTGTCTTGAGGAGGGTAAGGTGGGGAGGAATCAGTTCCCAGATGAGTAAGGAAAAAAACAAATTGGTTCTCATTAAGAGTTCTGAAAGTTAGTCTGACTCATTATATTTTTAATTAGTATAGCTCTTGTTTTTAAAACATCATTCCTCTATGTAGAGAAAAATGGAAAATTGTAGTACCTTTTTATGGCTTGCTGAATCCTTTAAATATTATTGAACATTTGAAGTATTTTTAAATTTCACATATATTCCTAAATTTGTATTTAAATGCTAAAGTTCAAACATTTTGATTTACAGGTATAATTATTTTTATCTTTGTAATATTGTGGTGCTACACAAATCTCTGTTTCTCAAAAAAAAATTTTTTTTTTCAAGATGAAAAGAGGCTTGATTAGTACTCCTCCATCAGATATGCTTCCTACAACAGAAGGTGGAAAGTCAAATGCCTGGTTACGGCAAAAAAATGCTGGAATATATGTTCGTCCTCGACTGTTCTCTCCCTATGTAGAAGAAGCAAAGGTAATAAAAACCATTTTAAGATGTTAGACTACTTTGTTACACACTATAAACACAAAGACATTTACTGTGGTATCACTTAAATATTTGGAAATAGCCTAAATGTCCAATAATAGGGAAAGTGAAAGTAAATTCTAGTTTGCTCACCAGAGGAGTTTTCCAAATGTTGGGTTATCAAGCATGTTTTTATTTTTATAACTTAGGTCATATTAAATTGCATTTTACGTTTTTCTCATCAGTTTTTCTTGCAAACTGTTAGCTTGGAAAAAATTTTTCATTTTAATGAAATGGTCATCAGTATTTTGTGATCTTCAGGGTGGGAGAAATGTTTGAAAGAAGATTGCATACATATTTTCTTCCTTTTGTAAACTAAAGAAATGCCATGACTTCTTGTAACATATTTTTGTAGTGGCTGCTGGAAATTGTGTTTAGTTTTGGAATAAGTATACGAACTAAGACAAAATTTTAGGCCTATTAAGTAAAAAGTTGGCATTATGTATATTATAACATAAAGAACTCGCCACGTAAATATGGTAATGGAAAATGAAATACTGCAATTTTTATTAGAAATGTTCAGCCGTAAGATCTTTAGGGTGACCTTTTGAGGAACTGACAGTCTTTGAAAGTCAGAAATCACCAGTAAGCTTAATGAAATGAATTAACAGGCAAAACAATGTGTTTGGGTATAGAAACATAGTTATCTTAAAATTTTTCTCATTTTTATTGTTGGAGTCCCTAGTTTAAGATATGTCTATGAAAGGATTTGTGAGAGGTTTATTTTATTGAATAGGTTGATAATCTATCCCTTATTGAGTAGTTGACACTTTTTTTTTCCAGTTTACCAATTTTATTTTATTTTTAACTAATTTGTATTGGAGTATAGTTGATTTACAATGCTGTGGTAGTTCCTGCTGTACAGCAAAGTGAATCAGTTATACGTATGTCCACTCTTTTTATTTATTTATTATTTTTAGTTTTTTGCTACACCGCACGACACACAGGATCTTAGTTCCCCGACCAGGAATTGAACCCGTGCCCCCTGCATTGGAACCCGTGCCCCCTGCATTGGAAGCACAAAGTCTTAACCACTGGACTGCCAGAGAAGTCCCTATCCACTCTTGTTTAGGTTCTTTTCCCATATGTCACTGCAGAGTATTGAATAGAGTTCCTGGTACCATACAGTAGGTTCTTATTAGTTGTCTATTTTATATATAGTAGTGCGTATATGCCAGTCCCAATCTCCCAATTTATCCCTCCCCCCCACCCCGAGTAGCTGACACTTTAAATAGTTGTAAAACAGAGGAAAAAAGCAGAATGGTTGGGTCTGGTCTTTCTGAAGTAAGTTCAATGATTAAAGTCACTCAAGCAGCTGAGGCCTCTTGGAAGGTTGAGTCTGGTGACAAAAGGCCCATAATAATCTAGATCTACCCTCCCTTCTGCTCTGTCTCAAAATGGAGCAGCAGTAAGCTGATCAGACAGTCCTCCTGTACCCATGCATAAGCAGAAAAATGCCCCCAGTAAATGTGGAAGATGTTTTTACATGATGCCATTTTGACCGTTCTGCAGTTTGTTGAGATAGATTCATCTGAAACTTACTTAACAATTAGGTTTATGTATAGGTCTGTTGAATTTAATATCAGTCTTTAATATTTTATATTTTGAGCATTTCTTGTTGGCTCTGATATTTATATACATTGTTGTATATACATACATATATATGTATATTTATATACATATATACATTGTTTTCTTTGTAGTAACTTTATGTATAAGTTATTTCTGATTAATTTTATATCCCTTCTTCAAATTTCAAATACTTCAATTAAAAGCAGATTTTTCAGGCTTCCCTGGTGGCGCAGTGGTTAAGAATCTGCCTGCCAATGTAGGGGACACAAGTTCGAGCCCTGGTCCAGGAAGATCCCACGTGCCTCGGAGCAACTAAGCCCATGCACCACAACTACTGAGCCTGTGCTCTAGAGCCCATGAGCCACAACTATTGAGCCCGCATGCCTAGAGCCCGTGCTCCACAACAAGAGAAGACACCCCAATGAGAAGCCCATGCACCACAACAAAGAGTAGCCCCCGTTCGCCGCAACTAGAGAAAGCCCGTGTATAGCAACGAAGACCCAATGTAGAAAAAAATAAATAAAAGTAAATTTAAAAAAAAAAAAGCAGATTTTTCAGAAAATGATTCTTTCTTTTCAAAGATGCTCCAAAAAGATCCTTTAAAAATTAAAGAGGTAGGGCTTTCCTGGTGGCACAGTGGTTGAGAGTCCGCCTGCCGATGCAGGGGATGCGGGTTTGTGCCCTGGTCCGGGAAGATCCCACATGCTGCGGAACGGCTGGGCCCGTGAGCCATGGCCGCTGAGCCTGCGCGTCTGGAGCCTGTGCTCCGCAATGGGAGAGGCCACAGCAGTGAGAGGCCTGTGTACCGCAACAAAACAAAACAAAAAAATTAAAGAGGTAGGAAAAAATTAAAGAGATTAGGATACTTTTTCCTTTCACCACTAATTTTAAGCTTCATACACTGGAAACAATAAATTAATTCCCTTTTTATATGATGATGGCGGTAATCTTTCTCTAAATGTGATTTAGCAGAGGTGTAAGGTTGACTAATTCTGTCAATACTGAATTGTTTTCAGTCAGTGCTAGACGAGATGATGGTGGAACAAACAGATCTTGTGCGTTTGAGAATGGTTAGAATGTCCAATGTGCCAGACACACTTTACATGGTCAATAATGCCGTGCCACAGTGCTGTCACGTGATCAGCCACCAGCAGATCAGCAGTAACCAGTCAAGCCCTCCTTCGGTTGTAGCAAATGAAATCCCAGGTAAGGCAGTAACCTTGTTTCAGGCATTATATTTAAATGAATGATCATATTTTGGATAGTCAGGACTTAAAAAATTATTTGAATAAAAGAATGAATATATTTAAAAGACTTTTGAAATATCCTGAGATCCAGAAGAGAATATATGCAAGTAAAATTTTATTTGGGCTGTGAACTAATAATGCAGTTCAGGAGCTGTTTGGTATTACCAAGAGCCTTTTGGACACAGTGAAATTTTAAAACCTTAAAAAATAATTAGAAGTATATAAATTACTATCTTTCCAGGAAATTAAAATACTATCAAAAATTTATGAGAAGATTCTGATGCAAAACACATGCTTTTTTCTTGCATTCAACAGGTGGTCTTTTGTGTAGCTCAGGTATTGTGCCTACAAACTATTTCTCTTCTTCCAGTTCCTCGTCTCCTCATTATGAAAGACATGGTCAGACGTCTGCAGGAGCTACGACACACTGAGCAGGTGCAGAGAGCCTACGCACTTAACTGTGGGGAAGGCGCCACAGTGAGCTATGAAATTCAGATTCGAGTATTGAGAGAGTTCGGGCTTGCAGATGCTGCTGCAGAGCTCTTGCAGGTGGGAAACGGCACTAAACCATTTAAAATAGGGAGCCTTGTGTTAGATTGTCAGTTATTATTAATAATGAAAATATTATGGTATTCTTTTGGATTTTGTGATGTTGTGTTATATGTCATATTTTAAAATTTGCAATTTGTGATTTCTCATTCTAAATAAATATTCAATTTTTTATACTTGAAAAAAGATTAAAATATAAGGAGCCTTGACTGTCACTCAGGCAGTATTTTACATATCCCAAGGAGCCCTTGTAGCGTGTCTTTTTCTTTGTACATGCTCTTTGACTGTCCCTGGTGTCTTGGATGACCTGAAAGCTCCCCAGTGAGAGGCAGTGTGGTAGAGTGGACAGGGCACAGTCTCTGGAGTGAGAACTGGGTTTATATCCTGGCTCTGCTGCTTACCAGTTAGTTAACTTGGAGCAAGTTACTTAACCACTCTGTGCATCAGTTTCCTTACCTGTAAAATGAATTGTTGTGAAGATAAGAGCTGCTGTATGTAAAGCAACTATGCCTCTTGTATATATTAAGCACATAAATGCTAACTGCTAAAAGTTTATGGTGTGTACGCCCAACAGAAGTGGAAGAGAAAGTAGAAAATTCTGACCTTTCTCTGCTTTCTGTCCCTGGTTTGGTCACTAGGTATCAGGTTTTAGCCTACTACATCCTTAACAGACCTTCCATATGCCCCTCTTTTTCCCTCTCTCCTCCCCTTTATTATAAGAATTTTTTTTTTGCATGATGGTTCAAACCCTATAAGCATGAGAATCAAGGAATGAGTGCTTTTTATTTTTTTTAACTAGCACGAAGAAACCCATTTCTAGTAATTATTTGGTACAAAAAGCAGTGGCATTTTTGTATAAAATGTGTAAAGTAGTCTTCACAGCAACTAAAGTAGAACCTAAAATAAAATTTAATTTCATCTGGTCAAGTGATTGAATTGTTTTCTTGCCACTAACTGCAAACCACTTTAGCCTGAGTTTTCAAAGGGGAACATGGTGTGGTGGCCTTAGGCAAGGAGCAGGCCATTTTTAGGTTCTTTTTTTTTTTTCCACCATTTTTAGGTTCTTGATTTTCAATTTTTACTGTGGTTTCCATCTCTAAAACAGGCTTGTTTTCTGTTCATTTCTATTCTCTTTGCCATTCTAAATTGTATCTTAACTTGATCTCTTAAATTGTGTAAGTTTTACAATTTAAGAATTTCCATATAGTGTTTATCAAAATAGTAATCAAACTTATTTCTATATAATAGGTAAGGAATAGTATTTTGTAGTTTTTATTTCAGACTGAAAGTGTACGGATGTTTTGCCAGAAAGTTCTAGAATCCTCACTTATATGCCTTTTCCTCCTTTTTAAAATTTTTTTAATTTTTTAAACATCTTTATTGGAGTATAATTGCCTTACAATGGTGTGTTAGTTCCTCCTTTTGTTTTTATTTATTTATTTATTTATTTATTTGGCGGTACGCGGGCCTCTCACTATTGTGGCCTCTCCCGTTGTGGAGCACAGGCTCTGGACACGCAGGCTCAGTGGCCATGGCTCATGGGCCCAGCTGCTCCACGGCACGTGGGACCTTCCCGGACCGGGGCACAAACCCGTGTCCCCTGCATCGGCAGGCAGACTCTCAACCACTGTGCCACCAGGGAAGCCCCCTCCTTTTGTTTTTAATGTTAATTTTATTTTCTTAGCAAAGACATATTTGCATTAGGTTTTATTTCCTGTTTTTGATTATCACATAATCTTGCAAGAGATTACTGACCTGCTTTCTGGAGTATTCAGTTACACTGCTCTCCTTGATAGCTGCTGCGCTCTACCCTTTTATACTGTTTTTGAGGTAATTTTTCCTTGGGCTTCTGGCCTAGAAAAGTCTGTTGTGCCTTTTACTGTTGCTGAATGTGGTTTTCCTAGGTACTCGCTTAACTCAGCCTGTAAATTTCTGTCCAGGAAATCTGCTAACAAATATCCTACCTTGTTTACCCCCCCATTCTTTCTTAGAATCCTCACAAGTTCTTTCCTGATGAACGTTTTGGAGATGAAAGTCCACTCTTGACAATGAGGCAGTCTGGGAGATGTCGAGTTAGCAGTAACCCCACTGCAGAAACCGTGTTTACAGATCCGGACTCTTTTGTGGCCTTCCATCCACCCTTGCCACCTCCACCACCGCCGTACCACCCCCCAGCTACCCCAGTCCATCACCACCTCAAAGCGGGCTGGAGACAAAGACCTCCCAGCCAACACCCTTCACGTTCGTTCTCTTATCCCTGTAATCATTCACTGTTTCACTCCAGAGCAGCTCCTAAAGCAGTGCCCCCTCCAGTCTGTTTGCCAGGTGTTCAAGCAGCAGGACCTGACTGTCCCGGCACCACAGGGCTGGGGAGACAGACGGTAGCCGCCGCCGCCTCAGCAGCAGTAGTATCTGAGAGACAAGTGGTAAGTTTGCACCTCAGTAACCTACCTAAAATTACAAGCTTCTGGAATGTTAGAAGCAATTTCCTTGGCCCCTGGGACTCAGCGGTGCCCAGAAGTGTTACTGACAAGCTGAAAGCATAGACTTAAGGGAGTATGGGAAAGGGAGAGAAAAAGAGAGTGTAGGGGGATGAAAAAGGACGGAGAAGAGAGACGAGGTGTTTGCGGTGGGAGTAGGCCAGGGCCTTCCCTTATGTTCGTGTGCAGGTATCCAGAAGGGTGGGGTTACTGGACAATGCAGATGACGTTACCGGTTTTATAGTGTGCTGTTCAAGCGCGTGTCAAGAGTCTGGCCCCGACCTCTATTCTGTAGAGTCTACTATTCTACCAAAGGCTTTGTTGGGGCAGATGGGGAAGCTACTTGTAGCTGAGTACACCATCGGGAACAATGTGGCAGAAGACTCCTCATTCATAAAATGGGCAGAAAATTAACCCGCATGCATGTCTCTGCCTCTAGCAAGCTATTCCATCAGAACACTCATTTGACTGGAAATCACAGTCGCTAGCGCTAGTAGGTAGTAAATTAAGCAAGAATTCTTTGCTTGATCTTGCACTGCATTAGAGGCTGAATTTCTGTTTTATATAATACATTTGGAAAAAAAACAGTGGTGATTTTTAAGTCTGCCTGCTTAGTCACATACTGTTAATAGTGTTCAATATAGAGAAGAACAAAAGATACATATATTAGTTAAGGGAATCTTGATTAAAAGATGGCCTTTTGGAAGCTGTGGACTAGTGTACGCCTTGGGTCAGATTATGGTCCTTCCTCACCTTATACCCTTCTATCCGCTTTCCCTGCTGTCCCCCCGAACCCCTCCAAAAAGAAGAAACAGCGAAGATTGATAGTGTTGAATAAACCAAATTCCCATCTTATTGGCCTGGCCCTCAGTTCTACAGTTACAAAAGTTCTACTACTGTATATTTTATTTATTTATTTATTTATTATAAATTTATTTATTTATTCTTGGCTGCGTTGGGTCTTCGTTGCTGCACGTGGGCTTTCTCTAGTGGCGGCGAGCAGGGGCTACTTTTCGTTGCGGTGCACAGGCTTCTCATCGCAGTGGCTTCTCTTGTTGCGGAGCACGGGCTCTAGGCGCATGGGCTTCAGTAGTTGTGGCTCGCGGGTTCTAGAGTGCAGGCTCAGCAGTTGTGGTGCGCGGGCTTAGTTGCTCCGCAGCATGTGGGATCTTCCTGGAACAGGGATCGAACCCGTGTCCCCTGTATTGGCAGGCAGATTCTTAGCCGCTGTGCCACCAGGGAAGTCCTACTTTATATTTTAATTAAAACTCCCGTCAAAGGTGTTTTATCTGTATGTTCATTACAGTCTTGATTATAATAATGAAAAATTGGAAACAACCTTAAGGTCCAACAGTGGAAGAATGGTTAAGAAGTCATGCCTCATCAATACAGTGGAGAACAGTATGCAGTAATTTAAATAGTATTAATGGCAGTGTTATATATACACTAAATTTTATGAAAATATGTGTGCAAAATATAAAAGGTGAGAGAACTGCTTCAAAATGCTAATAACAATGGTTATCTCAAGTAGGGAAGTTTAGGGTTTTTGTGGGGGTTTTGCCTTATAGCTTTCTATATTTTTATCATTTTGAAAATAAGCAGGGGAATTCCCTGATGGTCCATGGAATCCAGGTTAGGACTCCATGCTTCCACTGCCAGGGGCCTGGGTTCGATCCCTGGTCGGGGAGCTAAGATCCCACAAGCTGCGTGGCACAGCCAAAAAAAAAAAAAAAAAGCATGTATCATTTTTCTAATGAGGAAACAAAAATCAGTGAAGATCATTTGAAAAAGAGGGAGTCTTGGGCCATTTTCTTTTAACCCTCCCCCTGTTTTGTTTCTGTTTGCAGTGTACACAACCTGTGCTAAATGATCTAATGCCAGATATCGCCATGGGAGTGTCCACACTGTCACTCAAGGACAGGAGGCTTCCCGAACTTGCTGTAGACACAGAATTAAGCCAGTCAGTTTCTGAAGTAGGACCAGGGCCTCCCCAGCATCTATCGTGTATTCCACAGAGGCATACACACACATCTCGAAAGAAACACACACTAGAGCAAAAACCAGACACTCGAGAAAATCAGCAGGAATATCCAGATTTCTATGACTTCTCGAACGCTGCTTGTAGACCGTCTACTCCGGCTCCTGGCAGACGCAGCCCTTCCCCTCCACAAGGTGGATATTTTGGTCCCGATTTGTATAGCCACAATAAGGCATCACCAAGTGGCTTAAAGTCAGCCTACCTACCTGGCCAGACCTCTCCTAAAAAGCAGGAAGAAGCTAGGAGAGAATATCCACTTTCCCCTGATGGGCATCTGCACAGACAAAAGAATGAGCCGGTACACCTCGATGTTGTTGAGCAGCCTGCCCAGCGGTCGGACTTTCCTTTGGCAGCCCCAGAAAATGCCGGCAACGGTCCAGCCCATGTCAGGGGGCGAACAGCAGTGGAAACTGACTTGACTTTTGGGCTGACTCCTAACAGACCTTCACATTCTGCATGTAGCTCTGAAGCTCCAGAAGAGAGACCTGGTAGAAGGCTGGCAGACAGCGAGTCCTTGGGCCATGGAGCTCCGCGAAATACAGATTTGGAAAGGGAAGATTCAATCAGCAGAGGAAGGAGGTCACCAAGCAAGCCAGACTTCCTCTACAAAAAGTCTGCCCTTTGAGAGCAACCTCCAAGTCGTCTGTGCCTGAGATGTGAAACATCCCATTTTATGATGTAACCCAACAACTTAGAGTATTGATGCCAGCTGATAACTCAGTTTCACGTTATTTTATTCTAGTTTTTGTATATACACGTCTATTAGACATGGCATGCTAAGAGGGTTATTCTGAATGCTGCGTCTGTTTTGTGTTGGAACAATTGTGTGGGGGAAGCATTTTTAAGAGCAAGCAAGCTGGCACTTTTTTTTTTTTCTCTTTACAAATGATGGAATTTTTTTGCACTTGTACTTTTATCTGTATTGTTTTTATATCAGTATGTTAAACTTTATTGCCACATTTAAAGGACTGTATTTTCATACTTTTTTGCATTTTACCTTTCATCTAGCAATTTCCACGTGCATTGGATTGCACACTAAGATGTATTTTCTTATGAAATAGTTCTGTGTTTATTTTTTAATTATAGAAATTCCAAAGAACAGCACATCAAAATGCTCCTCTCTTTTCAGTAATCGTTTTAGTTCAGAAATCTTCCTGCTCAGTCTTCATAAATCTAACGTCGTACTTTTTAAATGAGTCTTGGGAGCTGGTCTTCGTTCCTCCAGCAGGAATCCAGTCAGGATCCTGAAGTTTCCTGGTTCAGTAAAGAACAAGAAGGAGAAAAGCCTTTTGTGTCCAGACTCAAGCTGTTGCTTTATTCACAGTGCAGATGCTGTTAGAATCACTGCAGATTCTGGTAGTGTGGATTAGAGTTTCACTAGATGAGGTTCTAAAGCGATCGGCTTTCCTGGAATCCTAAAGAAGTGGAATTAGCGAAGTAACTTAAGCCTGCCCTGCGGGGTTGCCGGTTCTGAGCTGCGACTCTCCAGATGTCGGGGGAGTGACTGCTTTGCTGCCTTCAGTTGTCTTGCTCTCTGTGGGAAAAAAACAAAAGGGCTTCAGCCTTACGGATGTCATTTGGTGTTTGTAAGCAGATATTTTCTTTTAAGCGTTTTTCAAAGTGTGTCTGAATTTTGGTTTCCTTTAAAGAAGTTGTTGTATAATGCATAATGCTTTGTCACCAAAAAAGAAAAAGAAACCTTTTTTTTTTTCCTTCGGTGAAATACTACATGTCCTACTTGAACTCCACTGGGGACGCTGGTTTGGGATTTTACTGAACCACTGAGCACATGGGATCTTTTAAGATCCCCTCCCTTAGAAGGGCAATGTGTGAGCTAAGGACTGTTTTTTTCTTACTCTCCAATGTAAATACATTAGTATTTGAGTTTTTAAATCACTTCAGCATTATTTGAGCATTCACTTTCTATTTTTACACATACACACACAACCGTAGCACTTAGAAGAAAAGAGACTTTCTGAACACTCCCTCCCGTGAAGGATGTTGGGAGCCTCTTCTCTGTGTATGTATATATATAAAAAACTCTGAATCACTCACACTCACTCTAAAACTATGCAGGGCTAGGGAGCCTTTACAAGCTACCATATAAATGAATGACATGCACTTTTAAGTAAATAGGTTTCTATTGGGTGTCAAGAACTCTGATTTCTCCCGAAACTGTAGTTTCTCTTACAATCTTTTCCTACTTTTACCCTGTGGATATACACTCAGGAATAATCTGACATTTTAAAAAATCCTAACAGTAGGTAGTCTTAAAGATGGGAACACATCAGTTTGTCTGTCTACACCGGCAAACCGCTGCCACTCGCTCTGCTGCCTGGCTAGTTAGCTGCTGCCCGTACGTCCCTCGATGTCGGCCAAGCTGCACACCGAGCCCCAGATCTCCCAGAGTCAACACCAGGCTACTGTGAGGTCGGCTACACATCGTCGCCTTTGAGGCTCCTTTTTTTAAAGATGAAAAACGTTAGGACTCTGTTCTCATTTTTAGTAGGTTTTTGACTTTATGATAGATGACGGTGTCTTTTGAAGCCAATCTCAGTCTGTCTCTCCTCAGAAACACAAAGTGTTAATTCCATCATATTCCTTAATGTGTATTTATATACATGTGTTGACATGAATTATTTTGATACAGTTTTAAATTTCTATTCTGAATTCAGACTGTGCTGTGCTGGTACTGCAAAGAAGAGTGAGTAGACATAGTTGGTGGGGGAAATCTTTCTCATCTCCAACCTGTTTTTTTTAAAAATGTTAGACGAGAGCTATTGGTGCCACACATGCATTTTTCTGAAAATTTATTAAATATTCTTTCACGTCCCTAAAATATAATTATAAAAGAAGTGGCCACTGTTCATAGTTTTATTTAATTTATGAAGTTTGCTTTTAATAATTTAGTAGCATACCTGGCTAAACTCTATGTATAGAGAGAAATGCGCTGTGGATCGTGGACTGCTGTGACTTCCAGAAGGGAAACAGATGTGGGTTTAGTGTTAGGGTAGGTGTTAGTGGACTTTTAATGTATCTTGTGAAGTATGGTCAGTAGGGTAGGTTGAATAGCTATGTGCCTCTGGCTTTTGAACCCATCTATTCAGTTTTCTTTAATGCTTACTAAGCATTAAATTCTTTCAGTGCTGTACGAAGATAAATGTGAAGTGAGTAAGATTGCTCTCAGAAATAAATATGTATAATATAAAATTTAGGCCACGGGACCTAGCATTTTACTCGGTGTAGAAATTTCATGAGAACCAAATCTCAACATACCAGATCTCCTCTCGAGGCCATGGACAATCAGGCCATTAGACAATCGCCACCTTTGGTGTCCGCCGTGTCGAGGTTAGCGAATACCAGTTAGAGCCTGGAGCGGAAGGAGAAGATCTACGTTTCTTCAAGATGCTGTTGGTCTGTTTCTTATATTTCTGTTTTAGTTTTGTGATTTTGATTAGTAATTTCAGTTCAGAGTCACCTGTGACTCCTAAGGGAAAAAGATAGCAGCATGAAAGGCAAAAATTATTCCTGAAAAAATCGTTGTTTGAATTTACCATGTACTATACATACTCTTTTTCACACGCCCCTGTAGCTTTTTCTAGGCGTGTCCCTAGACCTAATCTCTCCTGACATTTTGGTAACCAGGTAGATTTTAAATGAGTTCTTTTTATTTGAGTCTTTTGGGGTTTTTTTTGGTTGAACTCTATGAAACTTTGCTTAATTCTTGTTTATGCTTCCTTAACAAACTGTTCTTTATTGAGTTTTCTTTGGATTTGTTGTCCAAGCTCTAGCAGCAGTGGACCATACGTGTCCCTTTGGATTTAGGTGATGATGGAGGGGAAATAGCATATGCAGCAGCAGCAGCAGGGTGCAAAGATGACCCCCACGTGTTGGCAGCAGCGGGACGCAAAGATGATCCCCGCGTGCTGGTCTCTAGAGGTGAAAGATGAACACTTCTCAGTAACTACTCATCAAAATATGAATTTTCATGTTGAAATCCGCCTTTTAGGGGAAAATGTGTTTCCTGAAACACTTGTAAGATACTGGTTTTGCAATTCTAAGGCATTTATGTTTTTATCTTAGGACTGAACTCAAAGGGAAATGTTTGCCTTTTTTTTTTTTTTAAATTATTTGGTTGACCTTCAACTTACTGTTGAAAGTTACTATTAAAGCAGCAGTGATGGGTGCTATTCCCCGTTCTGCAGTGGTTTACTTTGTCTACTAAGGAGTTTACTTTAAAACCTCATTACAGATAACCTTACTAAAAGAATTACCGTCACACGCTAAAGTGTATTGTATTATTTTCCATTAACACTGTTGTACGAACAGTGTTTTATGAAATGTTTAGTTGTCTTTTTGTCCTGTCGATTGCAATAGGTGTTATGTAATTGTTGTATTGGCAAGTTTTTTGATTTTTATTTCCCTCTAGGAAGCCTCAGACCATGAGTCAATCTTCCATATTCTGAATATTATAATGCTGTGGCCGTTTCTATAGAAAGATTACTTGCAAGTGTGTGTCTTGAAAATAACTTCTTGTGTCTGTGTGTTTACGTGGGTTCTGTCTAAGAGCTGAAATGAGCTCTGGAAGCTTCATCGTGTACCTGCACGTGACTGTGTATCTGGGTTCCATGGGCACGTGGGACGGAATCCTGCTCTTAGGTGGGGTGGCTGAACGATAAAGATTCCTGAACTCCACTTGCTGTTTGTGTACCACGTCTGTGCATCAGAGAGGTGGTATCTTCTACAACACTGCATTTCTTGTGGTTGTGCCGTTACTGGTATAAAGTCAAGTGCCTTCAATGCTAAAGGCTCAGAAATTTTTCTTAAACTGATTTCATGTCCTATGCAAGTGTTTTCTACAACCTGCATAACCAGTACTTTGTAAAACTTGTTTACGCTTCAAATGTACATAGTGTTTTTTAAAGAAATATATAGTATTTTTATTTAGGTACCTCCAAACTTGAATTCGTCTGTGTGAAGCATTGTAAAATGATACATTTCTCTTTTGAGTATCATTACAGTTGTACAAAGGTTTTCACTGGTTCTATTTTTCTACTGTTACTGACAAGCATGTAACACTGACTTTATCCTACATATAGTTGGCGTTTCAAATAAATGGCTTGGATAGAACCCGCTGAGTTGGATACAGTCTGTTTTAGCAGGTAGCACACAGCCCTCAGTTATAGAAGCAATGTTGTCCCCACCACTAGGTAGAAGTGGGAGGTTTTCTAGGTGGACTTCTCCTCTGTCTCTATGCTTTCAGTTATTCAGAGGCTTTTTTAAAGTATTATGGATTTCTTGGAAATACCATGTTTCATTTGATTCAAGTTCAGAATTTTCTGTGATTTCACTGGGGCATTTCTGAGAGATTTCATTTTACAATTTGAGCAAAAAGGTAACTTGCACAGGGGTCTCCAGAGGAAGTTCAGCATTCCAAACACAGGGACCCAGCAACTGGAATGAATCAGTCACTGGAAGGGCTGTGGTCCGTCGGTGAGAGACCCAAATGCACCCCAAGATTCACAGGCCTCCAAGTGTCAGACACCGGGCTTAGATTCAAACTCAGGAGCGTTAATATTTTTCCATTTGAAAGGGAAATGGAGTCATGATCTAGAGTCTAGTTTTCCAAAAAAAACATGCAAAATAGAAAGTTTTCCAATTTCTGTTTTTTAAAATCACTATTTAAAATTTTAACTTTAATCAACTAATAAGTTCCACCCCAGCATTTCACCCTTTGTGCCTCACTGTGGCAGTTCTCTTTTTATATTTCGTAACCGTCTTAGGTTTAACTGTGGAATATCAAGATAAAATAAAACCTAAGGTTTCTGAAGGTGAGCTTCCTCAAAATCTAAAACAGGAAATTGGGTAAGTCAACTTTCACTTCTGTTCTTGTGGATTCCCCTGGAAGGGTGAGTTCAGGCCAGCTTCCCTAGCTACTTGAGGCCTTACCTCTCCTCAGTGCATTAAGGAATAGTTCTTGAGTCCACTCTTCCCAGAGTTTGGGAATGTGGAGCAGCAGATAAAGCAGACAGGATACCTATTCTCAGAAGCTTTAAAGTAGGAAGAGACTTCCCTGGTGGTCCAGTGGTTAAGAATCTGCCTTCCTAATGCAGGGGACGCGGGTTTGATCCCCGGTCGGGGAACTAAGATACCACATGCCGCGGAGCAACTAAGCCCTCCCAGGGCAACTAAGACCCGACGCAGCCAAAAAAAACAAAAAAAACAAAAACTAGCTAGAGAGACAATTGGAACAGTACATAGCAATAGGAGGTTACTGTGGCTGAGGGGAAGGCTGGCTTGACATGGCCCAGGAATGAATGGGAGGAGAAACACACTGGATTCACTGCAAAGCACTTTATTTTTTTTTCCTGTAATCAATGAGTTAAGTATTGTTTTCTTTAATCCTCTGTGAATCACCTACTATTATTAGTGCATTTTACAAATGAGAAAACCAAAGCACAGAGATATCAAGTGACTTGTCCAAGGTCACACAGCTAGTAAGTTGGCAGAGCCTGAGTTCAAACCCAGGCATTGTGGCTACAGAGCCCAAGTCCTCAGCCACGGTGTTGTACTGAACACCAGAAAGCATGGTGGCCCAGGCAGGGGGACCATAGTGTGCAGAGAGTGGAGGTAGCTACAAGCATGGCATTTACTTGTTCAAACATTTATCCAATAAGTAAGCAACTTCTACCTGCCAGACCCTGCTAGGCCCTGAGGTGACAGGAATGAACAAGACAGTCACAGCCCCACCCATAAGAACGTTAGGGTCTCAAGGAAGAAAAGACATCGTACCATTACAGAGGTAAGGCTGGGGGTCTTACTGGTCCTGGGATTGGGAAGGCTTCCATGTGGAAGTGACCTTCAAAGTGCAGGGGAAGGTGGAGTCATGGGGCTAGGAGGGGCGGGTTTCCTGGGAGGTTTCGGGGACGAGGCAGAACCTGAGGCAGGCGGTCCTGAGCACTGGGGAAACCGGTGTGGGCTGGGACAGAGGGTTGAGCCCATCTTGCCAGCCCTTCCAGGGCAGGCCAAGGATTTTGAAGTTGATCCCAACAGGATCAACGGGAAACTGCTGTAGGGTTTTAAGCAGGGGCATAAATGTAATCAGATTTGCATGCCGCACATCACTGGATTGAGGCAGAGCAGGAATGCGTCAGGAAACCAGGCAGGAGGCTGCAGAGAACAGAGGAATATGGTCAGGAAGTGATATCTGCAGGACTTGGGCATTGCTTGGACGTGGGGAGAGAGCGGGAGGCGTCACATCTAGGGGAAAGACCATGAGTTTAACGTTGCTTGTGTTCACTTGGTGATTCCATGTAAGCTGGGAACTCAGAAGCAAGGGGCCAAGCTGGAGGTGCCAGGTGGGAATTGTCCACATACGTGGGTGGCATTGAAAGCCTCGGGAGTAGATAAGGTGACTTAGTGGGGAAGGTTTAAAGATGAAAAGAGAGCCTAGGAATGAACTTTGGAGGAACTCCGACCTTTCTAGGTCAGCTTGAGGGAGTTGCTGACCAAGGGTGGGCTACCAGGTAGAAAGAGAACTAGTGTGGTACTCAGAAGGCCAGGCAGAGGCTGTTCAAAAAGGACGGAATATGATCTTCAGAATTTATAAAGTGAAAGGAGTAAAATAAAAAACAGGGCATATGGACGCTCCCACTTGTGGAGCAGACAAGAAAAAGGAGCTACATAATAAACTTGTATATTCATAAAACGTCTGCAAAGACCTATGCCTCTGGAGAGAGAAGGGCATTGTAATCGGGTGGGGGGAGCTTAGCTGTATACTTTTTGTACTGGTTGAATTTTTTTTTTTTTGCGGTACGCGGGCCTCTCACTGTTGTGGCCTCTTCCGTTGCCGAGCACAGGCTCCGGATGCGCAGGCTCAGCAGCCATGGCTCACGGGCCCAGCCACTCCGTGGCATGTGGGATCTTCCCAGACCGGGGCACGAACCCGTGTCCCCTGCATCAGCAGGCGGACTCTCAACCACTGAGCCACCAGGGAAGCCCCCTGGTTGAATTTTTAAATCACCTGCATGTATTACTTTTTCAAGTTCAATGTTAAGAGATGAAGGATCAATTCCACCCCTCCCCAAAAGTTAACTCAGTGGCTGCTGCTCGGAGATTTTGGAAAATCAGGCTCAAAAGATGCTTTGGGTCGGCACCATGGAGAAGGTGAGTGAGGTTGGCAAGAGCGGTTTGGTGGCGGGGTAGGGAGAGAAGCCAGGTGGGGTCGGGTTGGTGCGGGAGTCTGCGTGGGAGATGAGGCGATGGCCTGGGTGAGGAGCTCAGGGTGGAGAGGCGCGTGGAGAGCACGGAGGCTGGGGCAGTGGTGAGGTGTTGGGAGTCATGGCCAACCCCCCTTCTTCATCTCCACGCATCCCTCATGAGAGACTGTCATACGCCCATGTGCAGTCCAGCTGGGGTCTATCCCCCATGGAAGAGGAGGAGGCCAGCTCAGCATAATTTGTTCTTAAAAGACTCTTAGTTCCGGGAATTCCCTGGCGGTCCAGTGGTTAGGACTCCATGCTCCCGCTGCCGAGGGCCCAGGTTCAATCCCTGGTTGGGGAACTAAGATCCCACAAGATTTGCGGCACGACCAAAAATAAAAAAGACTGTTAGTTCCTAATCACAACTACTTTCTCCAAGTATCAGAAATCATTCAGGGACTTACCTGGTGGCCCAGTGGTTAAGAATCCGCCTGCCAATGCAGGGGACACGGGTTCAAGCCCTGGTCCGGGAAGATCCCACATGCTGCAGAGCAGCTAAGCCTGTGTGCCACAACTACTGAGCCTGCATGCCACAACTACTGAGCCCACGTGCCTAGAGCTTGTGCTCTGAAACAAGAGAAGCCACCACAGTGAGAAGCCCGTGCATCGCAAAGAAGAGAAGTCCCCGCTCGCCGCAACTAGAGAAAGCCCGTGCGCAGCAACAAAGAGCCAATGCAGCAAAAGATAAATAAATAAATTTATTTTAAAAAGTCATTATCTGGGCTTCCCTGGTGGCGCAGTGGTTGAGAGTCCACCTGCCGACGCAGGGGACGCGGGTTCGTGTCCCGGTCCAGGAAGATCCCACATGCCGCAGAGCAGCTGGATCCGTGAGCCATGGCCGCTGAGCCTGCGCGTCCGGAGCCTGTGCTCCGCAACGGGAGAGGCCACAACAGTGAGAGGCCTGCGTACCACAAAAAAAAAAAAAAAATCATTATCTATGTCTTTAAAAAAAAAAAAAAAAATCATTCAGCAGTAGCAGGAGTTCATTTTAGAATCCTCTAGGGAGGGGCTTCCCTGGTGGTCCAGTGGCTAAGACTCTGAGCTCCCAATGCAGGGGGCCCGGGTTTGATCCCTGGTCAGGAAACTAGATCCTGCATGCGGCAAGTAAAGATCTCAGATGCAGCAACGAAGATCCCACACACTGCAGCTAATACCTGGTGCAGCCAAAATAAATAAATACATGTTTTTTAAAAAAAACCTCTAGAGAACCCCAGTGAAGGTCCCTGTCCTTAGTTGCCAGAACCTGCCATCCCATCCCCCTTGTAACAGGACCAAAGCAGATGAACTGAGACATTGGTCATTTCTAGTATTGGTCATCTGTCCGATTGACAGTAACATGACAGCTCCCCGGAAGGGACCCTCACACTCCCCAGACCCCCCCAGACCTTTGCCTCCACGTTTGCTTATTTGTCCGAGTTTGACGGACGCTCCCTTCACAGAAAGTATGGAAGGGAATCGTGGGTCTGCTCACCATCATCCGCTAAGCCTACATTAAATGTCCCAGCTCCAAACGCAGCTTTACACTTGACAGTGATAACGACACTGGGCCCATGGGCCTCACCTCGGTCTTGACTTCACCTCAAGGACCCACTGACATGTCCCTTGTCTGCACACCTTTTGCCCATGGGCTCCTTTTTATTTGGTCTCCAAACCCCCAGAGCTCACCGTTCCGAATAGCCTCAGATGCCGGCCATGAGCCTTTGCGTCAGCATCAGAGTTAAGACGTCCTCCTCTGATGTCTTCCCAGTGGGTGAGCCTCACATCTTGCAGAGCCTTGGATTTGGGGCCAGCGTCACTTGTCTGTAAATTTCGAGGCATCTGCATCCACAAAGTCTGGTGTCCAAGCATGTTTGTGACCACGGCTGGATGGTGGCCGAGCTTGGGAGAGAGTGAGGAAGCCGAGACCAGAAACCCCGAGGGAGGAAGGGCTCGTGTTCCGGAGGGAGACTTGCCTAGCAGGGACCGTCACCGGGCGCCACGAGGAGCGTACGGGTCCTCATCCTTAAATGGGGTGACAGTAGTTCACAGAGTTCACGGAGTGAGCTTTGACTGTGGACTTTTAAGTATTTTGCCACATAATCCTCGAGTCACTCTGAGTCTTCTCCCCATTCTCAGGTGAAGAAGCCCCTCAACACCCCTGGCAGGCCTGCTGTGAGGGTCTGTGGGCAGCTGTTGCCTTTCGCACTCTCCTCCTGAAATCCCTCACCTTAAACCCACGTAAACATCCTCCATTTCTGGAACCTTCCATCAGAGGAACCAGATACCTCGCCACCCTCTGTGACCAAACTAAAAACATTTGTCCTTCCCATTTCTCCACATTCTGAACAGATCCACCCAAACTCTGGTTAGTCCAGGTGTGGATGGCCCTGAGAGGCCCGAGTGCCCCGACTTCCCAGCATCCCCCCGCGGCTTCCAGGACTGTGCCCTTTGCAGCGATGGGGTCCGTCGTCCCCCTGGACCTGCTGTTCCCGCTCTCCCAGGTCGCTTGCACAGCCCCCTGGATTCCCAGGCCGTCCCCCAACCCCATCCGCGTTGCCCACCTTTCCTGCATGCTTCCCCCACCTTCCCACTCTCTCCTCTCCTGCCTCTTGCCTTAGCTGAGGTCCAGCCCTCCTCCCGCCCTGCAGGCCTCTCCCGAGAACTGGCGTCTCGCACTTTCCACACTTGAGGGTCAGGATAGGCAGTGTGTGGCGGCCCCCCTGTAACACCCCTAGCACCTCTGCAGCCCCTGCCGTCTGGCTGTCCCACTCTCAGCTCGTGACCGTTACGCTGTCACTCGTTTCATACCCCGAGGCCTTGTCACAGCCTCGCTGTTGTCCTCTTGTTCCAGGCCCGGCCATCAACCTGGGTAGCGCCGGGGACCATCTCCAGCTACCTGCTCTTCTATTCCCCTCCCACCGACTCTGTGACCTTTCCCCTTGTCCCCAGAAGGGCTCCACCTTTGAAACCTTAGCTCACTTCCTGCTCTCAGGCCACCATGTCCCAGATGCCCCTCCTGTCTTCCTCTGGAACCTCTGACCTCTGGCCT